>NW_027182103.1:33299293-33320513 GCF_029961685.1 Aristolochia californica | reverse complement strand
ACACGTCCCTCATGGAGTGGTGGCAGCGGGGGTGTGCAGCAAGGGCGAATCACCGTGGAAGGCCTTTAATTGTGAGACATGAAAGACGTTGGGAATTCTGGCCTCTGGCGGAAGCTGCAATCTGTATGCCACTGTCCCAATGCGGTCCATCACCTGAAAGGGACCATAATATTTTGGAGAGAGCTTGTGACATTTGGAGGCTGTCAACGACAGCTGCCTGTAGTGTTGGAGACGCAACCAAACATAATCTCCAGGAGAAAAGAAGACTTCCCGGTGCTTCTTGTCATAATATTGTTTCATAGAATGTTGTGCTTTCTGTAGATGAGTGCGCACCTCAGTGATGAATGAGTCTCTTTCAACCAATGCTTGGTCCAAAGTTGCGACTTTAGAGGCCCCTGGTTCATAGGCTAAAAGACGGGGAGGTTCTCTACCATATACCACCTTGAATGGGGTTGTGCCGAGTGCGCTGTGGTAGGAGGTGTTGTAACAGAACTCAGCCCAGGCGAGCCACTTAACCCACCTCTTAGGTGAGTCCCCCACGAAACAACGGAGATACATTTCAATGGTTCTGTTGACGACCTCTGTCTGACCATCAGTCTGTGGATGGTAGGCTGAAGAAAAGGCTAACGTTGTGCCTTGTAACTTGAAGAGTTCTTTCCAGAAGGTACTTGTAAAGATTGCATCCCTATCACTGGTAATTGAATTAGGCATCCCATGTAATCGTACAATGTTATCCATAAAAAGTTGAGCGACCTGCGGTGCAGTGTAAGGATGTGCTAGAGGAATGAAATGCCCATATTTAGAGAAACGATCCACCACTACAAGGATAATAGATTTACCCGACGAAGAGGGAAGTCCATCTATGAAGTCCATAGAAATATCAGACCAGACCTGTGACGGAAGCTGAAGTGGTTGGAGCAACCCCGCTGGACTTAATGTTTCAGCTTTATTCCGTTGACAAGTCTGACAAGCCGCCACATAATCAGCTATACTGCGCTTCATGCCCCTCCAATAAAATTCCTACTGATTCGAAAATATGTTTTCTGTCGGCCTTCATGTGTACTGTCATGGAAGGAGGCGAAAATGCTGTTAATCAGAGGGGATGTGTGGTGGAGAAAATTTCTGTTTTTGTAGAGGACGAGATTGTCCTGAACGGTCCAATGTGGTGCCGCTGTGCCCTGCTGGATATCCTGGCATAAGGAGATAATATATGGGTGCTGTTATGCCTCTTCCTGTATAGAATCCAACAAGAGAGCTCTGGGCTGACTGATGGCGTTTAATTGCGGCTCTGGAACGTCCTGGCGAGATAAGGCATCAACCCGTACATTCAAACTTCCTGGTTTATACTCGACAGAAAAGTCAAACCCCATAAGCTTACTTAACCAATGCTGTTGTGGTGAAGTAGTGAGGCGCTGCTGAAGAAGATATTTGAGGCTGCAATGATCAGTGCGAATAAAAAAAGAACGTCCCCAAAGATAAGGGCGCCAATGCTGTATAGATTTCGCCAATCCAATCAATTCCCTCTCATAAGCTGCCAACTTGTGGTGGTGTTGGCCCAGTTGACGGCTAAAATAAGCAATCGGGTGGCCCTGTTGGTGCTACACTGCGCCAATACCGCCCCCTGAAGCATCACATTCCACTACAAAGGACTCCTCAAAGTCGGGGAGCTGCAAAACTGGGGCTGATGATAAGGCGTCTTTCAATTGCTGAAAGGAATGAGCTGCTGTCTCTGACCAGGTAAAAGCATTTTTCTTGAGGAGATTGTTGAGCGGAGCTGCAATCTGGCCATAGCTACGAATAAATTTTCTATAATATCCAGCTAGGCCCAAAAATCCTCTTAAGGCTGTAATAGATGTAGGAATTGGCCAATCTGTGACCGCTTGTATCTTACTCTGGTCTACCTTCACCCCTGATGCTGAAATAATGTGGCCCAAATATGCCACTTCTGATGTGCCCATAGAACATTTTGACCGATTTAAAACCAAATGATGTGAACGTATAAGAGAAAATACCTGGTGAAGGTGTTGAAGATGTTCTTCCCAGCTATTGCTATAGACCAAAATATCGTAAAAAAAGACCAATACATATTTGCGCAAGAGAGGGGAAAATACCTCGTTCATGAGGGCCTGGAAGGTGGAGGGCGCATTTGACAGACCAAATGGCATTACAAGGAATTCAAAATGGCCGTGATGCGTGCGGAACGCTGTTTTCTCCACATCGGATGGATGAACTCGGATTTGATGATAGCCAGATTTCAAATCGAGTTTAGTAAATATAGTAGCTCCATGTAGCTCGTCTAACAGCTCGTCCACCACTGGAATAGGAAATTTATCTTTAATTGTATGGGCATTGAGTTGTCGGTAATCCACACAGAACCTCCATGACTTATCATGCTTGCGGACTAGTAATACCGGTGAAGAAAAAGGAGACCTGCTGGGCTGAATAATACCCTGTGCTAACATCTGCTGGCACTGCCTTTCAATCTCATCCTTCTGTAAGTGAGGGTAAAGATACGGACGTACCACTACTGGCTCGGTCCCCGTTTTCAAACGGATACGGTGATCACAGTGCCTAAGTGGCGGTAAGGCAGTAGGGTCTTGAAAGATATCCTCAAATTTTGTAAGTAAGTGAGATAACTTACATGTATTTGTGGACTGGACCTGGGCAACCTGTAGTGCGCAGGGGAGTGGTGCTTGTGTGCCATGCAATATAATCTGATGTTGTTACTCTATAAAAGACATGGTGAGAGCTTGGAAATCCCATAGTGTTGGTCCCAACAATTGTAGCCATTTAATTCCTAGCACCAAATCGAATCCTGATAGTGGAATCACCAGAAAATCTGCAACAAATTTATATCCCTCAATATCAAAGTGTGTGGCTGGTGATATGCCTACACTAGTAATTTTAGCCCCATTGGCTACTGATACAGAAAGACCATTTTGTTGCTGTACTACTAACCCCAGTTGTTCTGCCGCCTGCTAACTGATGAAATTATGTGTACTACCCGAGTCAACTAAAGCCAGTAACTGTAAATGATGTAATTGGGCTTTAACCTACATTGTGCTTGCACTACGTAGACCAGTCATAGCATGAAGGGAAATCTCTGGACCTTCTTGGTCAGTTTCCACAATTTCTTCCTCTTGTGGTATTTCTTCTCCTTCCTCCCACAGACATATACTGAATAATCGTTTGCAGTGGTGACCAAAAATATACTGTTCATCACAGTTAAAACAGAGACCCTTGGCCTTTCTCTGCTCCATTTCCTGTCTAGTAAGTTTTTTGAAGTAAGGAGCAGGTGGAGCTGAATTAGAAATGTTTGGGCGTGGGGCTGCACTATCTCTAAATCTTGGAGGTCCATAGGAATGGTTTGGTGCAGAGGCATTGTGCCTTCCTGGCCAAGCTGGTTTTCTGACCAGTGACTCCTTTAGAACACGCTACTTGTGCTCAATTGCTCTGGCTAAGTTCATAGCGTGGTCTAAATCTGTAGGAGCATGTAATTCAACTTCTAAACGTAGAGCTTCAGTCAAACCAGCAGTAAAAATATGAACATACTGTGTGTGGCTAACAAACTGGTTTGCTTGGGCTAACCTTTCCTGGAAGGTCTTTTGGTACACCTCTAGTGGGCCAGTTTGTTTGTAATTGATTAACTCGCCCAATGGATTGCTACTAGCAGGAGGACCAAATCTCATCATGCAAGACTGTCTAAAAGTTGCCCAATCCTGAACCACTTGGTCATTTCGGAATTGGTGGTACCATAGAAGCGCTTCATCGAGCATGTGGTAGGCGGCCAAATACACTTTCTCATCCGCAGGTGTTTTTTGATGGTAAAAGAACTGATCACACTTGGCTAACCAAATCAAAGGGTCCTTAGACCCATCATACATAGGAAAGTCAAGTTTTAAATACCTGGGCACAGTGTTTGGTCCTTGAACGGCAGGCCCCAGATGGGCATGGTGCTGACGCAGTGGTGGTTGTGGGGGAGGTGGTGGGTGGAATGGATGGTGTTCGGCCGGCGGAGAGTAGGCAGCTGGAGGTTGGGCTCGTGTATCATGGTCCTCTTGTCGCCGGAGGAGAGCTTGGATGGCAGCATCCATTGATTTTATTGCTTCACGCAAATCAGAGGTTGTTTGACGCACCTCTTCCAGGGCATGAGCCTGGTTATCTGTCCTTTGCCTATTTTCTTCCACTCGCTGTCTCAAATCGTCAGGGGAAGAGGAATCCCAAGGGTGGACCTGTCTGATACCAAGATGTTAGGTTCTTCCCTTGCCATGGATCGAGTCACGCTTCTTTCCTCTCTTCCCTCCATGGATGATCTTGACGTTGGAAGAGAAACCTTGTTTCTTGAACGAGTAATGGTGGAACTCAATTTAGAATGAAGGAGCTTTGGAGGAAGCTCAACCTTGGACCTCAAAGGGAGAATCCGACCTTGACCTCTGAGGGAGAATCAGACCTGTAAAATATAATTTTCTCAATACTTGCCTCTCTTTTCCTTCACGTCCCCCTAAATAGGGTTGAGGAAGAAAATACAAAGATGACCCATTAGGTCAAGTGGTTCATGCCACATTACACTGAACCAACCAAAAGTAAACCAAACCGAATTGAAATTACATGAAAAGTAAATTGACATAATTTAATTCCTATGCCTATGGATAACTCGTGATGCTATGGAGTCCATAACAGGGGGGGGGGGGGGTGATTATGGACTCCATAGCATCACGAGTTATCCATAGGCATAGGAATTAAATTATGTCAATTTACTTTTCATGTAATTTCAATTCGGTTTGGTTTACTTTATTTGGTTTGGTTTACTTTTGGTTGGTTCAGTGTAATGTGGCATGAACCACTTGACCTATGGGTCATCTTTGTATTTTCGTCCTCAACCCTATTTAGGGGGACGTGAAGGAAAAGAGAGGCAAGTATTGTGAAAATTATATTTTACAGGTCTGATTCTCCCTCAGAGGTCAAGGTCGGATTCTCCCTCAGAGGTCCAAGGTTGAGCTTCCTCCAAAGCTCCTTCATTCTAATTGAGTTCCACCATTACTCGTTCAAGAAACAAGGGTTCTCTTCCAATGTCAAGATCATCCATGGAGGGAAGAGAGGAAAGAAGGGTGACTCGCTCCATGGAAAGGGAAGAACCTAACATATCTACAGGCTTACACTCCAGTAGTTCAACTTCTGATAATAAATCTAGAACATATTTTAGTTGGGAAAGGAATATGCCTTGCTTGGACCTAACAACTTCGATTCCCAAAAATATTTGAGTCCTCTAGATTTTTCATCTCAAATTCTGTTGCTAATTGCTTTTGAAGTCTTCCTATTTCTTCTAGATCTTTGGTGTGTTGTCGTAGGCAACCAAAAATAAAACCCATACTCCTAAAAATATATGTAATAGTGCGAGTAAGGATCGATCCCACAAAAAGTGATTAGTCCACTTTTATGCTCGGTGAACAAGGATGGGGGGGGGGGGGGGGTTGAGTATAACGAAAACACTTTTAAGAAAAACAACTTAGAAACAATTCAAATTAAAAGAATTGAAATCAATCAAAGGAACAAACCTTGGTCTAAGTCAATATCCACTATCGGAATTTCACAACTAATCAGCGATGTAAGCATATATCAATTCTCACTTGTGTATTCACCATTGGAACTATCTTCCTATCTCTCCTTTCGTAGTTAATTAGAAAATAAGTGATCCAATTAACCCTAACTACTAAACAGCCTGTTGTGGACTCGATAGCGGAACGAGTAGCCTAGAGGCGACGAGGACAAGTCGAGTCGGTGACTTAGTAGAGAAGTGACTTGCGTTAGGAGTTTATATTCTTTTATGTTAAAGTAGGAAGGCCTAAGGGCAGTTTTGTAATAATTCATAACTCTTGAGCTCGAGCCCTTGTTTATGAGGCTGTTGAGAAGGAATGAAGAACGAAAAAGAAGAAATATTCACGGGATCTATGTTCTCCCAAAGGAACCAGGGTCCGCGTTCCCCTGGAACCCCAGGTGAAGACTCCCTTTGACGAGTCTTAATCTCCTTCTCCAGTTTTGACTTCTCTTCTCCATCACTCCCATTCCGTATTCATCTTCATCGGTCACCATAGGTAGTCCAGAGAGAAGTCGGAAACCAGATTCAGGCTCAAAAATTCCAAAAAACCTCTCCCATTGTAGGATTACTCAGTCCATGGTCAGAGACCACAACACCTTGGTGTCAGAGCCGGCCAGGATGGGAGAGACGCCCAACAACGCCGTATGGATGGCTAACATCAGAGAAATGATTCGAGCAGAAAGGGTAGCTGGTCAGGAAGAGATGGAAGGGTGTTTGACTAAGTGGATGGACAATAGAATTTCACAAAACTTTCATCAGGTAACCACACAAATTCAAAGCTTGTCTATTTGATTGGATGATGCATGGGAGTAAGATACCCCACCCCTCGTCAAGAAGGGAGAAGCCTTGTGACCACGCAGGGGGACCGTTTTGCTGGGCGAACAGAGCCCACAACAAACGGCGTGAGTACTAGTCCAGGTAGTGGGACCATTCCACGTTACACAAAATTGGAATTTCCAATTTTTAAGGGGGCCGAGGACCCATTGATTTGGCTCTACAGGTGTGAATGTTTTTTTCCCATAAGAAAACAGCTGAAATCGACAAGGTAGGGTTGGCCGCCTTCCATATGCTCGATGAAGCGCAACTATGGGGACACCAGTTGGAAATGGAGAATCCGAACGTAGATTGGGAGGAATTTAATGAACTATGTACAATTTGGTTTGGACCTCTTGCTCAAAGCAATCCATTAGGAGACTTAGTCTTGCTGCGCCAAACCGGCACAGTTGAGCAATATCAAAAGGCTTTTCAAGAGAAATTGGCCAGAGCCAGCAAAATGGTAAGGGTAGACCAACACGTAGGGTTCTTCACTGCAGGCTTAAACGAGTCACTCCGGTTAGAGGTGGAGCTCCTTGCTCCCTCTACTTTAGCCTGAGCCATGAACTTGGCAAGAACACTCGAGGCCAAACAAAAAATTCAAAACCGAAGGCCGACTTGGCAGAATACCAGGTCCCCTACTGGAAGCACCTCCACATGGAGTTCAAGTACCCCTACAAGTGCCCCCCCAATGCTCAAGACCAGTCCCTCACAACCAACATTCATTAGAAAATTGAACAGGGCAGAGATGGAGGACCGACGATCCCAAGGTTTATGCTATAATTGTGATGAAAAGTATACGTTTGGACACCAATGCCAGAAGCTCTTTTGGTTAGAAGTTGAGGATGCAAAGGAGGAAGCCCCTTCCAGTGCTGAGCCAGTGGAGGAAGAAAACGAACCTGAAATTTCTCTCCACGCTATTACCGGACTCCAATCCACTAAGACAATGCAACTGTGTGCCCTTGTCAACAAGCAGCCTCTCCTCAGTCTGGTTCACTCTGGGAGTACCCATAATTTCATCAGCTTCAATGCGGCTCAGCAATTGCAACTGTCAATTCAGACTCATCCAGTGGCTTCAGTCTCAGTAGCTAATGGTGAAAAACTTTCGAGTTATGGGGTTAATAAGGCGGTGTCATTTTCCATTAACGGTCATCAGTTTGAGGCAGAATTTCTGATTATTCCATTAGCGGGATTTGATATGGTGCTCGGTATTAAATGGCTGCAAGCTTGGGGTCCCATTTTGTGGGATTTTGCCGCCTTGACTATGAGCTTTGAGATGGCAGGCCAGCAGTACACTTTCCAAGGCAGCAAGACAGCTATTCCTCCACATGTACATGTCCTCCAGCATCGGGATTCCTCACCCTCTACCCTACAACAATTGTTGGACGAGTATGGTGATGTCTTTCAGGAGCTCACCGGCCTCCCACCATTGAGACAGTGTGATCATAGAATTTCCTTGAAGGCTGGTTCTGAAGTGGTAGTGATACGACCCTATCACTATCCCCATCTCCAGAAGGACGAAATAGAAAAACAATGCAAAGAGATGCTCGAGCAAGGCCTCATCCACAAGAGTACATCTCCTTTTTCTTCACCAGTCTTGTTAGTCAAGAAAGAGGACAATACTTGGAGATTTTTTGTGGACTATCATGGACTAGTTCCCCATACCGGTTGTCGATGAGTTATTGGATGAACTACATGGTGCTCAAATTTTCACCAAGTTCGATTTGCATTCAAGGTATCATCAGGTTCGTATGTATTCCGCGAATATTCATAAAAAAGCCTTCCAGACACATCATGGCCATTTTGAATTTCTGGTCGTGCCCTTCGGTCTCTCTAACACTCCTTCAACATTTCAGGCCTTAATGAACGAGGTATTCACTGACTATCTACGAAAATTTGTGTTAGTTTTTTTTGATGACATATTGATTTTCAGCAAGTCATGGCCTCAACATTTAGAGCATCTCCACATGGTTTTCCAACTGATAAGAGCACATAGACTTTATTTGAAGAGAACCAAGTGTACTTTTGGGCAGCAACTGATGGCTTATTTGGGCCACATTATTACGGCGTCAAGGGTCTTAGTGACCCGGAAAAAATTACAACAGTGACACAATGGCCTCCTCCACAAAATATCTCCACCTTGCGGGTTTTTTGGGCTTAGCCGGCTATTATCGGAAGTTCATTTCGAACTATACGGCCCTAGCAGTACCCTTATCTAACCTGCTGCATCGCAATGCATTTGTATGGTATGAGGAAACCAGCACAACCTTCCAAACTTTGAAAACAGCTCTTGCAACAGCACCAGTCTTACAATTGCCAAATTTTGAAGAGTTTTTCGTGGTTGAATGTGATGCATATGAAGGGGGTATCGGCATAGTACTATAGCAGTCCAACCACCCTATTGCTTATTTCAGCCGCCAACTCGCTATTCATCAACACAAGTTACCAGCCTATGAACGCGAACTGATTGGCTTGGCAAAGGCAGTCCGTCACTGGAGACCTTATCTATGGGGCCAAGAATTCCTCATCCGCATGGTCCATTACAGTTTGAAATACCTGCTTCATCAGCATATTGCCTCATCTCCTCAACAACAATGGATTAGCAAATTGCTCGGATTCGACTTTTCAGTGGAACACAAGCCCGGTAAATTGAATGCAGCAGCCGATGCTCTATCGCGCTGATCCGAAGAATCCCAGCACTTAGCTGCCATAAGTCGCCCGACTCCAGTCCTATTGGACTCCATCAAGGAGACACACCACACCACCCATGAATTGCAAGAATTAAAGCAGCAAATTGCCGATGGAACTATGGGCCCAACTTGGACTGTGCATAACGACATCATTCAATATCAGCACCACATCTATTTGCCACATTCGTCTCTTATCATTGCCAAGGTAGTATCAGCTTATCATAATAGCTACCATGAAGGGATTCAAAACACACTACTTCGGATCCACAGAGACTTTTATTGGGAGGGTATGAAATCATCCATTATAGCCTATGTAGCTGCTTGTCAGGTGTGTCAGAGAAACAAGGTGGAGCATTTATCACCAGCCGGGGTACTACAACCTCTATAGATTCCCACATAGGTATGGGCCGACTTATCTATGGATTTTATTGAGGGTCTCCCAAAGTCTTCTGGGAAATCTATTATTTTAGTGGTTGTGGACCGTTTCTCCAAATACGGTCATTTCATCCCCCTGGACCATCCATACACGGCAACATCAGTAGCCCAAGTCTTCTTCACACACATTGTCCGCCTCCATGACATTCCAGAGTCCATTGTCAGTGATCGGGATGTTATTTTGACAAGTCAATTATGGTGGGATCTTTTTAATTCTGTAGCACCAAACTGAATTTTTCTTCAGCCTATCACCCTCAATCCGATGGCCAGACTGAAGTGCTTAACCACACCATTGCCATGTATTTACGCTGCTTGGTAGGTGACCGACCGAAGAAGTGGGAGGATTGCATTCCCTGGGTGGAGTACTCATACAACACTTCCTTCCACACAACATTAAAGGACACTCCATTTCGGATAGTGTATGGCAGGAACCCTCCACGTCTCCTTTCATATGATCACGGCTCCACTCGAGTCGAAGCAGTTGATGAAGCTCTCCTGGATCGCGATCAGTTATTGGAAGTTATTATCCAGTGACTCAGCCAAGCACAAACACTTATGAAAGACTATTATGACCAAGGTCGTAGGGACATCCATTATAACATAGGTGATTTTGTGTGGCTCAAACTCCAACATTATCGACAAGCTTCCTTGATAGGCCACATGCACAAGCTCTCCAACAAATATTTTTGGCCATTCCAGATTACTGACAAGATTGGGAAGTCGTATATAGGCTCCAATTGCCTCCAGATGCCAGGATACATGACGTGTTCCATGTGTCACTCCTCAAGCCCTTCAAGGGCAGTGCACCTCCGTACCCTCTTGCTCTACTGCCCATGGACGATGGACAGATCTGTCTGATGACATATAAAATCTTATAGGCTCGTCAGAATACTCAGCGATGGGAGGTGTTGGTTCAATGGTCTCACAATGACCCCACCACTGCTCCGTGGGAGGACCTCGCAATCTTCCAACAGGTCTAACCCACATTCGAGATTGAGGACAACCTCGTTTTCCAAGAGGGGAGTGATGTTGTGGACTCGATAGCAGAATGAGTAGCCTAGAGGCGACGAGGACGAGTCGAGTCGGTGACTCAGTAGAGAAGTGACTTGCATTAGGAGTTTATATTCTTTTATGTTAAAGTAGGAAGGCCTAAGGGCAGTTTTGTAATAATTCATAACTCTTCAGCTCGAGCCCTTGTTTATGAGGCTGTCGAGAAGGAATGAAGAAGGAAAAAGAAGAAATATTCACAGGATCTACGTTCTCCCAAAGGAACCAGGGTCGGCGTTCCCCCAGAACCCAAGGTGAAGACTCCCTTTGACGAGTCTTAATCTCCTTCTCCAGTTTTGACTTCTCTTCTCCATTACAGTCCCATTCTGTATTCATTCTCATCGGTCACCATAGGTCATCCAGAGAGAAGTCGGAAACCAGATTCAGGATAAAAAATTCTAGAAAACCTCTCCCATCGTAGGATTACTCGGTCCATGGTCAGAGACAACAACATCTAAGACAAGCACTAAAGGTTTAATCTAGCAGCAGCCTTAAGATTTAGAGAGATCGATGAAGCTAACCAACACAAGCACAAATGGCTGCATTTAATTTAGTCCAGTATTCTTCTCAAGGTCTAATAATTCCTGATGCAACAAATCTTCAAATCTCGTGAACGGTAACAAAGCTCTTCTTCGGAAGGAAATTTTCCAAATAACAGAAAGCAATTGGTTTCCCTGATTTGTCCTTTAGAAAATGGCAACAAAGCTGGCGCTCGACAGAAGAGTGGTTGCCTAAGCTAGCAAAGGAAAGGCCAGCATCTTCATCCTCCCAAATACGGCAACACAACTTTGTCTTCTCCACGGCACCTAGCCCCCGAACAACACGGGACAACAAAAAAAAACTTGGCAAACTAGTGGGGCTTGGTTTCAAATGGCAGAAAAACGATCCAACAAAGAGATCTTGAAGACGGAAACGGAAACTTTCCAAACAAGAAATTTTTGAAACCTGCTGTTAACCAGCATAGAGGCAGATACTTCCGAAAACAACAATGAGAATAGAAAAAATCTTCTTCTTAAAGAGATACATATCTGTCGTTAATGAAGTGTTCAAACAGTAAACCAAACCAAAACATCTGCATTTGAAAAAAAACATGTTCTGGTCGGCAATGTAAAGCAATGGTAAGACGATCTTCTGGAAATATAACCATCTGTAGCCTAGCAAGTGCAGAGCAACTTTGGACGGCAATCAGCCAGTAAGAGACGAATTTCCAAAACCAGCAGCTTCTGTGATAGAGATGATTTCGGATGATTAGCAATGCAGTGATGAAACAAAATCCCGTCAATTTTGGCAGGATAGTTTCGGCTTGCTAGCAAAGAAGCAATTCCAGAAAAGATACTAGCGTAGGTGTTATGGACTCCATAGCATCAAGAGTGGCTAACCGGAGAAGAGAAGAGATGGAGTAAACTTGTATTTCAGTACCTTAGGGGTTTAATTGTAATTTGAAGTTCCATAAGGGTCTAATTGTAGTTATAGAACCTTTGATGTTTTCCTTGACCTATTTAGGGAGTCAAGTGATTGAATGGAAACAAGTATTGATCATTAGTCTAAATGAGATCAGGTTCTCTCTCTAAAGAGGCCTAAGGTTGGAGCTCCTTTCAAGGCTCACGTCCTTCACCATTGGGCGTTCCAGGAACCCCAAATGCTTCCCTTCTTCGTCATTCAATCTGGAAGCAAGAGGAGATCGCCGGGTGACTCGATCCATGGCTAGAGAGCCTAACAGTAGGCAATCTTCCAGATAGCAACGCATGGTTTTCATATCAATTCAGAAGAGATCTGAACAATACAACAGTGAGCCAAGCGTGCGCTGGTCACCAGATCCTTCAACTTGTCTCTACTTCAGTCAATGTTAGATGTTGGTCTATGCAGAGATCCTGAAACATTAACCACCAACAAAAAAGAATGCAATTCAAATATCTGCTGCTACTCGTCGATGGCTGCAACTACTCAAAACAGAGATGGAATTCTAAAGAATATCATCTTAAGTTACTTTTCTGAATAACAACAATGTGTTGGATAATACAACTTGTTTGTTGGTAGAATAATCAACTTTGTCTATTGTCTAGATAGCTGCTAGAAGAATAATCAATGCTTCTGCTATGATGAATAAAAAACTCAAATTGAAAAGCTGTTATTCGTTGGCTACTACAAGTATTGAAAAAATAGAGAAGGGATTGGCACGAAAACTTTGCTATTATTTGGTTATTGATGAAGCGCAAGAATGAGCCGAGAACGCAGAGGCTGGGAGAAACAGTCTTGGATGATTTTCTAAAAACAAGATCTGCTTGATAGCAGTAAGGCTGGCAAAGAAAGACGGCAGAGAGGCTTGGTAATGGCAGAGTAATACCGGGCAATATGAGAAAATAATCAACAAAACAAAATACCTAATATTCAGCAACTATGGAAAAGAAGACGAATGAAACTTGAAAAAAAACCAAGGCTCTAATACCATGTTGATTTTCAGGACTCTCATGGATTTAACTCATGGAGAAAAAGGGAGAGAGACCCATTGGGAGAAAACTGGAGGAAGAAGGGTTATGGACTTGATGATCCTAACCCTCCCCTAAAGCTTTATTTATAGATTTATGAAACTATTGTGTTATAATAATACCCCTGAACTTAGGGTTTAGAGTATAGTGTTTTAATCCTGGAATTTTAACTTAATTATATCAATGCCATCTCTATGAGATGACCCTTTATTTACCATCCTGCCATCTTGTTTTTGGGCCTATGGGCCTTCTCCTTGATCTGTGGACCTTGAGCCTGTCTTCTATATCTCTTAGATGCAAGAGTCTTCCTTGGTCTTATGGGCTTGGACCCATATTCTAATACACTTGGATATGTGAGCCTTCTTTGGTCGTGTGGGCTTGGGCCCAGTCTTCCAACACTCCTCCTCAAGCTGGGGGTGAGAGAACAACACTCCTCCCAGCTTGCTGCAAATGATGTATAAAATCTTTGTATAAAATGGCACATCTTCCAATATGCTTTCATCTTCCAACTCTCCCCCTCACGCTGGTGCTCTCGTTCATCATGCCCAACTGGCATAATATCAATGAGAGTAAATCACTCCTAGCCACTAAGACATTGCTCTATACTCAAGTCATAACTTATGTTGGATTTAGGGCACACTCCCTCTTCTGTAGGTAGTGTGTCTATCGGCATTGCTCTGAAGTGTCCACCTCCACAGGACAACGACTCTCAAGTGGTAGAGTAATATATGATATTAATGGGGGGAAGTAACATAAATATAATAATAAGTTTCTCCTTCATGGACTTCCAACCACAAAAATGCGATATTTTTTACGGGGATAAAGTTCCTCCATCATGGACTTCCAACCCCAAAGTTTTTGATATTTGTGACAGAGATGAAGTTCCTCCGTCATGGACTCCCAACCACAAATATTTTTGATATTTTTGACGGGGATAAATAAATAAATAATGGTATGAGGCTACCTCTTCTTCTATAATAATGTCTCATCAAAAGAGACACAATAGCAGCAGCTGAAATGGGCTTGGTTTGGGCCCATTTAACATGACCCAAAATAAATCTTGTAAAATGACCCATGAAATAATCCAATGCACATTTCTATTCTAAATAATGTGATGACCAACGAATAATCCGTCAATGCTTCAAAAATAATAATCCAGCCAGAGAAAAAAATTATCGAGTCGTGCCGAAATCTTGGGCATGTATACCGAGGCAGAAAAATAAGTGGCACAAGTCTGGTTGACTAGACCCGAGTTGACCTAGACCAGTCCGAGTTGGTCTGGGTTGACTCAGTCTAGAATAGAAGTCATGCTCGGTTGGGAAGCTGTTGGGTTAACTCGCCGGTCTGGGTTGCGGTAGAACGGGCGCAGGTTGCGCTGACTTGATTCGAGCAAGTTTGGGTTGTTGAACCTGCCACTGATTATTTCATGTTTCCTAAGTTAGGAAACATGAAATATTTCAACAGTGTGTCGTCTTCCTCCTCTCGCGAACGGAAAAAAAGCTCTTGTTCGGAAGGAAATTTTTTGAATAATAGCAAGCAGCTGGTTTCCATGATTTGTCCTCCAGAAAATGGCAACAAAGCTAGCACTCGGTAGACGAGTTGTTGCCTAAGCTAGCAAAGGAAAGGTCAACATCTTCATCCTCCAAAAAATGGCAACACAACTTCGTCTTCACCTCGGCACCTGGCCCTCGAACAACATGGGACTGCAGAAAAAAACTTGACAGACTAGTGGGGCTTGGTTTCAAGTGGCAAAAAAATGATCCAACAAAGAGATCTTGAAGACGGAAACGAAAACTGTTATGAACTCAATAGCACACCGAGTCACCCAGAGGAGGAGACAATGACTCACAGAGTTGACTAGTTTAACTTTCATTATTTATATTGCTTTCAGTTTAATTTTTCATTGATTATGTAATGAGCAAGGACGTAGGGGTAAAATTGGCATTGTTAGCCTAAAACACTTATGACGTCAAATACCCTATTTAAAGGGTAAGGAAATAGAAGAAAGGCAAGTCTGGAATTAGGTTAAACATGATTGGGAGTTCTCCTTGATGAGCTCTAGGGTAGGGAGGTCTCCTTGATGAGCTCCAAGAGGATCAAGAAAAAGAAACTCCTTTGCAAGTATCACGATCCCAACAAAAGAAAAGGGAGTCTTTTCTTCATTACGTGATAAAAAACCCTAATACAGTGCTGGATTCACAATTACCTTGTCGAGTTACTAGATCCATGGCTAGGGACCATAACAACTTGGTATCAGAGCAGGGTAACACGGCAAATATCAACAACAGTGATTTAAGGGAGTTGATGCTAAGAGGTTAGGTAGAGAATGAAAGAAAATTTGCTCAATTCATGGAGATGTTCTCTAAAATTAATCTCGATATGGAGAGATTGAATGGAAGGATGGACAGCATAACAATTGGTCTAACTATTGGAAGGAACACAATTCCGGAACAAAGAGGAGAGGACCACTCACATAACAGAGGGGGAGATGAGTTCGCTGGGCGCACTAGCTTCCCTGGCCAGCCGGGACACTTCAACCAGGGAGGAGGCACCATACCCAGGTATACTAAACTTGATTTTACTACTTTTAATGGGTCAAAAGATCCTTTGATTTGGTTGTATAGGCATGAAAATTGTTTTAGCCATCAAAGAACAACAACTAATGATAGGGTGGAGATGGCTGTTTTCCACTTACTAGGGGAAGCACAACTTTGGTATCAGCAAGTTGATTCGGATAAATTATTTGTAGACTGGGAGGAGTTTAAGGAATTATGCATTCTACGTTTTGGTCCTCCGACTCACTGCAACCCTTGGGGGGATTTGGTGTTGTTACGCCAAACTGGCTTCGTGGAAATATATCAAAAACACTTCCAGGAAAAATTAGCAAGAGCGGGCAGGATGGTTCGAGTGGACCAATAGGTAAATTTATTTACAGCAGGCCTTAATGAATCTTTACATCTAGAGGTGGAGTTATATGCACTTGTTGACTTAGCTAGAGCAATGAATCTAGCCCGAGCATTAGAACTTTGACAAAAAGTCCAGCACAGAAGACCACCATGGCCAGGGGAACGGAGCACTTCCTCCACGTGGTAAGGACAACGTAATACTCCTTCTCAGGCATTTCAGTCAGAAGTACCTCCTCTAAGAAACACCCCGGGCAATCCTATGACAGTTGATACGAGATCTACTAATCCTCCACCTCAATATATAAAAAAATTGACAAGTGCTGAGATGGAAAAAAGGCGGTCCAAGAATCTGTATTACAACTGCGATGAACAATATCGGGCAGGTCACCAATGCAAAAGGTTGTTTTGGCTTGACGTGGATGAAGTAGATAATCCAGATGATACAGATGAGATTATAGAGGAGGAACCACCGGAAATTTCTTTGCATGCCATTACAGGGCAAAAATCACCCAAAACCATGCAAGTGTGTGCTCAGGTCCTTGATTGGAAACTTGTGGGACTAGTGGATTCGGGGAGTACCAATAATTTTCTTAGCTTAACTGCGGTCCAACATTTGCAGTTAAAAATCCTTCCACATCCGACAACTGATGACTTGCATAATTTAATATATTTTATCACCTCTTAACTTTAAAACTTAGTCTAATTTTATTTATTTTCATTTGATTTTAGGTTTCGTTGTTGTTATTTAAATTTTATGTCAGATTTGAAGAAAATAAAGATCTAAATTTTACCAGTGCAATTTGAGGATAAAGATCAAGTTTGATATTTTTCAAGATGCTAAAGACACGTAGCCCAAGTCTGAAAATAAGTGGCCCAAGTCGAGCTGACCCACTGAGTTGCCTCGGACCGAGTTGGCCCGAGTTAACTTAGTTGACAGGTGCTGCTCGACAACAGTAAGAAGGGCATCCCGGTTCGCTGTTGACCCGCAAGGTCTGGTCTGACACTCGGCAGCCGATTGAACCAGAAATTTAAATCAGGTTTCCTAACTTTGGAAATCTGATTTTTCATGATCTTTCTCTCCGCAATGCTCGCTCCCAAACAACGCGGGACAACGAAAATTCGATACAAACTCGGATTCAGTAAACCAAACTTGGAATTGAATCCAGTGAGACTTCTGAAAAATAGCAAGGAGAATCGGAATGGACTGCTGATCAAGCGACGAAAATAACTACGAAAGAGATAGAGATTTCAGGCGATCTGTTTTGGGAAAAAAAATTGACGCATTGCGAGTAGGCTGAAAATAGACGGGCGTAGACGAGAGAGGAAGATAGTGAATATTTTCTTGGTGTTTTTGAAGAAGAATGGCGACTGCGAAGAAGGTCGAGAAACAGAAAATGGCGACTGCGAAGACGGAAGAGAAACAGAGCTGCAACGCGAGGACTATTTTTCAGTGTTCATTTTCCTTCCATTATTCTCAAAAAAATTATGGTGAATTCGTTTATGTTAAATTTAATTTTAAGCATGAATCAAATTTTATTTATTCTAGGAAAACGATGTAATCTAGTTTTGAACTATGCTTGATTTTTTATGCTAATTTAAAGTAATTCTTTCTTTGTTTATCTGATTTATTCTGAGTTTATTGCTTCTAGTTAACTGGCCATTAATTAGATGATTTTAATCTTATGATTTGCTATCGAAAGAGGCAATTATAAGATAGATCTTGAATATTTCGGCATAGGTAAATATAGAGATTGCAAGACTTGTATGAACCTATGCAATATTTAAAACATGTCTTATTGCTTTCTTGCTTTATTGATTTGCATACTCTTGTGTAAAATGATGGACAAGAATAATTTCCAATTGACTATTGAAAGAGGCTTTTGGATGAATTAGAGATTTGCTAATAAACAGAAAGAATTAAATTAAATTAGTTAGATGAGTAAAGCATAGTGAGGAATTAGGTGAAATCGATTTCCTAGAAGTTTTCTTTCCCATTAATTTGATCTTCAAACATCATTTTCTTTTCCTTTGCGTATTTTTCTTTGAATTAATTTTATTTTGAATTGCAATTACAACATCTTAGTGATTTCTCTAGATAAAATTAAGATTAGTATAATTTTGGTATTTGTCAAAAGTATAATTACCAATCCCTGAGGACGATACTTTTCTCACTTTACTATAAAATTACGATACTGTGCACTTGCAGTTTTGCACCGATCAAGTTTTTGGCGCCGTAGCCGGGGATTGATTTATTCTTATTTTTTTTCAATATCGATACAAAGTAATCTTGGTTTTAATTTAGAAGTTTATTTTTATTTTATATTATATATTTTTATTTTTATTTTTTCTCTACAGGTGTGTTTTTGATGTTGGATGCGCCGTGCTAGATCTCGTGACATTACTCCTTTTGATCCGGAGATTGAAAGAAATTTTAGATCACGAAGAAAAAATAAAATACTAGCCATGGCTGATGGACAACAAGATGCATAACCACGCACCTTGAAGGATTATGTATGGCCATTTGGGAATGCCAACTACTCGGGTATAAGACGCCAGACCATTAATGCCAACAACTTTGAGCTCAAACCAGCCTTGATTAGCATGGTGCAGCAAGCCCAATTTAGCGGATCGCCAATTGATGATCCCAATATTCATTTGGCGATGTTCATGGAGATTTGTGATACTGTAAAGATTAATGGTGTTATTGAAGACACCATTAGACTAAGATTGATTCCTTTTTCTTTGAGGGACAACGCTAGAGGTTGGCTACAATCTCTACAATCAGGAAGCATCACTAGTTGGCAGGACATGGCTGAAAAATTTCTTGCTAAATTCTTTCCACCTCCAAAATAGCCCAACTTAGGAGTGAGATTGGTCAATTCAAGCAAAATGATTTTGAGTCACTCGATGTGTTATGGACTCCATAGCATCACGAGTTATCCATAGGCATAGGAATTAAATTATGTTAATTTACTTTTCATGTAATTTCAATTCAGTTTGGTTTACTTTATTTGGTTGGTTTATTTTGGGTTGGTTCAGTGTAATGTGGCGTGAACCACTTGACCTAATGGGTCATCTTTGTATTTTCGTCCTCAACCCTATTTAGGGGGACATGAAGGAAAAGAGAGGCAAGTATTGAGAAAATTATATTTTACAGGTCTGATTCTCCCTCAGAGGTCAAGGTCGGATTCTCCCTTTGAGGTCCAAGGTTGAGCTTCCTCCAAAGCTCCTTCATTCTAAATTGAGTTCCACCATTACTCGTTCAAGAAACAAGGTTTCTCTTCCAACGTCAAGATCATCCATGGAGGGAAGAGAGGAAAGAAGGGTGACTCGATCCATGGCAAGGGAAGAACCTAACATCTTGGTATCAGACAGGTCCACCCTCGGGGATTCCTCTTCCCCTGACGATTTGAGATAGCGAGTGGGAGAAAATAGGCAAAGGACAAATAACCAGGGTTCAGGATTGGGCAACTTTTAGACAGTCTTGCATGATGAGATTTGGTCCTCCTGCTAGTTTGGGCGAGTTAATCAATTACAAACAAACTGGCACACTAGAGGTGTACCAAAAGACCTTCCAGGAAAGGTTAGCCCAAGCAAACTAGTTTGTTAGCCACACATAGTATGTTCATATTTTTACTGCTGGTTTGACAGAAGCTCTGCATTTAGAAGTTGAATTACATGCTCCTACAGATTTAGACCACGCTATGAACTTAGCCAGAGCAATTGAGCACAAGCAGCGTGTTTTAAAGGAGTCACTGGTCAGAAAACCAGCTTGGCCAGGAAGGCACAATGCCTCTGTGCCAAACCATTCCTATGGACCTCCAAGATTTAGAGACAGTGCAGCCCCACGCCCAGACATTTCTAATTCAGCTCCACCTGCTCCTTACTTCAATAAACTTACTAGACAGGAAATGGAGCAGAGAAAGGCCAAGGGCCTCTGTTTTAACTGTGATGAATAGTATGTTTTTGGTCACCACTGCAAATGATTATTCAGTATATGTCTGTGGGAGGATGGAGAAGAAATACCACAAGAGGATGGAATTATGGAAACTGACCAAGAAGGTCCAGAGATTTCCCTTCATGCTATGACTGGTCTACGCAGTGCAAGCACAATGCAGGTTAAAGCCCAATTACATCATTTACAGTTACTGACTTTAGTTGACTCGGGTAGTACACATAATTTCATCAGTCAGCAGGCGGCAGAACAACTTGGGTTAGTAGTACAACAACAGAAAAGGCATATCACCAGCCACACACTTTGATATTGAGGGATATAAATTTGTTGCAGATTTTCTGGTGATTCCACTATCAGGATTCGATTTGGTGCTAGGAATTAAATGGCTACAATTGTTGGGACCAATACTATGGGATTTCGAAGCTCTCACCATGTCTTTTATAGAGGACCAACATCAGATTATATTGCATGGCACACAAGCACCACTCACCTGCGCACTACAGGTTGCCCAGGTCCAGTCCACAAATACATATAAGTTATCTCACTTACTTACAGAATTTGAGGATATCTTTCAAGACCCTACTGCCTTACCGCCACTTAGGCACTGTGATCACCGTATCCGTTTGAAAACGGGGACTGAGCCGGTAGTGGTACGTCCGTATCGTTACCCTCACTTACAGAAGGATGAGATTGAAAGGCAGTGCCAGCAGATGTTAGCACAGGGTATTATTCAGCCCAGCAGGTCTCCTTTTTCTTCACCAGTATTACTAGTCCGCAAGCATGATAAGTCATGGAGGTTCTGTGTGGATTACCGACAACTCAATGCCCATACAATTAAAGATAAATTTCCTATTCCAGTGGTGGACGAGCTGTTAGACAAGCTACATGGAGCTACTATATTTACTAAACTCGATTTGAAATCTGGCTATCATCAAATCCGAGTTCATCCATCCGATGTGGAGAAAACAGCGTTCCGCACGCATCACGGCCATTTTGAATTCCTCGTAATGCCATTTGGTCTGTCAAATGCGCCTTCCACCTTCCAGGCCCTCATGAATGAGGTATTTTCCCCTCTCTTGCGCAAATATGTATTGGTCTTTTTCGACGATATTTTGGTCTATAGCAACAGCTGGGAAGAACATCTTCAGCACCTTCACCAGGTATTTTCTCTTATACGTTCACATCAGTTGGTTTTAAATCGGTCAAAATGTTCTATGGGCACATCAGAAGTGGCATATTTGGGCCACGTTATTTCAGCATCAAGGGTGAAGGTAGACCACAGTAAGATACAA
>NW_027182103.1:32904293-33294293 GCF_029961685.1 Aristolochia californica | reverse complement strand
ACTTTACGGTAGTGGAAGAGTTGTGTCTCGTGAGGGTTTGCATGGAATTTACCCACAAAATTCATCTAAATCAACAATATAAAATGAAAACTGAAGAAAATGTACTCCTCATTAGCATATGACTAACAGTTAGTATCGTAAAATGTCTGAAATCATTTGAAACCCTGCTCAATTTGTAAACCTGTGTAAAATGTAACACATTATCAATCCAAATACACTCACGGGTACTCCACCTGAACCAATGTGACTCACAAGCAATTACTTCAACAGAACAAAGAGGCAACAAATAACAATAAAATCCTGGTCACTTCACAATTAAGAAAAAAATAGTAGAGTAAGCCTGTTGTCTAACAATCTCACAAAAGAAGTATACATATTTCAATCTTGACCTGCAACTTCTTTCACCTTACAATTCATCATCAAAGTTAAGGAAACTCATTGCTTAAGAGAAAATAGTAGAGTAAGCCTGTTGTCTAACAATCTCACAAAAGAAGTATACATATTTCAATCTTGACCTGCAACTTCTTTCAACTTTCAATTCATCATCAAAGTTAAGGAAACTCATTGCTTCCAGATTTAAACCCATTGTTCTCTTTTACCAGCATAATAATTTTTTTGTCACTGAATACTTTTGGTATTACCACCATTTTGTATTCGTCCTCACTGCACCTGCACTTATTTTTTTAAGTAATCGATTGTTCTGGTGCATGTCCCTAGGTTTGCCCAGGCTGTTTCTGAGGTTATCTATTTTTTGCAATCAAGAGCATTTCCGTTTGCATTCATACATTACAACAAAGAATTTCACTGAGATATAAAAAAGAGTAAGATCAAATAGGCATACAAGACTATTTAGACTAATATAGATCAACACTAGATTTACATGTTCTCTTTTGCAACTAAGTTCCAAGTCTAATGCAATAGTAAGTTATCCCACTGAATTCTCATGGATCACAACAAATGATATCAGATTTCTAATATGCATATTCTACACAGTTTCCCACATACTAAGAACCACATTTGAGCAACTTATTTTAACTCTACTAAAGTTAACTACATACTAAGAGGAGTAATTTGAAAACCACAAAAAAAAATCAAAAGAAAATCATTGCTTTGCTAAGACATAAAAGAGACGTCCCCCCCCTACCCCCAAACCTAAACCTTGTCCTCAATGGGGAAAAGTTAAAACACCAAACAAACCAACTAAAAATCACTAAAATATTTTATTATACTCCAGTTGACTCACAACTTAGCTGGTTATACTCCAACAGTGTAAGGGTTAAGCTCCCTCAGGGCTCCTAAATCCATAAGTGAGACCATATGTGTTTGGTCATCAACAATAATAATAAAGAGTCAATAAATACCCCCAGGAATGATACATAGTCTCCCTCGAAGAAGGTTTACTCATATCAGCTATACCTGTAGCTAATCATCCGTAGATGAAACCGCTATCCCACACCACACTTTGAAGAAATCTCCATGTGACTAGCCACTGAAGGCAGTAGGAATCACGCGTTGAACACAAGTCCTTGAGTTACTCACCTTAAGGTTTTCATTCAATACTTCAAGATCGAACTGGTCAATCCCAGAATGGTTGTTTGAGTACAGACCTCTCAAACTAGGGACCAAAAGTCTGGTCATTGACTATCGGAACCATTTACGCTCTCAGCTAGCAAGAGAGTAACCCAAGTCCACGACGGGGCCGGCATCGCCGGGGAACCTCCAATCAATCAAGACCAGAGTACACCAAAGGTTATCCCAATAAGAATGAATAAACCAAAAATAAAAACTGTAATGTACAAAGGGATAGAAACGTGGGGATTGCCCACAAAGTGCTAAGTTTATAGTCGTAAGAAAGTCTCTGACACAGTCAAGATGAATGGACAGGTTCCTCCAAGAAAATCACCATCACCTCCTTTGGTGTGGGGACATTATCAAGATACGGTTTGAGCCTTTGACCATTAACTTTGAAGACTAACCCGTCTCCATGATTACTGATATCAACAACACTATGAGGAAACACCTGTGTAACCTCAAATGGACCTGACCACCTGAATCTCAGCTTCCCTGGAAATAAATGCAATCGTGAGTTATAAAGTAAAACATTCTGACCAACAGTAAAAGACTTGTAAAAAATAGATTTATCATGTAAAAGCTTTGTTCGCTCCTTATACAGTTTGTCATTCTCATAAGCATCATGATGTATCTCCTCCAACTCATTCAATTGAAATTTCCTCTCCTCACCCGCTTGAGCCAAATCAAAATTCAAAGCCTTAATGACCCAATAAGCTCTATGCTCAAGCTCAACAGGTAGATGACATGCTTTGCCGAACACTAGGTGAAATGGAGACATCCCAATAGGAGTCTTATAAGCGGTTCGATAGGCCCATAAAACATCAGCCAATCGAGTGGACCAATCTTTCCTATCAAAGCGAACCGACTTCTCCAAAATCCGTTTGATCTCCCTATTAGAGATTTCCACTTGACCACAAGTTTGCGGGTGGTACGGAGTGGACACCCGATGAGTGATGGAGTATTTCTTCAACAAGGTCTCAAATGCTCTGTTACAAATATGAGATCCCCCATCACTAATGATCTCTCTCGGGATACCAAACCGATTAAAGATGTTTTCTTTTAAAAACTTTACCACCACTTTGTGATCATTTGTCTTACATGCAATAGCTTCAATCCATCTAGAGACATATTCAACAACAACAAGGATGTATTGATAGCCGAACGAGACAGGAAAAGGACCCATGAAGTCAACACCCCACACATCAAACAATTCAACAATAAGAATGGGTTAAGAGGCATCATGTTCTTTCTAGACAAACAACCAGTCCGTTGGCATCTATCACACAAAAAACAAAACTCATGGGCATCTCTAAATAATGAAGGCCAATAGAAACCACATTGCAAGACTTTAGCCGCAGTCTTTCTAGCACCGTGCGTGTGAATGACAAAATTCAAGAATGTTGGCAAAGTCTTGCTCAGGTACACAACGCCTAATGACTTGGTCTGGACACACCTTGAACAAATAATGGTCATCCCAAAAAAAATGTTTGACTTGGGAAAAGAATTTCAACCGATCTTGTTTACTCCAATAATCAGGAATCTTACGAGTTACAAAATAGTTGACTATGTCAGCAAACCATGGCAACTGGAATACTTGGAGAAGTTGTTCATCTGGGAAAGAATTATTTAAAGGAAGGGATCCTTCCTGAGGTGCTACACAGATCCTAGATAGATGATCAACAACAACATTCTCACAATCCTTCTTATCTCGAATCTCAAGGTTAAATTCTTGTAATTGCAAGATCCATCTAATCAAGCGAGGTTTAGTGTCCTTGATGGATAATAAGTACTTCAAAGCAGAATGATCAGTGAACACTGTAACTTTTGACCCTAACAGATATGATTTGAATTTGTTCAAGGAAAACACAACAGCTAGCAAATCTTTCTCATTTGTAGTGTAATTCAATTGAGGATCATGAAGAGTGCAACTAGCATACTGAATGACACAGGGAATTTTATCCGCCTTTTGCCCCAAAACAGCCCCCAATGAATAACCAGAGGCATCACACATCAACTCAAAAGGCAAAGACCAAGTAGGGGGGTTGGACATTGGGTGCAATGGACAAACATTTTTTCAGTGTCTCAAAAGCATGAACACAGGCATCATCGAAGGCAAAAGCAACATCTTGAGCAAGCAAATTCGTCAAAGGACGAGAAATTTTGCTAAAGTCCTTAATGAAGCGCCTATAGAACCCAACATGGCCAAGGAAAGAACGTACCCCCTTCACAAAAGTAGGTGGTGACAGATTGGCAATTAAGTCAACCTTGGTTTTGTTCACTTCTATACCCCGCTCAGACACTACTTGTCCTAAAACAATTCCTTCTTTTACCATGAAGTGGCATTTCACCCAATTCAAGACTAAATTGGACTTAATGCAACGGGACAATACGAGTGAAAGATTTTGTAGACATGTCTCAAAGCTAGAGCCAAACATAGAAAATTCATCCATAAAGACCTCTAAAAAGTCACCAATCATGTCAGAAAAGATACTCATCAGGCACCGTTGAAAAGTGACGGGCACATTGCATAAACCAAAAGGCATGCGTCTGTAAGCAAAGGTGCCAAACGGACACATGAATGTGGTCTTTTCCTGGTCTTCTAGAGCAATGGGAATTTGATTGTAACCGGAGTATCCATCTAAGAAGCAATAAAAACTGTGGCCGGCCAATCACTCTAGCATCTGATCAATGAAAGGTAGTGGGAAGTGATCCTTCCTAGTGGCGGAATTAAGTTTTCTATAGTCAATGCAGACAGGCCACTTGGTGGTAGTTCTTGTGGGAATCAATTCACCACTCTCATTTTTCATTATCGTTATCCCCCCTTTCTTAGGGACAACTTGAATTGGACTCACCCAGGTGCTATCAGAAATAGGGTAAATGATGCCTGACACAAGCAACCTGATGACTTCTTCTCTCACAACCTCCTGCATATGGGGATTTAAACTATGTTGCATCTCATGTGAGGCTTTAGTCCCGTCCTTCGAATGAATATGATTCATGCATACGGAGGGGCTAATCCCTTTTAAGGCATTAAGAGTCCACCCCAATGCATCTCTGTGTGCTTGTAAAACTTCAATCAATTGTTCCTCTTGCTCAGTACTCAAATCAGAGGCAATAATGATTGGCAATGAGTTCATGGGCCCCAAGAATGCATACTTCAACGTGGGAGGAAGTGGCTTAAGATCTAGCTTGGAAGTTTCAAGAGCTTTGTCCAAGTCAAGATGAAGATCCTATGGATGATCAGTTGTGACAACCTCATAACGTTCCTCCAACAGAGGTACATAACTGAGTAAAGAGTCAACCTCTCGGAAATATGTTTCCTCATCAAAATAGTCCATGTCTAAAGATGTTATGTAAGACTCAAAAGATTCAAGAATGGATTCGTCATCAAGCATAACAGTCTCTATCTTAAATACAGGACTAAGATCATCAGACTCAAGTGGATGGTGCCCAGCATTAAACACATTCAACGAGACCTTAAAATTTCCAAAAGACAACTCCAACTCACCACTTTTAAAATGAATGACAACATTAGATGTGGCTAAGAAGGGACGTCCTAGGATGACAGGAATTTGGTTGGTCACATTGACTACTGGTTCTATATCAAGAACAATGAAATCAACCGGGAATAGAAATTTGTCCACTTTTATCAAAACATCTTCAACAATTCCTCATGGTATCTTGACAGAACGGTCAGCTAGTTGAAGTGTGATGGGGGTAGGCTTCAATTCCCCTAAACCTAATTGATTGTACACAAATAAAGGAAGCAAATTCACACTTGCCCCTAAGTCAAGAAGAGCTCTCTGGATGGTATGTTCACCAATGACACATGATATTGTGGTGCATCCAGGATCTTTAAATTTAGGAGGAGTGTTGCGCTTTAGAATTGAGCTTACATTCTCAGTAAGATAGACCTTTTTGTTAACATGTTGTTTTCTCTTCTGTGTACAAAGGTCTTTCAAAAATCGGGCATAAGCAGGGACTTGCCTAATAGCATCAAGAAGTGGAATGTTAATGTGAACCTTACTAAATAGTTCCAATGTTTCATGCATGCTATCTCCTTTCCTAGGTGGGCCCGATAACCTCTGCGGATAAGGAGCTGGTGGGACTTGGTTAGGGATCTACCTGTCTGTTGGTGGAGAACTTGGTGGTTCTTCACTCAATGATGTGTCCCCATTGTCATCCTTTGACTCCTTAGACTTAGTGGTCCCTACCCCATTGTTCAACTCACGACCACTCCTAAGGGTGGTTATGACTTTGGCTTGCTCGTGGTGGGGATTGGAACTTGACCCACTCTCATGTGCTTTTGGGGTTAGGAATGGTTTGAATCGGGAGTCTATTTTGTGCTTGTTCACTCATGTGGCTGGCCAACTGACTCACTTGCATTTCAAGTTTAGCAATGGAGGACTGTGTATTCTGCATGAATAATTAAAGTGTATCCTCAAGTGAAGGTTTTTGTGGAATCAATGGCTGTTGAGTGAAGTGTGGTCACGGAGCTTGGGGTAGAGTAAACCCTGGAGGACCCCCAACCTGTGGGCCCTTGGACCATGAGAAATTTGGGTGCCTAGCCCAACCCGGATTATATGTTTCCGAAAAAGGATCGTTCCGGTTTGGTGTATGAAAATTTTGGACTGCATTCAAGTCATCAATGAGGTCCGGGTAGGATGAACTAGATGGACACATTTGTGTGGGATGAGATAAAATAAAGTATATGGCACAGACAGTAGATGGGTTAGGAGCAGGTGAACTCTTGGACACCATAAGGGCATCAATTTTTCTAGTTAACCCCTCAATCTTGGCCATGAGCATGGTTATTTCACTAACCTCATAGAGACCCCCTCTTTTGGCTTCGTGGGATCTCCTATCAACATTAAATGATGAACCCCATTGCTAAGATTGATCACTCAACGTTTCAAAAAAGTCCCACGCCTCACTAGCACTCTTACCCATCAAACTCCCACCACTCGTTGCATCTACCATGGATCTAACCTGGGGTGTAAGACCTAGATAAAAGTATTGCACTAAATGCCATTTCTTAAACCCATGATGTGGACACCTACGGATCAAATCCTTCCATTTCTCCCAAGCCTCATAAAAGTGTTTACCCTCATGCTGCATAAAGTTGGATATTTCTCTCCTGAGGGCTGTAGTTCTCTGAATGGGAAAGTGCTTGGACAAAAATTTAGTGACTAATGTGTTCCATGAAGTAATGTTGCCCACCTCTAAGGAATTAAGCCAAGACTTGGCCTTATCCTTAAGTGAAAATGGAAAAAAGTCTTAACCAGATAGAGTCATCTATGAAATTCTAGAATTTGAAATTCGCACAGATATCTAAGAATTCTTTGATGTGGTAATAAGAGTCCTCCTCCAACCCATAGAATGTTGGGAGGAGTTGGATCACACCCGGTTTTAACTCATAACTGGTAGCAGTAGTGGGTGGAAATATAATGCAAGAAGGTGATGTGAAATTGGATGGGATAGAATAATCCCTCAGGGCTCTACGGTCACCTGCTGCAGGTAACTGTAATGGTTCTATTACGGTCCCGGGTCATGGATCGAGTAACACGGCGTGGGATTTGTGAATCCAGCACTAGTCTTGAGTTGCTGGGCTCGGTAAGGAGGGTTAAGGATCCCTTCTTTAACTGGTATTCCACACGTGATCAATCTCCCTTTCTATGAACCCCTCTAGTGCTAGAATTGAAATATTATAGCTAGAATTGAAATATTATCACGTGGAGAGAGGATTGAAGAGGCACCTTTTCTTGCTCATGTAAATCAGGGTTTCAACCCTGATTTGGTTGCTGCTCATACTAGGATTGAAGGCCTAGCTTAGGGGGCAGCCTTGGCTCACATTGATGGCTTTTTCTGGGCCTAGCTTATGGGGCAGCCTTGGCTCATGTTGATGGTTGTTTCTACTCTGTTTTCGTGATGATTCCCAAACAAGAGGAGTTGCACTAGTCCTTCTCGTGGAAGAACCAGAAACTCTTTCTTTTTCAGATGATGAGGAGGAGGGAAGACCCTCTCTTTGGGCTTGGAAAAGGGGTAGGAAGCTCCTCTTCCAACTATGGATGATGATGGATGAAGGTGGATGAAGATGGATGGCAATGGACAGTGACGGATAGGTTGGATTTTTGGAGTAAACCCTAAACTCGAGATCAAGAGGTGATCTCAGCCTTTTTACACTAGGTTATTCTAAAATCTCAAAGCTTACCTATTTCATTCATTCTTTCCTTTAAATAGATCACGTCATGGAGTTTTAGGGTTAGGGTTACAATAATTCCCCATAATTCCCTTACATATAAAAGTAAATAGAAATAACTCCTACTTAAAAGAATATAAGAAATAAATCCTACTCAAAGTAATATAAGAAATAAATCCTATTGAGAGAGTTGTTGTTGCCTCCTTCATTGTGTGACTCGGTGTGCTATTGAGTCCACAACATCTGCCTCCCCATGGAGAAAAAGCTTGTCCTCAAGCTCAAAAGCTGGGTAGACTTGTTTAAAGATGTCCACACCTCCCCAAGGTCAGTGTCCGTCCACTGAACGAGAATCTCCCAATGGTCATTGGTCCGCCGAGCGCGTAACACCGTAGCTGGGTTAAGAATAACCTCGCCATTATCAACCGGTGGTAGGAATGGAGTGGATGTAGGCTGCGCCCCGGAATTTGGCTTCAAAAGAGAGACATGAAACACATCATGAATTTTGGTCATGTCCGGTAATTTGATAGGCGACTGGTCCCACGCGTCGAAGAATGGGAAATGGCCCAAAAAATCTAGGAGAGAGCTTATGACGTGGCTGTCCCGCAAGAGACTGCTGACGGTAGGGCTGGAGCTGTAGCCACACATACTCCTCAACCTCAAAAGAGACCTCACGATGGCCTTTGTCGTAGACATCCTTCATCCGAGCTTGGTTGCGTCGTAGCCATTCTGTGATATTCTGTACCAGCAGATCCCGGTCCATGAGTGCCTGATCAATCGCGTCCATGCTGGTGGACCCTGGGTTGTACGAGAGATGGCGAGGTGGATCCTGGCCATATATAACCCGAAAAGGAGTGGATTGAAAGGCAGAGTGTAATGAAGTGTTGTAACAATATTTGGCCCACGAAAGCCATTCAACCCATTGCCGCGAACGATCACCCACCAAGCACCGTAGATACATCTCGATGGTACAGTTCACCACCTTTGTCTGCCCGTCTATCTGTGGATGATAGGCGGAGGAGAACTTCATTTTAGTCCCGCTCAAGTGAAAAAGTTCCCGCCAAAAGGTGCTCGTGAAAACTGCATCTCTGTCACTCACAATGGATTCTGGAATGCCTTGTAAGTGGACTATCTGCTCCAGGAAAGTCTGAGCAACCCATGTTGCTGTATAAGGATGAGCCAGCAGTATAAAATGTCCATACTTGGAGAATCTATCAAACACCACCAAAAGTTCGGATTTGCCAGAGGACAGGGGTAGACCTACCACAAAATCCATCGAAATGTCGGCCCAAACCTGTGTAGGAAGGGCTAGAGGATGGAGAAGACCGGCTGGACTCAAGTGCTCAGCTTTGTTGCACTGCCAGACCTGACAGTTGCCCACATAAGTGGTAATAGAGGGTTTCATGGCTTGCCAGTAAAAATCAACTCGAATTCTGTGAAAGGTCTTCTGTATCCCCTCGTGTGTACTGTCATGGTAGGCCGAGAGAATAGCTGGAATCAACTCGGACTCAGATGGAAGAAAAAGCCACTGCTTGTAATAAATATGTGAATCCTGGATGGACCACTTCAAATTCATTGTCCCTTCCAAAATCTTTGGATGCAGTTCCTGCAGTCAGGGTCAGTGGCATGTGCGTCTCTCACCAAGGATGAGAAATCTTGGCTGGCTGATCGAATAGACCGACTGTTGATCCTCAAAACACCATGACAAAGCGTCTGCAACCTTATTTAATCTCCCCACACGATATTTCACCGAGAAGTCAAACCCCAACAACTTACTGATCCAGTGCTACTGTGGTGACGTCGTTAAATGCTGTTCTAGTAGGAATTTAAGGCTGTAGTGATCCGGCGGATGAGAAAAGTCCGGACCCAGAGATAAGGCCTCCAATGTTGGACCGCCTTGGCCAACCCATTCAATTCACGCTCATAGGCTGCCAGCTTGTGATGACAGACTTCCAACTGTCTACTAAAATACGCAATAGGATGACCTAGTTGCTGTAAAATGGCCCCAATGCCCACGCCTGAAGCGTCGCACTCTACCACGAACAATTCGTCAAAGTTGGGAAGTTGTAATACTGGCTCAGATGCGAGGGCAGTATTGAGTGCCGCAAACGACTTGGTGGCCTCCTCATTCCAAATAAAGGAATTTTTCTTGTGTAGACTGGTCAATGGTGCTGCCACCGGCCCATAGTTCGGAATAAATTTGCAGTAGTAGCCTATAAGACCCAAAAACACCCCATAATACAGAACAAGATTGTGGCTGTGGCCACTCGTGAATAACTAGGATCTTCTCGGGATCCACCGTAAACCCCTCATGTGAGATAATGTGTCACAGATACCCACATGTGAAGCCGCAAAAGTACACTTGGAATGTTTCAAATAGAGCCGATGTGCTCGTAACAAGTCGAAAACAATCCTCAAGTGTGCCAAGTGCTCCTCAACCGACTTGTTATATATAAAAATATCATCGAGAAACACAAGAACAAATTTTCGAAGATAGAGGCTAAATACATCGTTCATCAAAGCTTGAAAAGTGGACGGTGCATTGGATAACCCGAACTACATGACGACGAACTCAAAGTAGCCATGGTGCATGCAGAATGCCATCTTATCGATATCAGAGGGGTGGATCCGGGCCTGAAGGTATCCTGAAGGGAGGTTGAGTTTAGTGAATAACCACGACCCATGTAACTCATCCAGGTGCTCATCCACTACCGGAATAGGAAACTTGTCTTTTAATATTTGCACGTTCAACTCCCGATAGTCCACGCAGAACCTCCATGTCCCATCATGTTTCTTCACAAGTAAGACAGGTGAAGAGAACGGGGAGCGACTGGGACGAATAAGACCCGGTTTCAACATCTCTTGGCACTGACGCTCTATCTCGTCCTTCTGAAGGTGTGGGTAATGGTACAATTGCACGACCAGTACCTCAGATACTGGTTTCAGACAGATCCTGTGGTCACAGTGCCTCAGGGGAGGCAAACCCGAAGGCTCCTGGAAGAGGTCAGAGAAATCCTCAACCAAACCATCACTAGTACCGTCAGGCTGTTCCTGTGTCTGCAAAGTGTGCATGCGGTGGGCCCTGTCCACCTGACAGCCCTGTAAGAGCACCCGACTCCCGGCCAAATCAAAGCTCATGGTTAAAGCCGAAAAGTCCCACAGAATGGGCCCCACCGTTTGTAACCATTTAATGCCTAATACCATATCAAATCCCGCCAGGGGAATAACAAAAATACCAGCATTAATCGAAGTAGAGCCAATGGAAAAAGTTACCACCTTACTAATCCCATAACTAGGGACCTTCTCGCCATTGGCCACTGAGACGGTGGCTGTCGGATGAGTGTGTATCTGGAGCTGGAGATGTTGTGCGGCTGTCAAACTCAAAAAATTGTGTGTACTCCCCGAGTTGACTAGTCCCACCTGTTCTCGGTCGATGACATGTGTTCGTACTTGCATTGTATTAGGCGATTTTTGTCGAGTAATAGCATGCAAGGATATCTCCGGTGGTTCCTCCTCTATAATATCCTCTGGCTCCTCTAGATCCTCTGAATCCTCCACCTCAAGCCAAAGCAATCGTTTACATTGGTGCCCTACCCGATACTGTTCATCGCAGTTATAACATAAATTTTTGGACCGCCTTTCTGCCATGTCCGCACTCGTTAATTTTTTATAAACTTCGGTAGGGGATTACCAAGGCGGGGATCGGCTACCCGAGTCGTAGTCGGAGTTTGTCTGGATGGGGCTGCTGGATATGCTCCCTAAGATGAAGTATAGCGGCGCCCTTGCCAAGTGTTCCTCTCACCCGACCAACCCGGCTTACGTTGCTATAATTGTTGTCGTTGTTCCATTGCTTGGGCCATATTCATTGCATGAGCTCAATCCGTAGGCATAAAGAGTTCTACCTCTAGCTGTAGATACTCATTGAGACCCTCTATGAATAGGGAGACCTGTTGGTCAACCAATACCCTCTCACCAGCACGGGCCAACTTTTTCTGGAACAGCTTTTGATATTGTTCCACCGAACCAGTTTGTCACAATAGGACTAACTCCCCCAGGGGGTTGCTATTGGCGGGAGGGTCAAATCTAACTGTGCATAGATTTTTAAATTCTCCCCAAGTCATCCCTGGTCTCTCTTTCTCTACTTGAGTAACCCATAACATGACTTCATCTGTCATATGGAAAGAGGCTAGTTGCACTTATCCCATTCAGTAGTCCCTTGGTTCAATTTTTTTTTCACATCTATGCAACCAAATTAAGGGATCAACTGAACCATTGAAAGAGGGAAACTCTAACTTGGTGTACCTTGGAACTGTGCCTCCATGTTGGGGTCCTTGGATAGCAGTGCGCCCAGGCCACTGCTCCCCTCTTCTGTGATATGGTTGAGCAACCTCTCTCACCTCTGGACTTTGATGTCTCTCTGCCCTCAACTCTGTTAGCATGCTGATGACTCGGCTCATCTCTTCTTCTAAACCACAAACCTTCCCCAACACTGGTTGTGCTATTTCTAGGCTATCGTCTATCTTTTGTATCCTGATTTGGATTTCTTCATTGCTGAGAGTATCCTCCATGTTACCCCTGCTCTGATACCATGTTGTTACGATCCCGGGTCATGGATCGAGTAACACGGCGTGGGATTTGTGAATCCAGCACTCGTCTTGAGTTGCTGGACTCAGTAAGGAGGGTTAAGGATCCCTTCTTTAACTGGTTTTCCACTCGTGATCAATCTCCCTTTCTATGAACCTCTCTAGAGCTATAATTATAGCTAGAATTGAAATATTATCACGTGGAGAGAGGATTGAAAGAGGTACCTTTTTTTGTTCACATAAATCAGGGTTTCAACCCTGATTTGGTTGCTGCTTGTGCTAGGATTGAAGGCCTAGCTTAGGGGGCAGCCTTGGCTCACGTTGATGGCTATTTCTGCTCTATTTCTGTGATGATACCCAAACAAGAGGAGTTGCACTAGACCTTCACGTGGAAGAACCAGAAACTCTTCCTTTTTATGCTCGTCAAGAGGGTGAGAACCCCTACTTGTTGTTGACACTGAGGAGGAGGGAAGACCCTCTCTTTGGGCTCGGAAAAGGGGCAGGAAGCTCCTCTTCCAACTATGGATGATGATGGATGAAGGTGGATGAAGATGGATGGCAATGGAGGGTGAAGGATAGGTTGGATTTTTGGAGTAAACCCTAAACTCGAGATCAAGAGGTGATCTCAGCCTGTTTACACTAGGTTATTCTACAATCTCAAAGCTTACCTATTTCATTCATTCTTTCCTTTAAATAGATCAGGTCATGGAGTTTTAGGGTTAGGGTTACAATAATTCCCCATAATGCCCCTACATATAAAAGTAATTAGAAATAACTCCTACTTAAAACAATATAAGAAATAAATCCTACTCAAAGTAATATAAGAAATAAATCCTATTGAGTGAGTTGTTGTTGCCTCTTTTGTTATGTGACTCGGTGTGCTATTGAGTCCACAACAAGTTCACCCTGTTTGGCCATGGTAGCTCCTAACTTGATTTCTGGTGTTTTCCTACTAATATGTTCTACCTCTTCAACAAAGGGAGCTAATGGTGCACCTAGGGAGCGGCGCCTGTGCATAAAAACACAAAAAGAAACAAACTAACTATCTAATTATGCTAACAAACTAACTACTGAAAATACGAACTAACTAGAAGAAATAAAAATAACTCCATACAAAATCGTCAAGATAAAACAAAAACATAAAATTATGTAAGCAGAAAAATAAATCTAAACTAAGACCATGGAGAACAAAGAAATACACTTAATAAGTGCCTCCCCGGTAACGGCGCCAAAAACTTGATGTGAAATTTAATTACATTGGCTTTTATACCTCGCAAGTGTACGAATCGTTCATGTAATCTAGCGGGAAGCGAGGGTCACATCCACAGGGAGGACTAAATTTTATGTATTCTTCAGTCAACTAGCCTAACCAAATATGATGAATTATTATGAACTAAACACTGATTATATCCTAAATTATTAATCAATGATCTAATTAACTACTTGCACAACAGGAAACGTCAACTCTGGATTTTACCGTGATTCGTGCCTCTCTCGAGTGCCACGTAACCACGAATCCGGATTCCCAATCCTTGCGTCTAGCCCTCTCGGGTGCCTAGATTTAAGGACAAAGATCGAATTATAATACCAGAATCCAACCTAAATTATAATCCTGCCCTAACTTGCTAATTAATCAGAAAATTCGAAAAACAAATATTCATAAACATCAATTCTCAAATTTGATAAACATTCAAATCTAAGTTCAAACTATAGAAAACTAATTAAATTAAAAAATGATGGATTACTCCCCTTCTTCTTCCTCTCGGTCAGGCAGCAATTCCGTTCTCACGATTGTTGCAATTTCTAGAAATTAAGGGCTTCGGGTTGCAGGAGCGAGCGGTGGGAAGTGGAGGCGACACCGGCGAAGAGGAATCAAAATCGGCACCGGAGGAGGTGGTGCGGCGGAAGATGAGATGGAAGCGAAATCCTCTGACCGGCTCTCTCGAGTCTCGGTCGGAGTCAGACTAGGCTTGGGAAGTGGTCAAAAATGCGTAATTGACGCCGGAGGATGGTCGGAATGCGGAATCGGCGCCGGAGGAGCCCTCTTGGGTCACCTCTTGGCCTGGCGAGGAGAAAATGGCAGTGTCAAACTCACTGCGATGGAGACTCTCTCGAGCTCTCCTCGGGTCTGTTCTCGGTTGCTGGACGGAGGTGGACGACGGTGGTGCACGACGAACGACGGCTGGAAGCAAAATCCTTTCGAGTCTTCCTTCTTTTGGTCGGTGGCTGCCTCTTTCACTCCCCCTCGAACTCCCTCCTCTCAAAACGATTTTGCCCTAAAAATCTATCTCCCTTTCACTAATGGCATTTTTGTAAATATCTCCTTCTCCACAAAAATTCTCCTGAAATTCCATAATTGAATCCATAAAAATCATTTCAGGAAGAAATAAATCCTAAAAGCAATGAAATATAATTTAGGAGAGAAAAATATGCAATATAGACAGTGATTAATGCCAAATTCAATAAATGCACGTTTCATTGGAAAACTGATAAATAACCACCTATAACACAATTATAAGGGCTATTCTATTATAATTAACCTAGTTCTCATGTCAGAATCTGGCATCTATCAACAAACAAATTCTTGGGCGTGAGTTTGCATCAGTACAACAGGTTTTACTTTTCAATTCATGACTCAAACTCTTCCCGGGTAAGTTTAAATCAAGATGGACAGGTCCTGATACAATTAACAAAGTTTCCTATTTTGGAGCAATAGACTTGAAGGACAAGACAAGGAATATATTCAGAGTTAATGGTAAGAGATTAAAGCACTACTATGGAGAACAAGTGGAGAGGAACTATGCATTTATTTCTCTTGGAGATCCTAATTGATGAAGATTGAAAAGTCTGGCTGTAGACTTTAAAACAAGCGCTTATGGGAGGCAACCCATAGAACTTTCTTTTATTCTTTTATTTTTTTATTATCTTTATCATTTTTTTTTATAATTTGGATTTTGATGCAGGTTTATTTAGCATGAATAAAGAGTTGAAAATTATAAACTACGACTGATTCACCATGAAACCAGGGAAGTTCCTTTCATTTCTTCAATCATTTTCACTTTTGCATTACAATGAGGACATTGTTTATTTTAAGTTTGGGGGTGTAAACTCCTATAGTCATTTGGTCTTCTTGTATGTTATTTATTTTATTTTACTTGTGATTTTATAAGTCTTGACTGTTTGATTCTCTTACCAAGCATGTATTTGAGTATGATTGAATTCTCTATGACTCTGAAATTTGTGATTGAAGATGGTTTTGAGAAAAATTTTCAAAGTTTCTTTTATGTCAGGCGGAGTTTTGTGGGTAATTTGATTTAAATCTTTGACCTTGAACATAATTGAGCACATAGTCTTTTTTCTTTTGTTCCATTTTGCTTATGAAGAGAAGAAGTTGAATTAACTGGAAGATGGAAGTTCAATCTTGCTTTGCTCTAGAATCCGTTGATGGATCCTTGAGGCGAAATCCTAGTTGATACCAAATATTAGAGAAATGATCTAGGCAATTATTTTTATAACCAAAAAGCTTTCCCAGCCAGTCCTAAGTATCATGCTATCATTGCATGGTGTATTTCCATAATCAACCCCCTTAGAGCCTTATTTTACATAAGCCTTTATTTGTTCTTTTAACTACATAAACCATTGCCACTCTATGCCTGAAAAAAAAAACCATGAATCTACCTTTTATAGAATTGAGAAAATACTTTGGTGGAAATTTACATTTAAAGAGAAAGTTAGTTCAAAGAAAATTATCCATATTATGTTTGCTCTGTTTGATTTAAAAAAATTGAGAAAAAAAAACTCAATAAGTGGAGTATGTATCACTTCAGATTTTGTTAAAGGAGTAGTTGGTATTAATCTGTTGATTACATCAGCAATAATGTCACCAGTATGAGCATATGGTTGAGGAAAAACTATGGTTTGAATCCTATGGATATCTCTCTTATTGTTCTTTTCACCAAGTATTTTCCCAGTTCGCTTTGATTTTCCATATCCATTTCTTTCTTAACCCTCACCCTGTAGCCTGTCATTACAACCTGATTAAAGACCTTTTGTTCTCTGATTTTGGTGTTGACTACATTAGTGGAGAGGATTTCTGAAAATTGGACTTATGGGGTTAAGTTTTGAGAGAATTTTTCTGAATTTAGTTGTTCTACTTTTATTTGAGTTTGCAGGTGGTTTGAGGTTAAATTGACTAGATCACACACATACTCAAGGTCTTAGCTTTAGGTTAAAGTAAACGCTTAGCTCTTGCTTGAAAAATTGCTAAATTTTTTATTGATTTTCCTGCTATCATCGATGTTAAAAGAGTAAGATATTAGTGATGAAATCTAAATTCAGATTGTGACTTGGTGAGTGATGATAATTCTCTATGGGGTCTAGTTAATATTGCCTAAAGTAATATTTTATTTTATTTTCTTTTTGTTTGAGGACAAACAAAGTTTTAAGTTTGGGGTTTGATGACTTGCATAATTTAATATATTTTATCACCTCTTAACTTTAAAACTTAGTCTAATTTTATTTATTTTCATTGATTTTAAGTTTCATAGTTGTTATTTAAAGTTTATGACAGATTTGAAGAAAATAAAGATCTAAATTTTACCGGTGTAATTAGAGGATAAAGATCAAGTTTGATATTTTTCAAGATGCTAAAGACACGTATACCGAGGCATGAAATGGCCCAAGTCGAGCTGACCCACTGAGTTGACCCGGACCGAGTTGGCCGGAGTTAACTTAGTTGACAGTGCAGCTCGACAGCAGCAAGAAGGGAGCGCGGTTCGCTGTTGACCCGGCAAGGTCTGGTCCGAGACTTGGCAGTCGATTGAACCAGAAATTTAAATCAGGTTTCCTAACTTAGGAAATCTGATTTTTCATGATCTTCCTCTCCGCAATGCTCGCTCCCGAACAGTGAGGGACAACAAAAATTCGAGACAAACTCGGATTCAGTAAACCAAACTCGGAATTGAATCCGGTGAGACTTCCGAAAAATAGAAAGGATAATCGGAATGGACTGCTGATCAAGCGACGAAAATAACTACGGAAGAGATAGAGATTTTGGGCGATCTGTTTTGGGAAAAAAAAAATCGACGCACTGCAAGGAGGCTGAGAATAGACGGGAGGAGACGAGAGAAGAAGATAGTGAATATTTTTCTGGTTTTTTTGAAGAAGTACGATGACTGCAAAGACGGAAGAGAAACAGAGCTGCTACGCGAGGACTATTTTTCAGTGTTCATTTTCCTTCTATTATTCTCATAAACATTTTGGTGAATTCGTTTATGTTAAATTTAATTTTTAGCATGATCTAAATTTTATTTATTCTAGGAAAATGATGTAATCTAGTTCTGAACTATGCTTGATTTTTTTATGCTAATTTAAAGTAATTCTTTCTTTGTTTATCTGATTTATTTTGAGTTTATTGGTTCTAGTTTACTGACCATTAATTAGATGATTTTAATCTTATGATTTGCTATCGAAAGAGGGAATTATATGATAGATCTTGAATATTTTGGCATAGGTAAATATAAAGATTGAAAGACTTGTATGAACCTATGTAGTATTTAAATCATTAGTCTTATTGCTTTCTTGCTTTATCAATTTGCATACTCTTCTGTAAAATGATGAAGAAAAATAATTTCCAATTGACTATCGAAAGAGGGTTTTGGATGAATTAGAGATTTGCTAATAAGCAGAAAGAATTAAATTAAATTAGTTAGATGAGTAAAGCATAGTGTGGAATTAGGTGAAATAGATTTCCCAGAAGTTTCCTTTCCCATCAATTTGATCTTCAAACATCATTTTTCTTTTCCTTAATGTATTTTTCTTTGAATTGATTTTATTTTGAATTGAAAATACAAAAATCATAGTGACTTCTCTAGATAAAATTAAGATTAGTATAATTTCAGTATTTGTCAAAAGTAAGTTACCAATCCCTGAGGATGATACTCTACTCATCACTTTACTATAAAATTTCGATACTGTTCACGTGCAGTTTTGCACCGATCAACAACCACAGTTTCAGTAGCTAATGGGGAGAAAGTTCTGAGTTACGGGATCAACAAGGCGGTAAATTTTTCCATTGGTACTACTTTATTTCATGCTAATTTTTTTGTCATTCCTCTGGCGGGTTTTGATATGGTATTGGGCATTAAATGGTTACAAACATTGGGACCCATTTTGTGGGACTTCTCAACTTTAACCATGAGTTTTGTCATGCACGGTAGCGAAGTGCTCCTACAGGGGAGTCAAGTAGACAAACCACATCACTTTCATTCTATGCAAGCCCAGGACACTCCGGACAGCACTCTTGATAGTCTTATTGATGAGTTCTCCGACCTCTTCCATGAGCCTTCAGGGTTCCCTTTCTTGAGGCACTGTGATCACCGGATCTGTTTGAAACCAGGGTCTGATGTGGTGGTCGTTCAACTATACTAGTATCTACACCTCCAGAAAGACGAGAATGAGAGACAATACTAGGCGATGTTATAATAGGGCCTTATTCGCAGTAGCAGGTCCCCGTTCTCTTCACCCGTTTTGCTTGTGAAGAAACATGATGGCACATGGCGATTCTGTATTGATTATCAAGAATTAAATGCACAGACAGTGAAGGATAAGTTCCAGATTCCAGTAGTGGAGGAGCTCCTCGATGAGTTACATGGGTCGTGGGTCTTTACGAAATTGGACTTACGTTCAAGATATCATTAGCTTCGCATGCACCCCTCCGACATTGAGAAGACAGCATTCCGCACACATCACGGCCATTTTGAGTTTGTGGTCATGCCGTTCAGGTTATCAAATGCACCTTCAACTTTTAAAGCATTGATGAATGAGGTATTTAGCACTTATCTTCAAAAATTCGTACTTGTTTTTTTATTATGATATACTAATGTAAAGAAAGTCCAGAGAAGAACAACTAGCACATTTAAGGATTGTGTTTGAATTAATACAAGCACATCAACTTTATTTGAAGAAATCCAAATGCTCCTTTGTGGCATCCTATGTTGCTTACCTCGACCACATTATATCACATGAGGAGGTCACTATTGACCCTGAAAAGATTCAGGTAATTTGTGAGTGGCCACAACCTCAGTCTTGCTCACCTTTGCGCTGATTTTTGGGTCTAGCAGGCTATTACCGCAAATTCATTCGGAATTACGGTCCTCTGGCAGCGCCTTTGACAAATCTCCTCAAGAAGAATTCCTTTCATTGGAATGAGGAAACCACATAGTCCTTTGAGGCCCGCAAAGGTGCTCTCGCCTCTACACCTGTTTTACAACTTCCAAATTTTGAAGACTTATTTGTGGTTGAGTCTGACGCTTTGGGTGGGGGCATTGGGGCCGTCTTACAGCAGCAGTCACATCGCATTGCTTATTTCAGTCGGCAATTGGCAGCTCACAAGCACAAACTGGCTGCGTATGAACAAGAATTAATCGGGTTAGCCAAGGCTGTCCAACACTGAAGGCCTTACTTATGGGGTCGTGCATTTCTGATTCATATTGATCATTATAGCCTTAAGTTCTTACTTGAACAACACCTCACGACTTTTCCATAACAGTATTGGATCGGTCAGTTCATGGGCTTTGATTTCTTAGTGAAGTATCGTGCGGGAAGGTTAAACAAGGCAACGGATGCCTTGTCCAGGCGTTTTGAACACCAACAGCTCATATATGCAGTTAGCAAGCCTCGGTTCCTCATCCTTGACTTGGTGCGAGATGCACATATCACTCTTCCTGCCCTACAGGAGCTCCACAGGAAGATTACAGAGAGGGCTATGGATTCTAAGTGGTCCTTCCAGGATTCACTGATTTGTTAAAAACAAGGCTTTACCTTCCCCACACGTCTGATTTGATTCCAGCTATTCTCTCTGCTTATCATGACAGTACACACGAAGGTCTTCAGAAACTTTGTTGTACATTTGAGCCGATTTTTATTGGCAGACTATGAAGACTTCCATTGCGAACTATGTTTCAGCCTGCCAGGTCTGCAAATGAAATAAAACCGATCATTTGAGTCTAGCAAGTCTTCTCCAGCCGCTCACCATGCTTACCCAGGTTTGGGCTGATATTTCGATGGACTTCGTTGTGAGTCTTCAACTTTCAGCCGAGAAATCAGTTTTATTTGTGGTAGTTGATCGGTTCTCCAAGTATGCACATTTTATTCCAATGTCTCATCCTTATATGACATCTCGAGTGGCACAAACTTTCCTTGCGCATATTGTACGATTACATGGCATTCCAGAATCTATTGTCTGTGTGTTGTGGACTCAATTGCACACCAAGTCACTTAAAGGAGGAGACAATGACTCAATGAGTTCAGTAGTTTTATAATTCATATTTTATATTGCTTTAAGTATGATTTTTCATTAAATATGTAAGGTTTATGTTCATAGGGGCAGTATGAGTATTTTTAGCCCTAAAACATTTATGACGTCAAACTCTATTTAAAGGGAAAGGAAATAGAGAAAAGGCAAGCATTGAGAATTAAGTTAAACAGGCTTAGAGCTCTACTTGACGAGCACTAGGGTTGAGGTCTCCCTTGATGATCTCGAGTTTGGGATTTTCCCTAGAACTATCACATCTTTTCATCATCTCTTTGCACCATTCTTGAAGTATTCTCCACTGGTTCACAACAAGGAAAGGAAGGGAAGTTCCTGTCCCTTTTCTGAGTCCAAAGAAAGGGTTCTTCTTTCTTCTCGTCAACAACAGCTAGAGAGGGATCAAACCCTCCTTATCGAGCAGTAAAGTGAGGATTTTCATCTTCATGTCACGAGCAGTTTGGGTGCAACTTGGGAGGTGATCACAACAGCAAGAAGGAGGTAATATTCTAACCTACTTGTGCTCAAAATTAATTAAGATAGAAGATTGGCAGACCTATCACGAGCAGCAATTCAGAGGTCCACAAACCCTCTGTGCCGTGATCAAGAAAAGAGAAGATCTTTCTATAGCGAGTTCAGCATAGTTGTTGGGGTGTCCTACTCTTCATAGCAACTCATTAGCATTATAAAAAAGGGACCTTTCTCTTGGCCGAGCATTGATCAAGAGAAGGGTTCACCTATAGACCTTGACGAGGACAGTACTTCAACCTCACATGCTGGAGACCCAAATCTCACGACGTGTTACTAGATCCATGACCAGGGACCTTAACAATGGGGTATCAGAGTAGGGTAACATGGGGGATATATCCAGCAATGAATAACTTCAAACCAGGACGCAAAAGATGGAGGATAACATGGAGGCAGCACAACCACTGCTAGGAAAAGTTTGTGGTATGGAAGTAGAGATGAAGCGAATCAGTAGCATGATATTTGATCTATGGGTAGAGAGACAACATAGCCCAGAGACGAGGGAGGTGACTCAACCGTACAACTGGAGAGGGAAGTAGTGGCATGGACGCACTGCTGTCCAAGGACCACAGAATGGAGGCACAATACCAAGGCGCACAAAATTTTTTTTTCCTACTTTTAATGGGTCAATGGATCCCTTAATTTGGTTGCATAGGTGTGAGAATTATTTTTTAAATCAAGGGACTGCTGAGTGGGATAAGGTGCAACTAGCCTCCTTCCTTATGATAGATGAAGCCCAGTTATGGGTTCACCAGGTGGAACTAGAGAGACCAGTGCTGGATTGGGGTGAATTTAAAAATTTATGCACAATCAGATTTGCCCCTCCCACCCATAGCAACCCCCTAGGAGATTTAGTCCTATTGAGACAAATTGGATCGGTTGAATAGTATCAAAAACAGTTCCAAGAAAAGTTGGCTCATGCTGGCGGGCTGGTACGGGTTGACCAACAGGTATCCTTATTCACAGTGTGTCTCCAGGAATCTCTGAGGATAGAGGTTGAACTCCTTTTCCCACCTGATTTGGCTCAGGTAATGAATTTCGCCCGGGCAATGGAACAACGACAACGGTTGCAGTAACATAAGCCGGGTTGGCAAGGTGAAAGGAACAAATCCTCCACTTGGCAAGGACGCCGCCATAATTTGTCTCAAGTGACAACCCCTGGATTACCTTCCTCCAGACACAATCCGAATACGGCTCCTGTAGCCGATACACACTCTAGTAATTCCCCGCCTCAATATATAAAAAAATTAACAAGTGTAGAGATGGCAGAATGGATGTCCAAGAATCTTTGCTACAACTGTGATGAACAGTACCGGGTGGGGCACCAATGTAAAAGGTTGTTTTGGCTCGAAGTGGATGATTCAGACGATACAGAGGAGACAAATGATATTTTTGAGGAGGAACCACCGGCAGTTTCTTTGCATGCTATTGCTAGGCAGAAATCTGCCAAAACTATGCAAGTCCGAGCTCTAGTCCTAGACCAGGAACTTGTGGGACTAGTGGATTCGGGAAGTACACACAATATTCTGAGCTTAACAGCAGTGCAACATCTTTAGTTACAAATCCTTCCTCATCCGACAGCCACCATGTCAGTGGTCAATGGGGATAAAGTCCCTAGCTATGGGATCAGTATGGCGGTAAATTTTTCCATTGGCTCTACTTTATTTAATGCTGAATTATTTTATCATACCCTTGGCTGGCTTTGATATGGTGTTAGGCATTAAATGGTTGCAAACATTGGGACCCATTCTGTGGGACTTTTCGGCTTTAATTATGAGCTTTATGTTGGCTGGTAGTCAAGTGCTTTTGCAGGACTGTCAGGTGGACGGGGCCCACCGCATCCACACCATCCCCACACAGGACCCCCTAGAAAGTACTATTGATAATACGGTAGAGGAGTTCTCTAACCTCTTCCATGAGCCTTCGGGATTGCCTCCCTTGAGGCACTGTGACCACAGAATCTGTTTAAAACCAGGTTTCGATGTGGTGGTAGTTCGTCCGTACCAATACCCACACCTTCAAAAGGATGAGATCGAGCGACAGTGCCAGGAGATGTTACAACAGGGCCTTATTCATAATCATCAATCCCCGTTCTCTTCACACATCTTACTTGTGAAGAAACATGATGGAACATGGAGGTTTTGTGTTGATTATCGGGAGTTGAACATTCAGACAGTGAAGGATAAGTTTTTGATTCCGATTGTGGAGGAGCTCTTGGATGAATTACATGGGTCATGGATATTTACTTAATTGGACCTACGGTCGGGTTATCATCAGGTCCATATGCACCCCTCCGATATCGAGAAGACAACATTCCGCACGCATCATGGTCACTTTGAGTTTGTGGTCATGCCGTTCGGGTTATCAAATGCACCCTCCACTTTTCAAGCTCTGATGAATGAGGTATTTAACCCATATCTTCGGAAGTTTTTTCTTGTTTTTTTTATGATATTCTCATATATAGCAAGTCCTCCGATGAGCATTTGGTTCATTTGCGGATTGTTTTTGACCTACTATGAGCACATCAGCTCTATTTGAAGAAATCCAAATGCTCCATTGCGCCTTCCCATGTTGCTTATCTAGGCCATATTATATCACATGCGGGGGTCACGGTTGACCCTGTGAAGATTCGGGTAATTAAGGATTGGCCTCAACCGCAGTCTTGCCTCGCTCTATGAGGATTTTTGGGTCTAGCGGGGTACTACCATAAATTCATTCAGAATTAGGGTCCATTGGCGGCTCCCTTAACCAGTCTCCTGAAGAAGAATTCCTTTTAGTGGAATGAGGCTGCAACGGAGTCATTTGAGGCCCTCAAAGCAGCTCTTGCTTCAACTCCCATCCTACAACTTCCTAATTTTGAAGATTTATTTGTGGTTGAGTGTGACGCCTCTAGTGGAGGCATTGGGGCAGTGTTACACTAGCAGTCACATCCAATTGCATATTTTAGTTGACAATTGGCCGTTCGTCATCACAACTTGGCGGCGTATGAACGGGAATTAATTGGGTTGTCCAAGGCGGTCCAAAATTGGTGGCCTTACTTATGGGGCCGTGCTTTCTCCCGGACAGATCACTACAACCTTAAATTATTATTGGAGCAATTTCTCACGACTTCACCCCAATAGCATTGGATCAGTAAGTTGATGGGATTTGACTTTTTGATCGAATACCGTGCAGGAAGATAAAACAAGGCCGTGGATGCCGTGTCCCATCGTTTGGAATTTCAGCAGCTTGTATATGCTATTAGTCAGCCTCGGTTCCTCATTCTTGACTTGGTGAGAGAATCCCATGCCACTCTTCCGGTCCTATAGGAACTACACCAGAAAATTTCAGAGGGGACGATGGAGTCGAAGTGGTCCATCCAGGATTCACTTATTTGCTACAAGCAGTGCATTTAACTTCCACACACGTCCGAGTTGATTCCTACTATCCTCTCTGCATACCATGACAACGCACATGAGGGCATTCAGAAAACTTTGACCTATATTCGAGCAGACTTTTACTGGCAAGCCATGAAGACATCCATTGCTACATATGTCTCCACATGTCAGGTATGTCAATGTCACAAGGTGGACCACTTAAGCCCTGCCAGCCTCCTACAACCGCTAACCCTTCCTACTCAGGTATGGGCTGATATTTTGATGGATTTTGTTGAGGGTTTGCCACAGTCATCCGAGAAATCAGTCCTCTTTGTGGTGGTCAATCGGTTCTCCAAGTATGGCCACTTTATTCCTATCGCTCATCTGTATACAGCGTCACGAGTCACACAGGTTTTCTTTGAGCAGATTGTACGCTTACATGGCATCCCGGAATCGATTGTAAGTGATAGGGATGCGGTGTTCACCAGCACTTTCTGGCGGGAACATTTTCATTTGAGTGGTACGAAATTGAATTTCTCCTCCGCATATCATCCATAGACAGATGGGCAAACCGAGGTGGTTAACTGTACCATCGAGATGTATCTACGTTGTATGGTGGGAGATCGTCTGAAGCAGTGGGTTCAATGGCTGCCGTGGGCCGAATACTACTACAACACTTCATTCCATTCCACTTTGCAATCTTCTCCGTTCATGGTAATTTATGGCAGGGAACCCCCACGCCTTTTGTCTTATACTGCAGGGTCAACCCGTGTGGACGCCATTGATCAGGCACTCAGGGATTGTGATCAGGTTTTGGAGACTATCACAGAATGCCTACTCCACGCTCAGGTTCGTATGAAAGATCTCTACAACAAGGGGCATCGTGATGTCTCCTACGAGGTAGGGGACTCTGTGTGGTTACGCCTACAACAACACAGACAAAAGTCCATTGGGGGACCATCGCTCAATAAACTCTCCCCCATGTTTTTTTGGCTTTTCATCATTATCCGGCGGGTGGGACCAATGGCCTATCAACTACAACTGCCCGACACGGCTAAGCTGCACTATGTGTTCCATGTCTCCCTCTTGAAACCGCATAAGGGACCACCTCCTACATCCACTCCGTTCCTTCCTAGTGTAGCCAAGAGACAAGTTATTCTTACACCATCCTCGGTGTTACGTGCCCATTTGATCAATGACCAATGGGAGGTTCTCGTCCAGTGGACAGAAACAGAGCCAGAGGCAGCGACTTGGAAGCGGTTAGACATCTTCAAACAGGTGTACCCAGCTTACGAGCATGAGGACAAACTCTTTCTCCAAGGGGAGGCAGATGTTGTGGACTCAATTGCACATCGAGTCACTCAAAGGAGGAGACAATGACTCAAACGAGTTCAGTAGTTTTATAATTCATATTTTATATTGCTTTAAGTATGATTTTTCATTTAGTATGTAAGGTTTATGTTTGTAGGGGTAGTATGGGTATTTTTAGCCCCAAAACACTTATGACGTCAAACCCTATTTAAAGGGAAAGGGAATAGGGAAAAAGGCAAGCATTGAGAATTAGGTTAAACAGGCTTAGAGCTCTCCTTGACGAGCTCTAGGGTTGAGGTCTCCCTTGATGATCTCGAGTTTGGATTTTTCCTTAGAATTATCACATCTTTTCATAATCTCTTTCCACCATTCTTGAAGTATTTTCCACTAGTTCATAATGATGAAAGGAAGGGAAGTTCTTGTCCCTTTTCCGAGTCCAAAAAGAGGGTTCTTCTTTCTTCTCATCAATAGCAGCTGGAGAGGGATCAAACCCTCCTTACTGAGCTGAAAAGTGAGGATTTTCATCCTCATCTCACGAGCAATCTGGGTGCAACTTGGGAGGTGATCACAACAGCAAGAAGGAGGTAATATTCTAACCTACTTGTGCTCAAAATTAATTAAGATAGAAGATTGGTAGACCTATCACGAGCAGCAACCAAGAGGGCCACAAACCCTCTTTGCCATGATCAAGAATAGAGAAGATCTTTCTATAGCAAGTTCAGCATTGCTGTTGGGGTGTCCTACTCTTCATAACAACTCGTTAGCATTATCAAAGGAGGACCTTTCTCTTGGCCGAGCACTGATCAAAAGAAGGGTTCACCTATAGACCTTGACGAGGACAGTACTTCAACCTTACGTGCTGGAGACCCAAATCCCATGACGTGTTACCAGATCCATGACAAGGGACAGTAACACAGTGATCGGGATGCGGTATTCACAAACACTTTTTGGAAGGAACTTTTTTGTCTGAGCGGCACAAAATTGAGGTTCTCTGCAGCGAATCACCCTCAAACAGATGGCCAAACCGAGGTGGTCTATCGTACCATCGAAATGTATCTCCGGTGCTTTGTTGGTGATCATCCGAAGCACTGGTTCAATGGCTACCATGGGCTGAATATTGTTATAATACCTCATTCTACTTCGCTTTGTAATCATCTCCTGTCAGGGTTCTTTATGGAAGAGATCCCCCTCGCCTTCTCTCTTATACGAGAGGCTCCACCCGCATGGACTCCATTGATCAGGCGCTCATGAATTGAGATCAGGCATTATAGACTATCACAGATCACCTACAGCGGGCTCAGGAGTGCATGACGGGTGCCTACTACAAGGGACACCACAATGTTTCATACGAGGTAGGGGACTATGTTTGGTTACGCCCACGACCATACCGCCAGTAGTCCATTGCGGGACCGTCACGCCATAAGTTCTCCCCCAGGTATTTTGGGCCTTTCTCCATTCTTAGGCGCATTGGGCAGGTGGCCTATCAACTAAAATTGCCTATTACGGAAAAGCTGCATGATGTGTCACGTCTCACTCCTGAAACCATATAAGGGGTCACCGCCTACTTCCCCTCCGTTCCTTCCTCTAGTGGACAATGGACACGTCATCCTGACACCCTGCACAGTGTTAGACGCCCGTTTGACCGATGACCAGTGGGAGATTCTTGTTCAGTGGATAGATATGGAACCTGAAGCAGCTACATGGGAGTAGCTAGACAACTTCAAACAGGTCTACCCAGCTTACGAGCTTGAGGACAAGCTCTTTTTCCAAGAGGAGGCAGATGTTATAGACTCAATAGCACACCGAGTCACCCAGAGGAGGAGACAATGACTCACAGAGTTCACTAGTTTAACTTTCATTATTTATATTGCCTTCTTTTTAATTTTTCATTAATTATGTAATGAGCAAGGACGTAGGGGTAAAATTGGCATTGTTAGCCTAAAGCACTTATGACGTCAAATACCCTATTTAAAGGGTAAGGAAATAGAAGAAAGGCAAGTATGGAATTAGGTTAATCAGGATTGAGAGTTCTCCTTGACGAGCTCTAGGGTTGGTAGGTCTCCATGACGAGCTCAAGAGGATCAAGAAAAGGAAACTCCTTTACAAGCATCACGATCCTAGGAAGAGAAAAGGGAGTTTTTTCTGCATTACGTGATAAAAAAACCCTAATACAGTGTTGGATTCACAATTACCTCGCCGAGTTACTAGATCCATGGCTAGGGACCATAAAAAAAACTTTCCAAGCAGGAAATTTCTGAAACTTGCTGTTAACCAGCAAAGAGGAAGACACTTCCAGAAACAACAACGAGAATCAGAAAAATCTCCTTAAAGAGATACATATCTTCCGTTAATGAAGTGTCCAAACAGTAAACCAAACCGAAACATCTGCTTTTGAAAAAAATCGCGATCTGGCTGGCAATGGTAAGACGATCTGCTGGAAATATAACCAGTTGTAGTCTAGAAAGAGTAGAGCAACTTCGGACAACAATCAGAAAGCGAGAGATGAGTTTCCAAAACCAGCAGCTTCTCTGGCAGAGATTATTTTGGATGATCAGAAACGTAGTGATGAAATGAAATCCCTTCAATTTTGGTAAGATAGTTTCGGCTTGCTAGAAGAGAAGCAATTCCAGCAAAGATACTAGCGCAGGCAATCTTCCAGACATCAACACATAGTTTTCATATCAATTCGGAAGATTTCTGAACAATACAACTGTGAACCAAGTGTGGCGTGTGCTGGTCACCAGATCCCTCAGCTTGTCTCTACATCAGTCAATGTTAGGTGTTGGTCTAAGCAGAGATCCAGAAACATTAACCACCAACAGAAGATAATGCAATTCAATATCTGCTGCAACTCGTCGATGGATACAGAGAAGGAATTCTGAAGAATATCATCATAACTTGATTTTCTGAATAACAACAATGTGTTGGATAATACAACTTGTCTGCTGGTAGAATAATCAACTTTGTCTACTATCTAGATAGCTGTTAAAAGAATAATCAATGCGTCTGCTATGATGAATAAAAACTCAAATCGAAAAGCTGTTATTCGTTGGCTGCTACAAGTATTGAAAAAATAGAGAAGGGATTGGCATAGAAACTCTGCTATTATTTGGTTGTTGATGAAGCACAAGAATGAGCCGAGAACGGAGAGGTCGGGATAAACAGTCTCAAATGATTTTCTAAAAACAAGATCTGCTCAATAGCAGTAAGGCTGGCAAAGAAAGATGATAGAGAGGCTTGGTAATGGCAGAGTAATGCTGGACAATACGAGAAAACAATCAACAAAAAAAAACCTAATATTCAGCAACTATGGAAAAGAAGACGGATGAAACTTGAAAAAAATACCATGTTGATTTTCAGGACTCCATGGATTTAGCTCATGGAGAAAAAGGGAGAGAGTCCCATTGGGAGAAAACTGGAGGAAGAAGGGTTATGGACTTGATGATCCTAACCCTCCCCTAAAGCTCTATTTATAGATTCATGAAACTACTTTATTACAATAATACCCTTGAAATTAGGGTTTAAAGTATAGGGTTTTAACCCTGGAACTTTTACTTAATTACATCATTACTATCTCTATGAGATAACCCTTTATTTACCATCCTGCCATCTTGTATGTGGGTCTATGGGCCTTCTCCTTGATCTATGGACCTTGAGCTCGTTTTCTATATCTCTTAGATGCATGGGTCTTCGTTGGTCTTATGGGCTTGGACCCATCTTCTAATACACTTGTATATGTGAGCCTTCTTTGGTCGTGTGAGCTTGGGCCCTATCTTCCAACACTCCCCCTCAAGCTGGGGGTGAGAGAACAACATGAACTCCCAGCTTGCTACAAATGATGTATAAAATCTTTGTGGAAAAACTAGAGAAAAGAGGATGAAAAGCTGGAGAAGAGACCAAGAGGGTGCATCCTCCTGAACTCTCCTTGTGCTTCCTTTTCATTCCCCTTCTTTCTCCCGGTTTCGGGTTTTTCTTTCCGTGCATCCAGTTTGGGTCATAGTGCACGTGCTGCGACTTCAAGCCCACTTTAGACCTGGAGAAAGCAAGTATCTCTCAAAATTCAAAACATTAAAATTTTATAAAGTTTTCTTGGCATTCCATAGCATCTTGAATCATCTCCATCAGAGATCGGATGAGAGAGTTATAACCAGATTATGAAGCAATGTTGAAACTGTCCAGAATCGCACAATTAACTTCGTTTTGCACTTAACGCCTTCATTTGCATCTAAATCAAAATATAAGAATAATGAGTATAATTAGGTACCAAATAGTTATAAAAGCCTAAACATTAAGGGAAAAAAATATGACATTTTTCATTCTCATCAATCATCTCATGTAATGATCATATCATCTACATACACTATCGAAGCTGTTAATTTATCCAGTCGATGCTTTAAGAATAACGTATGGTCTGTGTTACTTTGTTTAAAACCATATTTCCACACTGCCAAACTCAATTTTCCAAACCACGCTCTAGGAGATTGCTTCAAGCCATATAGAGTTCATTGGAGTTTGCACACCGTCCTAGCTTCAGAATTTGCCATATATCCTGGAGGAACATCCATGTAGATTTCTTCTTCAAGATCGTCATGGAGAAAAACATTTTTGACGTCAAATTGGTGAAATGGCCAATCAATATTAGCTACAAGAGATAGCAAAACTCTAACAATATTCAATTTGGCCACTAGTGAGAATATCTCTTGATAATATATGCCATTTGTCTCTACATATCCTTTTGCTACTAGCCTTGCCTTGTACCGTTCAAGAACTCCATCGAATTTGTACTTGATGGAGAATACCCACCCCACTGTTCTTTTACCTTCAGGTAAAGGAACAAGACTTCAGGTCTCATTTTTAATTAATGCTTCCATTTCTTCCTTCATGGCTTGAGCTCACCTAAGATTTTTTAGAGCTTCATAAACACTTGTGGGAACATGGTGTGAGGAGAGTTCATTTACAAACTTCTTGAGGAGTTCAGGAAATTCTTTTGTGGGCACATAATTGGCAATAGGATATTTTGATCTTTTTTCCTTTGCTTCAGGGGAATATTTGTTCGGTGGTTTTCCATGATTGCGCCTGATAGGTAATTCATCTCCAACTGGAGTACCCACATCATTAGAATTTTGAGGTGTGACAGGAGTACTTACCTCAATGGTATTCTCAGGAGATGAGTTGCCAACAGGAGTATCCACATCATTAAATTTTGAGGTGTGATAGGAGTACTTACCTCAATGATATTCTCAGGAGATGGGTCGCTTATGAAGATATCTTATCTGGATTTTGTTCTACAATGGTTGCTATATCAGTGTCCTTGGAACCAATCAAACGTCAGCCAATTCAACTCTTCTTCTCATGTCTCCCCCCGAAGGGAAGAATTGGATGCAGCGAACGAGTAGAAAGTATTAGATTCAAGGAACGTGACATCCATAGTTACATAAGTGAGCCGAGTAGTTGGATCATAACAACAATACCCTTTTTTATGGACCGCATTTCCCAAAAACAAACACCAAATGGCACACGAATCAAGCTTCGAGCACTTGTCTTTGTGGAGATTAACAAACACAGAATGGCACATGGATCAAGCTTCAAGCACTTAATGAGGTGAATGGCAAAAATTCAAGGGGGGAGCATCAACATTGTGGGTAGTGAAACATAGTTTAATAAGGTATGTAGTGGAGTCTTAAACTCAAGAATTTTGTAAGGCATGCACTTAATGAGGTGAATGGTCGTAGCAACAACACCAGTCCAATGATGGCTAGGCACTTGAGCCCCAAGTAAAAGAGCCCGAGCTGTCTCAAGAATGTTGCGATTTTTCTGATCCATGATACCATTTTGCTGAGGATTGCTGGAAATAATCACAGAAGTGATGATTCACATATTCTCCACCATTATCAGATTAGAAGAATTCAAAGGTTAGCGGGAAAATGAGTTTGGATCATCTTATGAAAGGATTGAAAGGTATGAAAGACCTCATCCTTGTGTTTCAACAAATAAAGCCAAATCTTTCGCATGCAATCATCAACAAATATGACAAACCAGTGGACACTAGACATTAGAGTGAATCAAAGCAAAAGGATCATCACTCTTATTCATACTTAACGGATAGTTGACCCAAAGACTTTTAGATAGAATGCAGGTCTCACATTTAAAATCCAGAACTAAAAAATTCAAAAGTAAATATGGAAACATATTTTTCGAATACCCAAATGAAGGATGGCCTAACCGATGGTGCCACAACCAAATTTGTTCCACCCTGAGGTCACTCGGGTGCCGCATGTGATATGCACGGCCTATGCTGAAATCGTCCATGTAATACCCTCCTTTTAGTACCACGCCCAATGATCTCCTTGGTGATAATATCATGAATAAGACAAAATATAGGGTAAATAAGAACAACAAAATTCTTGTCGTCAGTAACTTGACAAACTAATAATAACTTGTGAGAAAGAGAAGGCACGGCTAATGTGTTAGATAATGGTAGGCTAGTGATAACATCAATGTTCTAGCCCCTGTCACTGAAGAGATAACCTCATTAGCATTGGCAATGCTAGTCTGCCGAGGAGCAGGATGCTGAGAAAAATCATTTGCATCAAATATCATGTGGTCCGGTTTTCCAGAATCAAGTATCTACGTGTTGCAATCAACCTCTCTAGTAGATCCGAGGAGATCGTTACTTAGGGTAGATTTTGAACTATCGAATGGAATGAGGGAAAGATGTGGCTCTCCAGTAGCCACCACAACATTGCCCGTGCCTTCATCATTCTCAACCATATCATGACATTTTTTTAGCATGGAGTTCATGCCACCTATCGGGGGTACCCATGTAGTTAGAAGCAGGCCTCATGGGTATGCTTTGCATTCCCATAGTGAGAGCATTTTGTTCCATTAGAAGTGGGTCATGATTTAGAATTGGAACTGAATTTCCCACCATGCAAAGAGATAGACCAGAAGTGTGACGGAGAATGTGAGCTATGTTTGAAGCTCTTGGATACCAGAACTGCTCTAGTGTATCATTGCAGCTACCGGTCATCATCACTGCTTGACGAACAACTTCTCTACGGATGTGATCATAGACTTGCTCCATGATCAGGAAGGGTTGTATCTAGAGAACATCACTTCAAATATGATCTAGTCGGTCATCTAGACCATCCAATAACACATATTCCAACTCTTCTTGAACTAAGGTACTATATGGTTGAATATCAATTGAGTACTCCATCGGATTTGGTCAACGAAAGTCTATTTCATGTCAGAGGCACTGGATATTATTGTAGAAATTTTCAAGAGAACCACCAGACTGTTTGAGACGTGTCACAAGTTGTTGAAGATCATACACCTGGGAGTTGTCACTGCTATCAAAGTACATAGTAGTAATGGCATCTAGACCATCTTGGCTTTCGGGAATCAAGTGAAGTTGCTGATGAGGGGAATGAATTAATCATCATTTGACATCAAAAGTGTTTGTGCACCATCGTCGAAAGGTAGCATCCGTTTGAGGAGGTTGAGGAAAATCACCATTCAAATACCCCAACTTGTCTTTGCCTGAGATATACATCTCAACAACCTAGGACCAGAGTGCATAATTGGTGCCATCCAACTTGATTCCAATCAGTAAAAAAATATCCGTGGTTTGAGTCGGGGCTAAAGCTTTGCTCAAAGCTTCAGTCATTCTCGTGGTCAACTGGAAGTTTGTATCGGCCATGGATGAAGACACGGGCATAAGGGGGTTGTGATTAGCAGGGAACCCACGATGAGTGCCAGAGATATTCCCACTTGTTCACTAGGTTGACTACGGTCTGATTTTGAGTCTGAGTTTGGGTCTGAATCTGGTTTGTGTTGTTGGGTTGACTCGGTTTTGAGCCCGGTCAAAGATTAAAATCCTGCTACTATTGATTTTCAGGACTCCATGAATTTAGCTCGTGGAGAAAAAGGGAGAGAGACCCATTGAACAAAAACTAGAGGTAGAAGGGTTATGGACTTGATGTCCTAACCCTCCCCTGAAGCTCTATTTATAGATTAATAAAACTACGGTATTACAATAATACCCCTGAACTTAGGGTTTAGGTTTTTAACCCTAGAACTTTAACTTAATCACATCAATGCAATCTCTATGAGATGACTCTTTATTTACCATCCTACCATCATTGTATGTGGGCATAAGGGCATTCTCCTTGATCTGTGGGCCTTGAACCTGTCTTCTATATCTCTTGGATGTATGGGCCTTCCTTGGTCTTATGGGCTTGAGCCCATCTTCCAACACACTTGGATATGTGGGCCTTTCTTGGTCGTGTGGGCTCGGGCCCTATTTTCCAGCACTCCTCCTCAAGTTGGAGGTGAGAGAACAACATGAACTCCCAGCTTGCTGAAAATGATGTATAAATTTTTTTTTTATAAAATGGCACGTCTTCCAATATGCCTTCATCTTTCAATACTCCCCTCACGGTGGTGCATCCTTCCATGAGGCCCTACTGGCATTATATAAGCGAGAGTAAAAATCACTCCTAGCCACTAAGACATTGCTCCATGCTCTAGTCTTAACTCATGCTGGATGTAGGGCACACTCCGTCTTCTGTAGGTAGCGTGTCTATCGGCATTACTCTGAAGTATCCACCTCCACCACTGTGTCCCTCCACAGGACAAGGACTCTTAAGTGGTAGAATAATAAAAGCCATTACGGGGGGGTTGAGGAAGTGGGTTTATTTATCATGGCGTCCCAATCCGGACATTGACTCTCATGGTGTCCCAACTGTGATATTTAGGTGAGTTAAATAAATGATGGGTGTCCCAATCCGACAACCAACTCTCATAGTATCCCAACCTTGATATTTTTGAAAGTTAAATAAATTATGGTGTGAGAAAAGGTATTGAGGCCACCTCTTCTTTAATAATAATGTCTCATCCAAAGAGACAATAGCAGCATTTGAAATGGGCTTGGGCCCATTTAACATGAACCAAAATAATCATTATAAAAATGACCCATGAAATAATCCAATGCAAGTATATGTACCAAATAATATGCTGACCAAGGAATAATCTTTCAATTCTTCAAAATAATAATCTAGCTAGAGAAAAAATTTACCGAGTCACGCCGAGTCAAATAGTATATCAATATAGCCGAGTCACAAAAAGATAGGTATAAACCTTGTGATCCGGATCCGTATAGCCGAGGCATAAAATAAGTGGGCTAAGTTGGCTTCACCCAGCACGAGTTGACCTGGATTGGGTTGACTCTATCCAAGTTGGTCTGACCCGCTAGATGAGTGGACAAAATGAGTATGATAGGTCAAGGTTAGCTGGGAACTCTGCCTGTCCGGTTGGGCTAGAACAGGCGCGGTCGGTGATCAATTAAACTTTCCTAAATTAGGAAACAATTAATACGACAACAATGCCTTCTTCTTCCTCTCGGTGCCGAATAGAGCGGCGGTTCAAAATTGTTTTCTAGATTCTGGACTCTCAGAAAGGAAATGGAAAAGAGAAAGCAATGATCCAACAACTTCATTCCAGAAATAAGTGGAGAGTTTTCAAAAATAAGAACAACACCAGATTGTAATCTTCTGCTGCAAATAATTTTTTTTTCTGGATTTTTGGAATGAGATAAAACGGAACCAACAACTTACCAGATGAAGTAGAGAACCGTGGATACACGGATTTACTCTGTGTTTCCTTCCTCTGTACTAGAATGATTATTGAGCGAGAATTATATATTCACAATGGTAAATCGGCAATAGTGGGCCGTCTTCCTCGCGGCCAAACAACCCACATAGCGTCGTCCTCACCGAAGCTGGCAAAGGAAAGGCCAACAAATAACTTCCAGAATTCCACAGTTAAACAACAACGCAACCAACAATAGTAATGGTGGATAACTTTTTCGAAATAAGAAATTGCTTCGGAATAATAGAGTGAGAATCATCGGTAGAATATTACGCTGGAAATACCATGAACTAGGCAGGAAATACTATGATGTTAATCAGAGATAGCCAAGATAATCAGGAGGTTTCCAGTAGTAAAAAATAAACCATTCTAGCAATCTTTCGATCAAATTCAAGCCCAGAGAGTAAGATGGCCAGAAGAGAGTTTCAGAGTGCGTTAGACCAATTTGATCCAACAAAAAATTTCGTCCAAAGATAAATCACAGGCAGAGACGATTTTAGAGAGGAGATATAAGATAACTCAGATAAATTATCAATTCACACTTGGTAATAACGCCACCTTTCATCTCTCTCAACGAGCAGTAACAAAAACTGGAAATGGAACTCGGAAGAGTTTTTGTGTCATCGCCTTCTCCGGTCAGAGCCTCAAAATAAAATAAACCGGCAGAAGATGGTTTTCAAAAAATAATATCAAGAGAAACTATGGGGAAAATAAAATAAAGCACTAGCAACAAAATAGAAAAAAAATAATATCCAACAACTATGGGAAAAATGAATGAAACCTGAAAAACCATAGTCGAAATCCTGAAAATCAATGCTCTGATACCATGTTGATTTTCAGGACTCCATGAATCTAGCTCATGGAGAAAAAAGGGAGAGAAACCCATTGGGAGAAAACTAGAGGAAGAAGGGTTATGGACTTGATGTCCTAACCCTCCCCTGAAGCTCTATTTATAGATTAATGAAACTACTGTGTTACAATAATAACCATGAACTTAAGGTTTAGGGCTTTAACCCTGGAGCTTTAACTTAGTTACATCAATGCCATCTCTATTAGATGACTCTTTATTTATCATCCAACCATCATTGTATGTGTGCCTATGCGCCTTCTCCTTGATCTGTGGGCCTTGATCCCGTCTTCTATATCTCTTGGATGTATGATGCTTCCTTGGTCTTATAGGCTTAAGTCCATCTTCCAACACACTTGGATATGTGGGCCTTCCTTGGTCGTGTGGGCTTGGGCCCTATCTTCCAACAACTACCTAACTTTGGGCGGATTTTAATTTCAGAACCAGGTCATTGTCCTCATGAGTGTCGTCGGCAAAGGAGAGGTCTTGGACGACAAGGTTTGTAGCCGAATCTGATCTCTAGTTTAAACCAGTTTTGATACCATGTAGACTTTTGGTAAAATCTTTCTTTTTATTCAACCATTTCATTTATTTACATGAGTATTTATGTACAAAAAAAATTATAGTTAAATTAAATCAAGTCTCTCGGATCATCTCCGAATCTGGTGTTATGGAGGATCTCACGACAACAAATTCATCCTCATCAATTGCCTTTATAACCTAAAATTAATAGTGATGAACTTTGTCATTTGTCATTGGATTATCAGCTGCCTTTATAACCTAAAATTAATAGAGGTTTAGTTTGTCATTTGCCATTTGACTATCTTGTTCTATGCTTCCTTCACATTTATAGAGCAGAAAGAACAAAAGCATCAAGTGATACTAAAACTAGCAATTGCTTTGACATGTTCGTCACATGGAGTTATGTTGTTTTTGAGAAGCATCACATAGAGTTATTTGTGTGGTGTTTGCATGCAAATGCAACATTAAGGACCTTGAAAATATTTTCTAATGTTTCATGGAGAGTATTTTTAACTGAACTAACCTATTCTTTTCATAATGTTGAACTGAGTGAAACCATGTCTTATTTTATAGGAAAAAATTCTTAATGATTAAAGATTAGTTGATCAAAGGATTGTTGAATCCTTTCTGAATAATTTTTTTCCCTTTTGTCTATACTTACTAGTGAGGTAACAATATGATACTGGTGGTTTTATTGCTATTTATTAGGTGAAACTTCTGTTAAGTTGTGGAGCCTAATCAACGCCCTACGCTGAGTTAGTAAGCGGATCGACCTTCGCGGTAAGGTCGCCGTGATGGTTGGAAGCCCCCCTCTCGGGGTTGTGGGGGTGGAGTCCCTATCCAATCCACGAGATATTAACTACTGTTTCATTAAGGGTAGATTTGGAATTTTACTCTTATAAATCAGTTGCCATAGTTTTCTCTTTATAATTGGGGGCGCGCCGCTATTAGGGTTTATCATCATCTAAGGAGCATCAGTTGCGCCCGAGAGAGGTTAGAGAAAAACAACACCTGTAAGTGTGTGCAATCTCTCTTGTAAACTCTTTCATCTTTATGGTGGATTACTGCAACAGTAGAAGACAGGATGCATTCTCACATTGAAGGCGAACTCTTATAAATATTATTTGTTCTCGTGCTTGTTTTTCCTATCTTCCACGATTATTATTATTGCTCCATTTAGTTTAGAATGAGGGCGGATAATTCCGAATAAGTGATATCAGAGCTTTGGTTCGTGATTGAGAGCAATAGCTGGCGGAGAAGGATCGACACTTGGAATCAACAAGTTCGATGGTATGGATTTTGCATTATGGAAGATGCAAATTGAAGATTATTTGTATAGTAAAAAGCTACACGCATAATTTTTGGATATGAAACCAAAAGGTATGAAAGATGATGAGCGGAATCTCCTTGATAAACAGGTGTTTGGAGTAGTCCGGTTAACACAGTAGAAGAACGTTGCTAACAACATTTCATCAGAGAAAACCATAGTGGGGATAATGAAGATTCTATCCAACATGTATGATAAGCCTTTCGCAAATAATAAGGTACATCTCATGAAAAAACTTTTCAATTTAAAGATGACAAAAAATACATTAGTGGCATCACATTTGAATGAGTTTAGCATGATTTTCAATCAATTGACCTCCGTTCAAATTAAATTTGATGATGAGGTACATGCTTAATTCTTTTGGCGTCTCAGCCAAATTGTTGGGAGCCTATGAGAGCTGTAGTCAGCAACTCTGTATGCAATAGAAAGTTGATCTTTAATGATGTTTAGGATACCATTCTCACGGAGGAAATTCTTAGAAAGGACTCCAAAGAATTGTCAACATCTAATTCTTCCCTAAGTGTCGATAAGAGGGGCAGGAAACCTCAAGAGGAATTCCAACAAGGGCAATGGTAGAGGGAAGTCAAGAAATAGTAGAAGCAAGTCCAAATTTGGAAGAAATGTGGAATGCCTGAATTGTGGCAAGTTTGATCACGTAAAGAAGAACTGCAGAGCATCGAATATGGATGAAAAGAAAAAAGATGCTACAAATGTGGTGACTGAAGAGGTACAAGTTGCTTTACTCTAGTCGGTTGATAGCCCTATTGACTCTTGGGTGTTAGATTTATGTCTTTCTTTTCACACCACCACACATTGTGAGATCATGGAGAATTATGTTGTTGGAGATCATGAGAAGGTGTATCTCGCTAATGAAGAACCTTTGGATATTGTCGATATTTCACAAGGTGAAACATGTACCAAAACTAATGCATAATTTGATCTTAGTAGGGCAGCTTGATGATGAAGGTCATAATGTGACTTTTAATGGTGCTTCTTGGAAAATCACTTAGGGAGACATAGTTTTAGCACGAGGAGTTAAAACTAGAACTCTTTCCATCACTTCTACTCTTTCCATCACTGGAACGTTTACAATTCCTCGCCATGACGTTTACACTTCCAAGCCAGGAAGAGGCCCGTAACTTAAATTAAATTACATTAGACCCAGCCCTTAACTTAACTTGAAAGTGACACCACTTAACTCCTACGTCTAGCAATGACTCTAGATGCTATGGAGTCCATAACAATTGTCAACTATCTTTATAAAGGGCACCTTCATTGAAGATCACTTCCTTGCTCCTGATAACCTTATGACTTTGGTCATCCAGAAATGTTAATTAAACTGTTATGGACTCCATAGCATAAGAGTAGCTGATAGAAGAAGAGGGTGACTTGTGTAATTTTTTTTGACTTAGTGGCAGGTTGATGTAATATTGCTGAAATACATGTCTCTTGACGTTGGCAGTTGGTTTTTTGACTTAGTGGCAGGTTGATGTAATATTGCTGGAATCCATGTCTCTTGACGTCGGATATGTAAAGCACGCCCTGGTTTTATAAAGGGCATGAATGAATGAAATGAAAGGAAGAAAATTCAGTAGGTTAGTTCCAGTAGATAAATTAGAAATCAGGTTCTCCTTTGACGCTCCATTCTCTTCACGCAGTTACTCATCTCCTTCACTAAACTTGCCAGCATTAAACTCACTTCTGTTCTCTCTTCTCTCTGAACTCACCAGCAGCTAGGTGACGTTCAAAGAGAACAACAACACTTTATTTTTCATCCATTCTCTTCACGCGGTTACTCATCTCCAGCACTAAACTCGCCCAGCATTAAACTCACCTCTGTTCTCTCTTCTCTCTGAACTCACCAGCAGCTAGGAGACGTTAAAAGAGAACTACAACACTTTATTTTTCATCTTCAACACTGGAATCAAGAGGGGAACATCGGGTGACACAGTCCATGGCTAGAGAACCCAACATCGTGGTATCAGATAGGACCACCTTGGATGATTCTTCTTCTTCCTCTGATCTGCGTACTGCCATTGATGCACTACAAGCTTCCCAGGCTGCTCAGCAAGCCACCGTGGCTGCTTTCCAGACCCAGATGAACCAACTGCAGGAGTCTGTGTGCCAGCTTCTCCAAGCTCAGGGACCCCGAGAAGCTCCTCCTCCACAAAGTTTCCCACGCCCAGCAGACCACTCTGCTCAGTCCCCCCCACCAGTGCCTCCCCTGCGTCCTCATCATTTCCGTCCAGGGGCCTCTCACAGCACCGACACTTCCAGTGTGCCAAGGTACACAAAATTACAATTGCCCTCATATGATGGTTCCACTGACCCCTTAATGTGGTTGCATCGCTGTGACCACTTCTTTTGGCACCAACGAATTCAGCGCGAGTAGTGGGTCTCTTTAGCCGCCTTCCACATGTTCGACGAAGCACTGATGTAGTATACCCAGTTTGATTCGGACCATCAAGTGTATGATTGGGGCATGTTCAAGGCTGAATGTATGCTGCGGTTTGGTCCCCCCGCCCGCAGCAACCCTCTTGGGGATTTGGTTAATCTTAAACAAACCGGATCCATTGAGGCCTATCAGAAACAGTTTCAGGAACGTCTCACCCGTGACGCTGCCCTGGTGCCTCCCAGCCAGCATGTTCCTTTGTTTACTGCTGGGTTGGTGGAGGCTCTTCACCTTGAAGTGGAATTGATTGGCCCAACCTCCCTCGCCCATGCCATGAACTTGGCCCGGACACTTGATACTAAACACAGAATTCTGAAGGACTCCTTGCTGTGCCACCCACCTTGGCCAAACCGAATGTCCACTAGTACAGCCCCAACTCACAGCCCTCCCCTGCACCCGGCACCTCCCACCTCCTATCCAGCGGTGACTCCCCGGTCCACTCAGCCTCAATATTTTAAATGCCTCTCTAAATCTGAAATGGATCAGCGGCGAGCACAGGGCCTTCGTTTTAATTGCGACGAGCAGTACGTCCAAGGCCACTTATGCAAGCGACTGTTTTGGTTAGAAGTCGAGGATCCCGAAGATGACCCTTCCCTCAAGGATGAGGCTGGGCCTGAAGATGAAGAACCCGCCATCTCTCTCCATGCCATGACAAGGTTACACGGCACTAATACAATGCAGCTATATGCTGGCATCCAGACTCATATACTGCTTGCCTTGGTTGGCTCCGATAGCACACACAACTTCCTGAGCCAGCCAGCCGGCCGCCCAACAGTTGGGGTTGCTCATTCAGCATAACTCGGGTTTATCAGTTGCAGTCGCTAATGGAGCAAAAATTACCAGCATTGGGGTATGCTCCACCGTGCCATTTGTGGTTGACGGCCACACATTCACCGTAGATTTTCTGGTGATTCTGCTTGCTGGTTTTGATTTAGTGCTCGGCATTAAGTGGCTGCTGCAGTTGGGGCCGATCTTGTGGGACTTTCAATCCCTTACTATGACCTTCACCCAGGGTCCACAGCAGCTCACACTCCAGAGCACCCATGCCCCCTTGCAGCGCACTTTGCACACTATTCTCGTGCTGGACTCCGACAACTCACCCAGCTCGTTGAGGACTTTGCTGATTTATTTCAGCCACCTACTGCTCTTCCACCGATACAGTCGTGTGATCATCGTATCCGGTTGAAGTTGGGCACTGAACCAGTGGTCGTGAACCCCTACCGCTATCCTAATTTGTATAAAGACGAGATCGAGCGGCAGTGTCAACTCATGCTCACTCAAGGACTCATTCAGCCATGCTGTTCGCCCTTCTCCTCACCTATGCTGTTGGTAAAGAAATGGGACAAGTCTTGGCAGTTCTGTGTGGACTACAGGGAGCTCAACGTTCACACAGTCAAAGATAAATTTCCCATCCCCGTGGTGGATGAACTGTTGAACGAACTTCATGGCGCCACAATTTTTATGAAGTTGGACTTGAAATCCAGCTACCATCAAATCCGGGTCCACCCTGATGATGTGGAGAAAACCGCTTTCCGGACACACCACGGTCACTTTGATTTCTTGGTGATGCCATTTGGTCTTTCGAATGCACCGTCTACCTTCCAAGCATTGTTGAATGAGGTATTTCGTCCCTTCCTCCGCAAGTTTGTTCTTGTGTTTTTTGACGATATCTTGATCTATAGTCAGCATTGGGGCGACCACCTTCAGCACTTGCGTCAGGTGTTCCATCTCCAGCGCTCACACCATTTGTTCCTCAACAAATCCAAATGCGAGATGGGCACATCCGAGGTCGCCTACTTGGGTCATGTGATCTCCGCATCCGGGGTGAAAGTGGACAACGCCAAAATCCAGTCGGTGTTGGAATGGCCTACTCTGCAGTCAGTAATGGGCTTGCGGGGGTTTCTCGGCTTGTCGTGGTACTGCAGAAAATTTATTCATGATTATGGTCAGATCGCCGCTTCGCTGACCAGCTTACTCAAGCGGAATGCCTTCACCTGGACAGAGGTTGCCGGTACATCCTTCCACAAGCTGAAACAGTCCTTAGCTTCTGCCCCGGTTCTCCAACTTCCAAATTTTGTGGAACCGTTCATCATTGAATGTGATGCTTCCGGTGGGGGCATAGGCGCCATTTTACAACAGCATGGCCATCCCATAGCGTATTTCAGCCGCCACTTGGCCCAACACCACCACAAGTTAGCTGCCTATGAACGGGAACTCATCGGCTTGGCCAAGGCCATTCAACATTGGAGGCCCTACCTGTGGGGTTGGAACTTTGTGATTCGGACAGACCATTGAAGCTTAAAGTACCTGCTGGAGCAACGCCTCACAACGTCCCCACGGAAACATTGGCTCACTAAACTCATTGGCTTTGATTTCAAAGTGGAGTACACTCCCGACCACCTCAACAGAGGCACAGATGCACTGTCCCACCGTTACTTGTTGGAACCTCAGCTGCATGCTATCAGCCGGCTGCAGGTTCTTTTGCTTGACTCCATCCGAGGTGAGACCCAACAACATCCTGAGCTTATTGAGTTGTTACAAAAAAATTGAGCAGGGCACGGTGGACAGCAAGTGGACAGTTAAAGACCGCCTCATCTTCTACAAGGACCGGGTTTTTCTGCCGCACACGTCCCCTCTCATCACTAGCATTCTCTCTTCCATCCATGATGGTACTCACGAGGGCCTACAGAAAACTTACTTTCGTCTTAGCCTGGACTTCTATTGGTGGGGCATAAATGGATGGTTGCTGAGTATGTTGCTGCCCGCCAAGTTTGCCAATGAGACAAAGCTGAATCACTACACCTAGCCGGCCTACTGCAGCCTCTCCACTTGCCGTCCCAGATCTGGGCAGATCTCTTCATGGATTTTATCAAAGGCCTTCCCATGTCTTCGGGCAAAATGGTTATTCTGGTTGTGGTGGACCGCTTCTCCAAATACAGCCACTTCCTGCCCTTGGCGCACCCGTATACAGCAGCAGGTCACCCAACTTTTCATGGATCACATTGTCCGCCTCCATGGCTTGCCAGAGTCCATCACCAACGATCGCGGCGTTATCTTCATGAGTACCTTCTAGAAAACTCTCTTCGCCTTACAGGGGACCAAATTGAACTTCTCTTCAGCATACCACCCTCAGTCCGATGGGCAAACTGAAGTTGTGAACCACACTCTTGAGATCTATCTACGGTGCTTCGTGGGGGATCAGCCTAGACGTTGGGTACACTGGTTAGCATGGGTAGAATATTGCTACAACACTTGGTACCTTACAGCACTGGGCACTATCCCTTTCCGAGTGGTCTATGGACGTGACCCTCCCCGCCTAATCTCTTATAAACCTGGCTTGTCTCCCCTTCCATTGCTCGACCAGGCCTTGGGTGAACGGGATCAGTTGCTGGCACAGGTCAAGGTGAATTTGAAGCGCTCAGGACACTATGAAGCTCCACTATGACCAGCACCACAGGGACCTTTCTTTTGCTCCGGGCGATTACATTTGGTTTCGCCTTTAGCCTTACCGCTAGTGGTCACTACCAGCAGCTCACTGGCACAAACTTTCTCCTCGGTATTATGGGCCTTTCAGAGTCTTGGCTCGCATAGGTAGTGCTTCGTATCGCCTCCAGCTCCCCCCTGACGCCAACATACATGACATTTTCCATGTATCTCTCTTGAGGCCCTTTCATGGCGACTCTCCCATGCTGCATACGCCCTTGCCTCCACTCCCTGAAGGGCGTACTCTTCCCTCCACCGCATAGGTCTTGCAGGCTCGCCGCACTCAAGACTCCTGGGAGCTACTCGTCCAGTGATCTGGCACAGATTTGTTTCCAGCCTCATGGGAACCCCTCGAGCAGTTCTGGACCCTTTACCCAACCTTTGAGTTTGAGGACAAACTCTTTCCCCAGGAAGGGGGGGGGGGGGGGTTGATGTTATGCACTCAATAGCATCAAGAGTAGCTGATAGAAGAAGAGGGTGACTTGTGTAATTTTTGGATTTTTGACTAAGTGGCAGGTTGATGTAATATTGCTGAAATCCATGTCTCTTGATGTTGGCTGTTAGTTTTTTGACTTAGTGGCAGGTTGATGTAATATTGCTGGAATCCATGTCTCTTGACGTTGGATATGTAAAGCACGCCTTGGTTTTATAATGAATGAATGAAATGAAATGAAGAAAATTCAGTAGGTTCGTTCCAGTAGATAAATTAGAAATCAAGTTCTCCTTTGACGCTCCATTCTCTTCACGCAGTTACTCATCTCCGTCACTGAACTCGCCAACATTACATGCACCTCCGTTCTCTCTTCTCTCTGACTCACCAGCAGCTAGTTGATGATCAAAGAGAGCTACAACACTTTATTTTTCATCTTCAACACCGGAATCAAGAGGGGAACGTCAGATGACACAGTCCATGGCTAGAGAACCCAACACAAACTCAGTACCACCATAGCCAATAAAGAAAATTTTCTTGGATGTAGCATCAAGTTTACTTCTAACAACATAATCAATGTGAATATAAGAAACACAACCAAAAACTTTTAAGAAAGAAAGATTTACCTCATTGCCGCTCCAAACCTCTTCTGGCATTTTGCAATCCAAAGGTGTTGAAGGACCTCTGTTGATAAAAAAGGCAACATTGCTAATAGCCTTAGACCAGAACATCTTTGGCAATCCAATCCTACTTGTAATCTCATACTCCTAGCACGCTTGTTCAAAGTCCTATTCATCCTCTCTGCTACACCATTCTGTTGAAGTTTTTTAGGAATGGACTTCTTCATTGGGAGAGGGTTAGCTTTTTCAGATTTTTTTTCAGGAAATAAACCCTTACTTTTATTCTTACATCATCAATAAATGTCACATAGTAATTATAACCACCAAAGGAGGTATCAATTGAAGGTCTCGACAAATCTGTATGAACCAACTCCAATTTTGTTGTCTTTCGCTCCTTTCTAGCCTTAGAAAAGCTAACCCTTTTCTTCTTGCAAAAAATACAGCCTTCACACAAACTATTGTTTACAGATTTCAACCCTGGTAACTTCTCTTTGGACTGAAGCACTTTTATTCCCTTCTCACTCGTGTGACCGAGCCTATAATCCTACAAATCAGAATTAGTAACAACATCAACAACTGCAACCGTGTCTCTGAAATTGGAAGTGATGTAAAGAGTTCCAGTTTTAACTTGTCGTGCAACAACCATGGCTCCTTTAGTGACTTTCCAGTCAACACCATTAAAAGTCACATTATGTCCTTCATCATTGTTGATTTTTAGGACTCCATGGATTTAGCTCATGCTGAAAAAGAGAGAGACTCATTGGGAAAAAAACAGGAGGAAGAAGAGGTTAAGGACTTATGTCCTAACCCTCCCCTTGAAGATCAACTTATAGATTGATAAAACTACACTATTACAATAATATCCTTAAAACTTAAAACTAATTACATCAATACCATCACTATGAGATGATTCTTTATTTACCATCCTACCATCACTAAGTGGGCCTAGAGCCCATCTTCCACATCTCTTGGACGTGTGGGCCTTCCTTGGTCTTATGGGCTTGAGCCCATCTTCTAACACACTTGGATGTGTGGGCCTTCCTTGGTCGTGTGGACTTGGACCCATCTTCCAACACTCCACCTCAAGCTGGGGGTGAGAGAACATCATGGACGACTAGCTTCCTGCAAATGGTTTATATGATCTTCCCGTATAAAATGGCAGTCCACCATATCTCCAACAATCATCAAGCTGCCCTCCAGAGATTAGATTATACATTAGTTTTGGCACATGTCTCACCTTGTCAATTTTTCTCACTGACCCGTTTGACATCCTCGAACTGACATCACCAATACTGACAATATCCATAGGTTCTCCATCAACAAGATACACCTTCCCGTGATTTCCAGCAACATAATTCTCCATGATCTCGGGGTGCGCAATGGTGTGAAAAGAAGCTCCTAAATCTAACACCCAAAAGTCAAAAGAGCTATCAACCGACAAGAGTAAAACTTCTTGTACTTCTTCAATCACCGCATTTGCAGCATTATTTTCCTTTTTGTTACAAGGTGGGACCCACTATGATCACGTAAGGTGGCATGATGAGTCATCACATGAGTTGGCATCCTTATCACATGAGTTGGAAGATTTTTCAATCTTCCTTGATTAATGTAATTGATTTATCTTCCCTTGATTTATATAGATTTGGATAATCATGATTGATGTAATTAGAGATATTAGAGATCCTATGTTATCTCTAAATATGTAATAAAAATAGTATAAATAGGGGTCTTGGTTGAAGGATTCAATTAAGCTCTCCACTTCTGAAGTCGTGAAGAATTTCTCTCTAGCCTAAACTCTTTTTTCTCTTTTTTCTCTTCTCTCCTATTTACCCGAGCTCTCTCTCTCTCTTTGTTATTTTTCTTCTTCCTCTGTCATCTTGCTCGATGTCTCAATCATGGGGTCTTAAATTTAACATGGTATCAGAGCATCAAATTTAGGATCCCCACGTCAAAAGAATTCTCTAAGAAGTTATGTTCAAACCTACTCATAGAAGGCTCTTTATGATGCAAGATCGAAGTTTGTGAGATAAGTTTTTTATTCTTGTTATTATTACTTTATGCTCTTGGATTTAGGATCTTTAGAAGATGGTTCAAATTTTATTTTATTACTGTCTTCATCTTATGAAATTATTGAGATTTATGGATCTCGGATTAGAAGAAGTTTAGCAAGGAAATTTTGTTGGTTTGAAGTTCTTGGCTGAAATTCGGTTTATGTTAAGATTTTCAGCACAAAAGGTTAAAATTTTGTGAGAAAAAGATTTTCCTGAAGAATAAAATTTTTATTGAGCCTATTATGATTGTTTTTTTTATCCATTGGATTTCATAAATCTAATTACTTAGCTTCTATGCTAAGCTTCTGTTACGGTCCCAGATCTGACACAAGGATTCGTTAGGAGGATCTTGGATCTGCCACGGGTTATGACTCTGCCATGCATTACTGTAGGGATAGTAGGAAGACATGGGGAAGATGAAGATCAATGGAGGATGAGATAATACGTGGGTTTTTGAGGAAAACCCTAACCTCGAAATAAAGAAGGTGATCTCAAGCATGTTTAAGCTAGATTTAACCTAATTCTCAATGTTTGTCTTTCTCATTACTCTTACCCCTTAAATAGGGTTCACCCTGTTAGGGTTTAATATAAAGTATTAAAAAATACCCCTATAAATATGATATTCCAAAAATACCCCTATAAATAAAATGTTCCAAAAATACCCTTGTGGCCTAAACTGAAATAAAATAAAGTAAATTAAAGAAAAACAACTAAAATAATAATGTTATTGCGTGCATAACTTTACACCCCCTGGAAGAACGAGCTTGTCCTCGAGCTCAGAAGTAGTGTCTGTATGCCAACGTCTTCACCTGTGGCCGAGTAGCATCCGCGATTGCTATGTTCGCCTGCTGGACTCCCAAAATTGGAGCTATTATTTTTTTTTTCGTCACTGCACTTTCTGTAGCATACCCCAATATGGGAAGAAAATGTACAACAAGTAGAATTGTTACTTCCGCCAAACTGGTAACTGCTGATTCAACATTAACAGCCGTTGGGGGAGCTGCCCCAGCATTTGCCGCATTGGCAAAAAAACAACATGTCCCTGATAACCTCATTCTTTGGACCCAGTCCATGTTCAGCCAATTGCCCAGCATACTCCATGAAAGTATCATGGCTAAAACACTGAGCATGATGTCAACAACAATGAGGTCCCCTGCTTTGTCAAGATCCACAAATTCCAGGTTGTACCTTTGGTGAAACCTCTCGTCCCTATCAAGAACATGTGCACACCCCCACACATCCTTGAATCCAGCTGGACATGGACCTTTACTGCCCTCAGCCTCCTGACAAGCTCAGATGGAATGTTCATCAGGAGCAGCATGCTAATAGCCTCCATTGTTTAGCTTGCATCGTCCAAGCCCACTTGCTGCACAATGGCTATAACCATCTCCCCTGAATTGCACTCCTTCTAGCCTGGGACACTCACTGACTCTACCACGGAAGGTGTCCTTTCAAGCTGTTAAAGTCACCATTTTATCTCGCCAACAACCCCCATTGATGCTCAAGCATTCATTGTGCTGAATATCATTACCCAAACCAACAATAGCTTCAAAAGTTTCCTCAAACCCATCACAACTAGCCTTCATTACAGCACCTTCCTCTAACATCCCTAGACACTGGCTATTATGAATAAGAAGTGTAGGCAGAATGGTAAAATAACCCCTGGAACTCTTACCAACTTGAGCATCGTGCGCTTTGTGCAGCACCGGATTGTTAGCAGCAGCATTTGCGTCGCCCATCCATTTTTCCATGTTCTGATTATCAAATCCAAGAGAAGTGATAACTGTATCAGCACATTCCGTTGGGTACTTTGTGTCCTTCATAGGGCACCCGATTTGAAAGTCAGTCACATTTAGTTCTGCATGGTCATCCTCAGGATGTTCCAAACTATCAAAAAGCTTGACTATGTCATTTTGCACCATGCCAATCCCAGAGTGACCAACTCCAGCACCTGCCCATAGAAGAGTTCTTGCAAGTGGTAGGACTGTTTTCTGCAGTGTCAAAACAGTGTTGTACAATCCAGGAATGCAGTTGATTGCGTTGGAACAATAGGGAAAACTACCATGCTTCCAATACACATGGTTATGCTGCTGGCCTAGCGATGGATCAATAAGTTTTCTGGGGTCTATTGTGGTCAGTTGAGTCTATTTCTGCACTGTCAAAGCAGCAGCACACCACAAGTTGTGGAAGAAATTAAGGGCTGCAAAACCAGCAACTGCCTCTTGTTTCCTCCCCTGCTGTTTTGCCCTCTCCTTAAAGACACGCAGTACTTTCCCAACATTCCTGGTGTGGCAGAATCTGACTATCATGGCATGCCCAATATTTGATTCCTAACCCTTCAAAAAGCTTAAATATTTTGGAAGAAGCTCATCAAATTCATTTGAGAGGAAGACTCACCCATACAACTTCAAATTGGCTTTGTTGGTAGTGTAGTAACTCTCATACAAATCAGGTGAGGCCTGAGGAGGAACAAACAGGACAGCTTTGAACACTACATCACCTTCAGCAATGAAGTGACTCCAAGCCATTGGCATTTCATCACCAAAGTCATTTCCAGGAGAATGGTAAAAATTGTAGGACTCTTCAACAGTAACCTTTTTGGGATTGCGCAGCCATATGGCCCTTACATCATGCAAGACTACCAAGCCACTGTGCTCATCAACAGCGAAATAGAGCCCTCCACAAAAAAATTTCAGCATCACATTAAGCACAAGCAGAGTTGCCTCGTCGATGTCCACGAGGAATTGATCCGTATCCCCACCAATCTGGGGGTGGCCGGTGGTTACCTCAATGTTTCCAAGCAACCCACTGATCCTTGCAGTTTCAAGCTCATGGAAATAACTGTGGTTGGATAGTGTAGCATGGTTACACGCACGGTTGAGTTTGAGTAGAAAGCTTGTTGTAGTAGCAGCATGCCACAATGCCACAATGCCACTCTAAATCTCATCCAATCTTTCATTTCGTTCCCAAGGAGCACTTCATCATCAGTATACCATGTAAATGCAAGAGAGTGCGTGCTAGTAGGACCCTCAAACTTAATTTGGGGAACATTAGGGAAAAATCCACCTTCCCATTCATCCGAAGCTCCATCATCACATCTTGCATCAACATCAGTAGGACACGTAGGTGGCCCTACTGCAATAACGGCCAGGAAAGACAAATCCAAACAAAGGGGTAACAGAAGAATTTTTCTAGCCTCCATTTTTTTGCACATGGAAGAGATCTCAGTAAAAAATTCGCCAAGAACCAATGAATACAGCCCATTTAGCACACAATTACCCCCAAAATAACCCAAAACCGCCACATTGCTGCTGTATTCCTTCACCACAATCGAAGACATCCCATTCAGCACGAACATGGCCCGAGCAACATACAAATCATCCACAAAACAACCAAGCCACTCGAAAAAAATTTCAGAGGTCCCCAAAATTTTTTTCCAAAGGATCCCGGCATCCTCCAAAAAAAATTCAGCTTGCACTGAATACAACCCCCAATTCGAAATTCCATCAATTGGCCATTAATTCTCTGCGTCACAACACAGAGAACCTTCATCTCTAATTTTTGAGCTGCGTTGGTGCTGCTCAGCCCCTTTGAGCCACATCAACGCCCTGAAAGACATGTTTTGATCTACAAATCGAGGGAGTTTCTGAAGCTTACCCCTAATTGTGATGAAGATGGTTCCCCACTGGGCTTTCAAGGCCGAGGTGGACCGAAAATTTGTCCGACAGAGTCGACAGAGTCTCCCCCTTCTCCGGCGGTGAACAACAGCCCTTGGAGGCTTCACCGCATGGAAAGTTTTTGAGACAGAGGGCTCTTGAAAATATTTCCTGGTCGGAACAGTGGCCGGAAAATTTTCCTTCTCCCGTTCGGGACGGAGTGTGGCTTGCCCTGAGCAAGGGAGGTTTGATTTCAGAATTTCTGGGTCCCATTGCCCAACTCGGGATATTTGCGCCTGGCGTATTTCCAACGCCGACGAGGTTATAGCAGAATGCCTCTCCGATTTCAGCTTTCCCGAGTCCTTGGAGATTTGCAAGGTCCTCGGAGTCGGATTCGACTATTTGGCAGAAAACCCGTTCGATGTCCTAAAATCTGATATCCCGCCATCTGATTTTGGAAGTGCTAAGGCTGGTTTTGGAGTTGATATCGACTTCGATTTCGAAAGTTCAGGGTCTTGCTCGTCAGATTTCCATGTTCCGGAAATCAATTATGACGGGGCCGTCGCTGGAGTTTCCTGCTTGGAGATTACCCATTCCCGATTTTTTGATGAAGGGTATGCTGAATACCCTTCCGTTTTTGGAATTTCTGAATCCCCATAGTTGGATGTCGCCGCCGCTGGAGATGTAGAGAACTCTTTGAGTTCTTGCGTCTTCTGTTCGTTCGGATCTAAGGTTGATCCCAAATCCTCTGCAAAGACTTCGGACGAGCGTTTTGATTTTTTCGGCCTATGGTTTGTTTCCCCGTCCGAGACTTCTGCTGCTTTCCCGTCTATGCTTACGCTCTACTTGGTCTGAACAACTTCTCGATCGACTGCCTCACGTTCCTCCATTCATAAAAAATACTTCACCCAAGCTGCACGCCATTTCTGTATTCGTTTCGCTCCAATGCTTGCTGCAGCCATTTCTCTGATTTGTCTGTGCATCGCCACTATTTCATCTTCTTGGTTCATCGTGTTCCCGCTCTGATACCAGTTGTTATGGTCCCGGATCTGACACAAGGATTCGTTGGGAGGATCTTGGATCTGCCACGGGTTATGAATCTGCCATGCATTACTGTAGGGATAGTAGGAAGACATGGGGAAGACGAAGATCAATGAAGGATGAGAGAATACGTGGGTTTTTTAGGAAAACCCTAACCTCGAGATCAAGAAGGTGATCTCAAGCCTGTTTAAGCTAGATTTAACCTAATTCTTAATGCTTGTCTTTCTTATTACTCTTACCCCTTAAATAGGGTTCACCCTGTTAGGGTTTAATATAAAGTATTACAAAAATACCCCTATAGATAAAATATTCCAAAAATACCCCTATAAATAAAATATGCCAAAAATACCCTTGTGGCATAAACTGAAATAAAATAAAGTAAATTAAAGAAAAACAACTAAAATAATAATGTTATTGCATGCATAACAGCTTCTCCATTAATTGAGTGGTTTGAGGAACTCTACTCAGTTTTGTGATTTTTTGGAGAATTTTTTGAGAGCCACGAGGTGGCTGATTGTTCTTGGAAAATCAAACATCAAATATTGTGTTTTACATAAAAGGAATCAAGCACATAATAATAAAGGAAGTGTCTAGTTGACACCAATCCATTTGAAGAAAGATTGCTATTTTTGAAGATCTTACAATATCTTCTTGATTATACCTGATTTTGTTTGATTTTCGATTAATTATATCTTGCCTAATTTATGAGGAACTGAATATATACTGGTTTATCCCAATCTGGAGTCAAATATATTTTTGGAATGATCTTGGAAAGATCTAATTTCTACCTTACCTTATTTGATCTCATAATTATTGATTGATTTTTGCTATTCTCTACAAGTAAGACTAGAGAATTAATTATATAAATTTTTGGCCAGCAAGTTGACTGGCCTAAGAGGGTTCCCTCCTTGCCTAAAGACTTGATAAACTTGGGTTCTCCTCCCATCTAACTGAGCTAGCCTTGGCTGGTCTTGAATCTCCAAGCAACTTACTTAGGCTACTTCAAATTTGAGTACATTATTACCCTTGAATTGCCTTTTATGGCTGAAAAATACATGGGTAAAGAGAATAATATTCTCAAGATTACTACCATACCCTTGCGAGGTGTTGAATTTATGTAAAAAAGAAATACTTCATTGACTTATGTAACCAGAGTGCATGAACCTCTATTTATAATAGATGAAGGTAGTAGAGCCCAATTACAATTAAACTACCTTTGTCCCAATTACACCCAAACTCTAACACTTAAAGATAAGTCCTTGAATAATTAAATAACCCAATATAAATAGAAGACTAACAAGAATAAAACACCTTTAAACTGAAACTCTTCTATGAGACCTATTTCCATAATAATTTTGGCTCTATTAGACTTCTTATTGCGTAGGACTCATCATGCCACCTACGTGATCATGGTGGTCCCACCAGCTCGTGTGATCATGGCGGGTCCATATCTTATGGGCCCTTATGAGGATGTAAAATGTCATATTTTTCTACCTTAATTCTTAGGCTTTTATAATTATTTGGTGCCTAATTATACTCATTATTCTTATATTTTGATTTAGGATGCAAATGGAGGCGTTAAGTTCAAAATGAAGTTAATTGTGCGATTCTGGGCAGTTTCAATATTACTTCGTAATCGGGACATAACTCACTCATCCGAGCTTTGATTGAAATTATTCAAGATGATATGGAACTCCAAGAAAAGGTTATAAAATTTTTATGTTTTGAATTTTGAGAGATACTGACTGCATCCCGGTCAAAATCTATTCTGAAGTCATTGCACGGGCACTGTGACATCCTGGAATGGGAAGGGGGGGGGGGGGGGGGGGATAGAAAGAGGAAAACCATAAATATTGAGAGACTAAGAAGAGTAGGAGGCACAAGGAGAGTTAGGCCGGTCCCCCCTCTTTTTCTCCAACTTTTCCTCCTCTTTTCTCTAGTTTTTCCTTCAATTTTCTTCATGGCCCTACGTAGTTAAACTTTTAGACTTGGTCAAAGGAAGCTGAAGCCATCAGAATCAATAAAACTGTGCGCTCTGATTTGTTTTCATCATTCAATTTATGTTTTTAGTATCATATGTTCTTCTGTAATTTTTTCATGATTATCTCATTTAATCACTAGGAGGCCTACTAGTTTATTACTCGTTGCAATCTACTGTTGGGTTAGATGTCAAATTCTTAATTGTGAAACAATTTAGATTTGATAATTTTCTATGTTAGGAATTATTAGATCTTAAGAAGAACGCTGGACTAAATTAAATGCACCCACTTGTGCTTGTGTTTTTTAGTTTCATCGATCTCTTTAATTCTGAAGGCTACTGCTAGATTAAACCTTTAGTGCTAGTCTTGGGGTTGTTTAGTAGTTAGGGTTAATTGGATTGCTTGTTTTATAATTTACTATGACTAAGGCGAGATAAGAAGATAATTCCAATGGTGAATACTCAAGTGTGAAATCATATATTCCTGCATCAATGATCAATTGTGAAATTCCGATGGTGAATGTTGACTTAGACCAAGGTTTGTTCTTTTGATTGATTTCGATCCTTTAATTTGAATTGTTTCTTAGTTGTTTTTCTTAAAAGTTTTTTTTGTTATACTCAAACCCCCCCATCCTTGTTCACGGAGCATAAAATTAGACTAATCACTTTTCATGGGAACGATCCTTACTCGCACTGCTACATATATTTTTAGGAGTATAGGTTTTATTTTTGGTTACTTAGGAATGCACAACAAATTTTGGCGTCGTTGCCTGGGAGTGATTCTAGTTGATTTTTGTGCTTCTTGTCATCATTATTTCGTTTTTGAAATTTTGAATTTTTTTTTCCTAATTTATTTTTCATGTTTTATTAGAGTTCCCTTGATTGTTTATGACTGTATCTCGATCTTCTAATCAAGGTGATTTGCTGTGTGATCCAGAAATAGAGAGAACTTTGCACAGGTTAAGGAGAGAAACTCAAAGGAATTCTAAAGAGAAACGATCTAGCTCTTGATTCCCCGTTTGATAGCGAATCTAATTTAGAGGAGGAGGAATTCATGGCTAGAAATTGAACTTTGAAAGAGCTTGCAACCCCTAATTTGAATCATCAACCCTTATGCATAATGTTCCCTATTTTAGATGCTACTACTACATTTGAATTAAAATATGGACTAATATATCTCTTTCCCACTTTTCATGGTCTTTCAGGTTAAGATCCTCACAAGCATCTAAAGGAGTTTCATGTGGTATGCATGAGTAGGAAACCCACGGGGGTGATTGAAGAGCAAATTAAATTATGAGCCTTTCCATTTTCTTTGAAGCATTCCACTAAGGATTGGCTCTATCTCTGGGAGTATTACCACATGGAATGAGATGAAGAGATTGTTTTTGGAGAAATATTTCCCAGCTTCAAGGGTGACCAACATTCGGAAAGAAATTTATGCTGTAAGGCAGCATAACGGAGAGTCCCTACACAAATACTAAGAACGTTTCAAGAAATTATGTGCAAGCTACCCCCATCATCAGATTCGCGAGACGCTTCTTATCCAGTATTTCTATGAGGGCCTTCTACCCATTAATAGGAGCATGATTGATACTGTTAGTGGAGGAGCTTTGGTGGATAAAACTCCCGAGGCCGTGAGAAAATTGATTGAAAATATGGCTGCCAATTCTCAAAAATTTGGCACTAGGTTTGACCTTCATCTAAGAATGTTAATGAGGTGAATATTTCCTCCCTCAGAAAACAAATTGCGAGTCTAACTTCTCTTGTTCACGAAATAGCTGTAGGTAATAAGCAAACGGCAAAGGCTTGTGGGAATTGTTCAGTAGTATGGCATCCAACTGATATGTGCCCAACTCTTCAAGAAAAGCCCACTGAGCAAGTGAATGTGGCGGGTGGTTTTTTCTGGACAACCACAAAGGAAGTATGATCCCTATTTGGACACGTTTAACATGGGATGATCCCAACCTTAGTTATGTGAATCCATAAGTTAATCATCCTGTTACTCAAAATCACCCAAGTTACCAGCAATATAAGTAGCCAGATCCCCCTAGACAATAATCGGGTCAAAATTCCAATGCAGGTATGTCTTTAGAATATATTGTTAAGTCTCTTGCCACTTATACTTTGCAATTTCAATAGGAGACGAAAAAATTTCAACAAGAGGCAAGGGCTAGTATTCAAAGTTTGGACAATCAGATGGTCCAGTTGGCAACCGCAATTAGTCGGCTAGAGGCACAAAGTTTGGGGAAATTAACCTCTCAAATGGTAGTAATTCCAAGAGAAAATGCAAGTACAATCGTTTTGAGAAGTGTTAAAGTAGTTGAGATTCCGGTAAAGGCAGCCCCAACATCGTTGGAGCAAGAAAAGGAGAGAAACGTCGTTGCAGACTGTTATGGTCCCTAGCCATGGATCTAGTAACTCGGCGGGGTAATTATGAATCCAGCACGACATGAGGGTTCTTGATTACGGCAATGAAGAAAAGACTCCCTTTTCTCTTCTTGTTCTCGTGATGCTTGAAAATGAGTTTCCTTTTCTTAGTCTTCTATGTAATTAGAAGACTAATTGGCTGTTCTTGACCAAGATGGATGAAACCCCTTTTTGAGACTCACGTCAATGAGGTAGAGTCTCTCTTGAAGGCTGCTACTGCCCACGTAAGAGAGATTATGATCCCCTAATCCTCCTACACTCGGAAAAGAGGCTAAACCTGCCTCCTTTGATATGCTGCTCGAGTAGCTAACCCAAGGCACTTTCCTCCTTGTTTAGATTGAGGAAAAACCCTTCCTTCTTACTACTAAACCATGGAAGAGGCTAAAGCCCCTCCTTAACTCGGAAAAGAGTATTCAAAACCCATCTTCCCTTGATCTCGAATAATCTCAATACAACATAATTCAAAGATGATAAGAATGAAGGATCAAATCAAGAACCATACCATGGAGCTCGTCAAGGAGACCTCCCAACCCTAGAGCTCATCAAGGAGAACTCCAAACCTTGTTTAACCTAATTCTAGACTTGCCTTTGTTCTATTTCCTTACCCTTTAAATAGGGTTTTGACGCCATAAGTGTTTTAGGGCTCAAAATGCCATTTTTGCCCCTACGTCCTTGCTCATTACATAATTAATGAAAAATTAAACTAAAAGCAATATAAAATATGAAAGGTAAATTAGTGAACTCTGTGAGTCATTGCCTCCTCCTTTGGGTGACTCGGTGTGCTATTGAGTCCACAACATCTGCCTTCCCTTGGAGAAAGAGCTTGTCCTCAAGCTCATAAGCTGGGTAGACCTGTTTGAAGTTGTCTAGGCGCTCCTAGGTAGCTGCTTCAAGTTCTGTATCTGTCCACTGAACTAGAATCTCCCACTGGTTATCGACCAAACGGGCATGTAACACCACGGAGGGTGTCAAAATGATGTGTTCATTGTCCATAGGAGGGAGGAACGGAGTGGTCTTTGGTTTCAGGAGGGAGACATGAAACACATCATGGAGCTTTGCCGTGGCTGGCAGTTGTAATTGATAGGCCACCTGTTCCAAGTTCCGAATAATGGAGAAAGGCCCAAAATACTTATGGCGTGACGGTTCGCAATTGACTGCTGGTGGTACGATCGTAGTCGTAACCAAACATAGTCCCATACCTCGTCTGAAACATCTCGGTGTCCCTTGTCTTAGGCACCCTTCATGCAATCCTGAGCCCACTGTAGGTGGTCTGTAATAGTTTGTAATACCAGGTATTGATCCATGAGGGCCTGATCAATGGCGTCCACGCGGATGGAGCCTCTAGCATAAGAGAGAAGGCGAGGGGGATCCCTTCCATAAAGAACCCTTAAAGCAGAGGATTGTAAAGCGGAGTGGAACGAAGTATTGTAATAGTATTCAGCCCATGGTAGACATTGAACCCAAAGCTTCGAACGATCTCCAACAAAGCACCGTAGATACATTTTGATGGTGCGATCAACCACCTCGGTTTGGCCATCTGTTTGAGGATGATACCCAGATGAGAACTTCAATTTTGTGTCGCTCAGCCGAAAAAGTTCCCTCTAGAAAGTGCTTGTGAATACCGCATCCCGATCACTAACAATAGATTTTGGAATGCCATGTAATCGTACAATATGATCAAGGAAAGTCCGTGCTACTTGTGACTCCGTATATGGATGAGCCATCAGAATAAAATAGGTATACTTGGAGAACCGATGAACCACCACGAATAAAACTGATATCCCGGCTGACAGTGGAAGACTCTCAACAAAGTCCATCAAAATATCGGCACATACCTAAGTAGGAAGGGTGAGAGGCTGTAGAAGACCTGCTGGACTCAAATAATCGGTTTTGTTGCGTTGACATACCTGACAGGCTGAGACATATGTCGCAATGGAAGTCTTCAAAGCCTGCCAATAAAAATCGGCTCGAATGCGCCGCAAAATTTTCCTAATATCTTCATGTGTACTATCATGATAATCCGAGAGAAAGGCTGGCATCAACTCAGACGTGTGGGGAAGGTAAATCTGCCATTTGTAACAAATAAGATAATCTTGGATGGACCACTTAGTATCCAGAGTCCCCTCTGTAATATTTCTGTGGAGCTCCTGTAGGACAGGAAGAGTGACATGTGCATCTCGCACCAAGTCTAGGATGAGGAAACGAGGCTAGCTTACAGCATATATGAACTGCTGGTGTTCAAAACGCCTGGACAAGGCATCCATTGCCTTGTTTAATCTCCCCGCACGGTACTCAACCAAAAAATCAAAGCCCATTAACTTACTGATCCAATGCTGTTGTGGCGAAGTCGTGAGGCACCGTTCAAGTAAGAACTTAAGACTATAATGATTAGTACGGATGAGAAAGGCACGGCCCCATAAGTAAGGCCGCCAGTGTTGGACCGCCTTGGCCAACCCAATTAATTCCAGTTCATACGCAGCCAATTTGTGATGACGAGCTACCAAGTGCCGGCTGAAATAAGCAATGGGGTGTGACTGCTGATGTAAGACGGCCCCAATGTCCCACCAGAAGCGTCTCACTTAACCACAAATAAGTCTTCAAAATATGGAAGCTGTAAAACAGGGGTGATGGCGAGAGCACTTTTGAGGGCCTCAAAGGACTGTGTGGCCTTCTTATTCCAAAGAAAGAATTCTTCTTGAGGAGATTGGTCAAAGGGGCTGCTAGAGGACCGTAGTTCTGAATGAATTTGCGGTAATAGCCTGCTAGACCCAAAAATATGCGTAAAGCTGAGCAAGAATGAGGCTGTGGCGACTCACAAATTACCTGAATCTTCTCGGGATCAACAGTGGCCCCATCATGTGATATAATGTGACCAAGGTAACCAAGATGAGATGCCGGAAAGGAACATTTGGATTTCTTCAAATAGAGCTGATGTGTTCGTAATAATTCAAACACGATCTGTAAATGTGCTAAAAGCTCTTCTCTGGACTTGCTATATATGTGTATATCATAAAAAAACAAGTTCAAATTTCCAAAGATATGTGCTAAATAACTCATTCATCAATGTTTGAAAAGTTGAGGGTACATTTGATAACCCGAACGACATGATCACAAATTCAAAATGGTTGTGATGTATACATCATACTGTTTTCATAATGTCGGAGGGGTGCATGTGAAGTTGATGATATCCCGAACATAAGTCCAATTTAGTAAAGACCCACGACTGTTATGGACTCATTAGGGGTTTGTTTGCAATTTCTATTCATTAAGGGTTTATTTGTAATTTTTATTTATTAGGGGTTTATTTGCAATTTCTATACATTAGGGGTTTATTTGTAATTTGTAGAACTTATGGCCTTTGGCATATTTTCCCTAATTCATATATAAGGGTGTAAGATGAATGAGAAGGTAAACATTGAATTAATTAGTTGTAATTAGGTCAAATTCTCCCCTCTGAGGTCTAGGTCGGATTCTCCCTTTGAGGTCCAAGGTCGAGCCTCCTTCAAGGCTCAATCCCTTCCTCCCCACGCTGGAAGAATTCGTCCGGTGGTTGATCCGAAATGGGCTGTAACATATTGGTATAAGAGCCGGCCACCCTTGGGGATTCCTCTTCCTCGGAAGATTTGCGTAAACTGATTGAGGAAAATGGTCAAAGGATAGAGGCTCAAAATCAATCCATTAACGAGGTTCGTTAGACCACTTTTGACCTGCGTTCGGCCATGGCAGCCATGGATGCATCAATCCAGCTCCTCCTCCGGCGACAGGAGGACAATGGACTTGGAGCGCCGCCAACTGGAAGCTACAATCCTCCGGCCGAACACCACCATCACCACCCACCACCACCACCACCACAACTGCGGCACCCACATCCCACAATGGGACCCCATGCCCATGCCCCTAATTCGGTGCCACGACCTGCCGAACCCCTCCCTCCCTATCCACCCCCAACTCCACCAGCGCACAACCTCAGAGAGTACTCTGTCTCTCCCGCGATGGAGAAATCCGAAATTGGAGACTGACCAAGTCCAAAATCGGAAGGATACCCAACAAACCCTTCGTCGACACATTTGGAAAAGGGTTTGCAGGCCACCCCTCCCTCTTTGGCCGCTCTAAGTCTTCCCCCTCCGACGCCGCCGAATATCCGAGAGCTCCCAGTCTCGGAAAACCTCCCCAAACTTCCAAAATCCTACGGCGAGGTGACTTCCAAACTGCAGCCCTCCTCTGCCGTCGCAGCGCAACGACACATGTTCATCGAGACGCAGAAATGCTATCAATTTCGGCCACTCCTCCATGTTGTTCGCCGTTTACAACGTCTCCAGCTTGACGGGCTAGAAGCTGGCTCGGGGTATAAAAATTCCAGACAACCACCATTGACGCACTGTGATTGCTGTCCTTCTACAAACCGACAACAACCCAAACCTCGCAATTTCGATTTCGAAGTTGAAATCGTGGCGCTGGCGGCAGCAGTAAGGTTTCGCCCAGGGGATTTCAAACAGAAATTGCCCATCTCCTTCTCGACAATCCAGTGGGGATTCTCATCCTCAGCCTCACCCTTGCCCTCAGAAGCCCAGCGGGGAACCATATCCAACGAAATTTGGGGTAAGATTTTGAAGCGCCATCTATTTTATGTTAAAATCTGTGGTTCCCTGCGGTTGAAGGGCCTCCAAGGTGATGAGCAGCAACGCTGCTCGGAAACTGGGAACGAAAGCTCTCTGTTTCGAGAAGCCACGAACCAGAGCACAAATGTGGGAATTTCGGCTTGGGTCTATGCCAGTCGAGATCAAATTTTTGGGAGGATGATAGAATCTGTAAAACTAATTTTCTGGGAACGTCAGAATTTTTTTTTTGGCGGGTTTGTTTTTCTGTGGATGCGTACAGTAGCTGTTCGGAGGTGAATTGTCAAATTGCAGAGGGGCGGTTTCCTTTTCTGGATGCCAGGGAGATAGAATTTTTTTGGGTCCTCAAGTTGAATCTGAAACTTGGACGGAAGGTCTTTCTTTCAAAGACTACGGCTTCTGGTGTTCCGACTAACTGTGAATTGCATAAAACTTTTCTTGGAGATGGACATGTTGTGAATGTTATTGACACTCCTGGGCTATTTGATACGGTGTTGATTCATATGGAAATAGTAACAGAGCTTGTCAGATGCCTTGCTTTATCAAAGGATGGAATTGATGCTGTCCTTCTGGTTTTCTCAATTGGAAACCGGTTTTCAGAGGAAAAAACCCTTGACTTTCAAAGCCTTAAGCAGAATTTTGTCAATCCAGAAGTTGTGGTTACCCAGAAGATTGTTGTTCAGAAAAATAGTCAAAGAGGAGTACAATTTCGATGTGCAGGTCCTCAGGAGAAGGTTTACATAATTGGAGGTCATGGAACCCAAAAAGGAGCATATGCCATATATGAGGAAATTGAGAAACGCAGGCTCCTGGTCAGCCGGAATCCCTCAAACTATTGAGAATGACATTGCAGTGATCAACAACTCCTTCGGTTTTGACACAGCTGTACAAGAGGCTCAGAGGCCTATTAATGTTGCACACATTGCAATGGAAATTGTTGAGAATGGTGTTGGAATTGTGAAACGTATGGGTCGTTACAGTGGGTTTATAGCTCTGTATGCTACTTTGGCAAGCCGAGATGTGGATTGTTACTTAATTTCTGAGTCTCCATTTTACTTAGAAGGGGAAGGTGGACTTTTTGAATTTTTCGAGCAGCGAATTAAAGAAAATGGGCATATTATCATTGTGTTAGAATTAAAGAAAATGGGCATATTATCATTGTGTTAGCCGAAGGTGCTGGGCAGGAGTCTGTTGCTCACAGCATGAGTCATATGGATACAAAAGATGCATCAAGGACTCATTTACTCCTTGATGTTGGCCTCTGGTAGTCTCAAAAAGTCAATGCTCATTTCCCAAACAGCCAGAAGACAGCAATAAACCTGCAGTATATTGATCCAACTTACATAATCCGTGTAATTCCTAGTAATGCATCAGACAACATCTACTGTACTCTTCTTGCCCATAGTGCTGTTAATGGAGCCATAACCGGATATCCTGGCCAAGTGGTGATTGGCATGGATGTCGTTGCATCTGAGTTCTCTGACCATGAGGATAAGTCATATGATTTAAATTTCAAAGTGGATCGAATTGCTAAGGCTGATTGGGAACATTACAAGAAGCTAACGAAGGAGATTAGGGAGCAAGTTCAGAGTGTTGGAGATCATTTTCTTCTTACTAACTCAAAGCGTGTGGAGAAAGCAATCCAGGACAAGGCGTGCAATGCACTTCTGTTGAAGGTCAACCATATTGGCTCAGTCACAGAGAACATTGAGGCTGTTCAGATGTCGTGTCAACAGGTCAGATCCAGACAAGAGCCCCTTGCCGGTCTGAGCGCCTTGCCAAAGATGACCAGCACCCTCCCCACGTTCTGTGGGCTGTTATTAGATCTAGTGCTGGCCTGAATAATGAAATTGCAGAGGTAGTAGACTCTGTTTACCACCAGTTATCAAACCTGGTTTTGGAACCTCTGCATTGCATTATACTGACATAAGCGAGAATTGCAGGGACGAGGTTACATAAAAAAAAAAAAAATCCTCTGCTAGGTTGCTCTATTTTTGTGCGGACAGGCAATTCTACACTGAGCTTGAGGACAAGCTCGTTCTCCAGGAGGGGAGTAATGTTATGGACTCATTAGGGGTTTATTTGTAATTTCTATTCATTAGGGGTTTATTTGTAATTTCTATTTATTAGGGGTTTATTTGCAATTTCTATACATTAGGGGTTTATTTGTAATTTGTAGAACTTATGGCCTTTGGCATGTTTTCCCTAATTTCCTATATAAGGGCGTAAGATGAATGAGAAGGTAAGCACTGAATTAATTAGTTGTAATCAGGTCAGATTCTCCCCTCTGAGGTCTAGGTCGGATTCTCCCTTTGAGGTCCAAGGTCGAGCCTCCTTCAAGGCTCAATGTTATGGACTCCATAGCATCAAGAGTGGCTAACCGGAGAAGAGAATAGATGGAGTAAACTTGTATTTCAATATCTTAGGGGTTTAATTGTAATTTGAAGTTCCATAAGGGTCTAATTGTAATTATAGAACCTTTGATGTTTGCCTTGACCTATTTAGGGCGTCAAGTGAAGTAATGAAGACAAGCATTGAGTATTAGTCTAAATGAGATCAGGTTCTCTCTCAAAAGAGGCCTAACGTGAGAGCTCCTTTCAAGGCTCACGTCCTTCACCATTGGGCGTTCCAAGAACCCCAAATCCTTCCCTTCCTCATCATTCAATCTGGAAGCTAGAGGAGATCGCCGGGTGACTCGATCCATGGCTAGAGAGCCTAACACTCAATCCCTTCCTCCCCACGCTGGAAGAATTCGTCCGGTGGTTGATCCGAAATGGGCTGTAACAACGACCCATGTAATTCTTCTAGAGATTCGGGAACTTATCCTCCACTGTCTGCGCGTTTAATTCCCAATAATCAATACAAAATCGCCATGTGCCATCATGTTTCTTCACGAGCAATACGGGCGATGATAACGGGGCCTGGCTGCTATGAATAAGGCCTTGTGCTAACATCACTTGGCACGGTCTCTCGATTTCGTCTTTCTGTAGGTGTGGATACCGGTACGGTCGAACAACCCCCACATCAAACCCTGGTTTCAAACAGATCCGGTGATCATAGTGCCTCAAGGGAGGCAGCCCGGAAGGCTCATAGATGAGGTCGGAGGACTTGTCAATAAGATTTTCAAGAGTGTTGTCCGTAATGTCCTTGGCGTGCATAGAATGAAGGTGATGGGGTTTGACCACTTAACACCCCTGTAAGAGCACTTGGCTACCACGCAAGACAAAGCTCATTGTTAAAGCAGAGAAGTCCCACAGAATGGGTCCCAATGTTTTTAACCATTTAATGCCCAATACCATATCAAATCCGGCCAAAGTAAAGACAAAAAATTCTGCATGAAATAAAGTAGTACCAATGGAAAAATTTACCGCCTTGCTGATCCCGTAGCTAGGGACTTTCTCCCCATTGGCCACTGAAATCGTGGCTGTTGGATGTGGAAGGATCTGTAACTGAAGATGCTAAGCCACAGTTAGACTAAGAAAATTGTTGGTACTCCCCGAATCCACTAGTCCCAAAAGTTCCAGACCAAGGGCCTGAGCTCTGACTTGCATAATTTTGGCAGATTTCTACCCAGTAATGGCATGCAAAGATATTTCAGGTGGGTTCTCCTCTATAATATCATCCGTATCATCTAGATTCTCTGCTTCACCCACTTCAAGCCAAAACAACCTTTTGCACCGGTGACCTGCCCAATACTGTTTATCACAGTTGTAACACAGATTCTTGGACCGCCGTTCCGCCATCTCAGCACTTGTCAATTTTTTTATATACTGAGGAGGATTACTAGATCTCGTGTCTGCTGTCAGAGTATTACCTGGGTTGTTTCTCGGAGGAGGTAATGCTGAATGAAATGCTTGAGGAGGAGTATTTCGTCGTCCTTGCCAAGTGGAGGAAGTGCTCCGTTCCCCTTGCCATGCTGGTCTTCTGTTCTGGACTTTCTGTCGAAGTTCCAATGGCTGAGCTAGATTCATTGCTCTGGCTTAGTCGACAGGTGCATGTAGCTCCACCTCTAGTCGTAAGGACTTATTAAGGCCTGCTATAAATAAATTGACCTTCTGGTCCACCAAAACCATCTGGCCTACTCTTGCTAATTTTTCCTAGAATTATTTTTGATAGAGCTCCATTGAACCAGTTTAGCATAACAACATCAAATCCCCCAAAGGGTTGTTGTGGGCCGGAGGACCAAAATGCAGAGTGCATAATTCTTTAAACTCTTCCCAATCTACCAATAATCTGTCTGACTCAACTTGATGATACCAAAGTTGTGCTTCCCCCAGTAAGTGGAAAGTGGCCAACCCTACCATATCATTAGCTGCTATTCTTTGATGGCTAATTTTTTTTTCACACCTATGCAACAAAATCAAAGGATCTTTTGACCCATTAAAAGTAGGGAAATCATGTTTAGTATACTTGGGTACGGTGCCTCCTCCCTGGTTGAAGTGTCCCTACTGGCCAGGAAAACTAGTGTGCCCATCAAACTCGTCTCCCCCTCTGTTATGCGAATTGTCCTCTCCTCTTTGTTCCAGAATTGTGTTCCTTCCAGTCGTTATACCAGTTGTTGTACTGTCCATCCTCCCATTCAGTCTCTCAATCTCAAGATTTATTTAAGGAAACATCTCCATGATTTGAGCAAATTTTCTGTCATTCTCTGTCTGACCTCTGAGCATCAACTCCCTTAATTCATTCATGATGTTCTCCGCCGTGTTACCCTGCTCTGATACCAAGTTGTTATGGTCCCTAGCCATGGATCTAGTAAGTCGGCTGGGTAATTGTGAATCCAGCATGTTATGAGGGTTCTTGATCAGGGCAATGAAGCAAAGACTCCCTTTTCTCTTCCTTTTCTCATGATGCTTGAAAAGGAGTTTTCTTTTCTTAGTCTTCTATGTAATTAGAGGAATAATTGGCTGTTCTTGACCAGGATGGATGAAACCCCTTTTTGAGACTCACGTCAATGAGGTAGAGTCTCTCTTGAAGGCTGCTACTGGACACGTATGAGAGATTATGATCCCCTAATCCTCCAACACTCGGAAAAGAGGCTAAAGCTACCTCTTTTGATATTTTGCTCTAGAAGCTAACCCAAACCCCTTTCCTCCTTGTTCGGATTGGGGGAAAACCCTTCCTTCTTACTGCTATACCATGGAAGAGACTAAAGCCCCTCCTTAACTCAGAAAAGAGTATTCAAAACCCTTCTTCCCTTGATCTTGAATAATCTCAATACAATAGAATTCAAAGATGATAAGAATGAAGGATCAAATCAAGAACCATACCTTGGAGCTTGTAAAGGAGACCTCCCAACCCTAGAACTCGTCAAGGAGAACTCCAAACCCTGTTTAGCCTAATTCTGGACTTGCCTTTGTTCTATTTCCTTACCTTTTAAAGAGGGTTTTGATGCCATAAGTATTTTAGGGCTAAAAATGCCAATTCTGCCCCTACGTCCTAGCTCATTACATAATTAATGAAAAATTAAACTGAAAGCAATATAAAATATGAAAGGTAAACTAGTGAACTCTGTGAGTCATTGGCTCCTCCTTTGGGTGACTCAGTGTGCTATTGAGGCCACAACACAGACTGGAATTTTCCCAATGATGATGACGTACATTAGCGTAAGTTTCCATCTCTTTCTGATTATAAATCAATTCCTCATTTTCCTCAGACTTTGGCAGATTCTAGGAAAGATGAGCAAAATAAAGATTTATGTGAGACTTTTCATAGCAGTGAGGTAAATATTCCACTTTTAGATGCTATTAGACAAGTGCCTCGTTATGCTAAATTCCTAAAAGAATTGTGCACAATTAAGAGGAAACAAAAACTTAAAGGATGTGAGAAGGTGAGAGTACGAGAGAATGTTTATGTAGTTATTGAAAGAAAATTCCTTGTGAAGTGCAAAAATCCAGGTATGTTTACTATCCCTTGTATGTTAGTGTTACAATGTGGGGCCCACCATGGTGCTCGAGCTGGTGGGACCCACCATGAGGATGTAGGTCATCAAGAAGAATCCTTGAGGACTTGGAACACCAAGAAGAGTCCTCTCCCAAAGCAAGCTCGAGTACAGAAATCAAGAAGCACAAGCAGAGTTGATTTAGAAGACTTGAAGATCAAGTGGGGCCCACGAGATCTCACGAGATGGCACAATTATCAAGGTGCACTGGAGAATCATGAGGGGCCCACTAGGATAAGGCCACAAGCTAGCTTATCCCTTATATTCACGCTGATAATAAAGAACTCCTAGTTCTACTGCAATTAGTCTTCTCAAAGTTCTAGTTTGAATAGACTTACTTATATTGAGACTTACTTATATTGAAGAGTTAGAGTTAGAATGTAATTAGGATTGAATGACAACTTGTATGAGGACTCTACCTCCTCCTCTCCTATAAATAGAGAGGTTGAAGTTTGGAATTAAAAAAGCAACACATTCAATCCCGAGTTTGTTCTCTCTCTCCCTCTCCTTGCTTGGCGCAGCTCATCCTTTCCCTTTTAATTTTTTCTGCTCTACCCAAGAGCTTTTCTCCCCTTTTCTCTCTTTTTCTTTCTTCTTTCTTTTGCTCATGATTATGGAAAAGGGGTCCTAAATTCAACAGTTAGGTAACACCAGATTTGAGAAGGTCATGATAGATTTAGGAGCTTCGATTAAGCCATATTCTATATATGCTTCTTTGAAACTTGAACCTTTGAATAAAACTGGTGTTGTGATTCAATTGGCCGATAGATCTAATGCCTATCCTAAGGGTGTAGTTGAGGATGTTCTTGTGAAAGTTAATGATTTGATTTTCCCTGCTGATTTCTATCTACTTGATATGGAAAATGGTGACCAAACTGCTCCTATTTTGTTAGGAAGACCATTCTTAAAGACATCCAAGACTAAGATAGATGTTCATAGTGGCACACTTACTATGGAATTTGATGGTGAAATTGTTAAGTTTAACATTTATGATGCCATGAAATATCCAGACGATGATAATCCTGTTTATTCTATTGATGTGATTGATTCTTTCGCACAAGAAGTTTTTGAACTTGATGGAAAAGATGAATTGGAAGTTGCCATTAGTATGCATCTTGAGAAAGAGAGTGAGGAGTTAAGCTTGAGTTCTCATTTGCAAAAAACTGTTGTAGCGTTGAATGATATTCCACAGTTACAATAGTCAGGAAACATTCTTTATATTGTGTTACCAGTTTCTAACGAGATGACTTTACCCTCTATTTTGTAGGCTCCCACTCTAGATTTGAAGCCTCTCCCCAGTCACCTCAAGTACGTTTTCCTTGGAGATGGAGGAATGTTATCAGTGATCATCTCCAGAAAATTAGTGCGCCACAAGAAAAAAAACTTGTGCACGTCCTTAAGGAGCATAAGATGGTTATTGGTTGGACAATTGCAGATATTAAAGGAATTAAACCATCTATATGCATGCATCATATCTTACTTGAAGAGGGAGCAAAGCCTTCCCATCAACCGCAAAGAAGATTGAACTGGCCCATGATGGATGTAGTGAAGAAGGAGATCCTCAAATTTCTTGAAGTTGGAGTGATTTAACTTATTTTGGATAGCACATGGGTCAGCCCAGTTCAAGTGGTTCCGAAAATGACTGGAATAACTGTTGTGAAAAATCAGAATGATGAGTTAGTTCCTACCCGTGTCCAGAATGGGTGGCTGGTTTGTATAGATTATAGAAAATTAAATGCTATAACCCGTAAGGACCACTTCCTGTTGCCTTTTATTGATCAAATGGTTGAAAGGTTAGCTGGTCATTCTTACTATTGTTTTTTTTTATGGTTATTCTGGTTATTTTTTTTGAATTTATGGAAAAGAGAAATACTTCATTGACATCAGTAACTTTTTATAATCAGAGTACATGAATCTCTATTTATAATAGAGGAAGATAGTAGAGTGTGTTGAGTTTAGGACCCCATGAATAATAAATCAAGCAAGGGGAGAGAGAAGAGAAAAAGAGAAGATGGAAAAAGATCTCTTAGGTAGAGAGAAGAGAAAAAGAAAAAACTAAAGAGAAGAGAAGAGAAGAGAAGAAAAGAGTTGCACATGAATGAGAAAAGAGGAGAGAACTCCTTGCTTTTTTTATTGATTTTTCTTGAATACAAGCTCCTCTATTTATAGTGGAGGAGTAATATCATTTATGTACACTTTCCAACTATAATTCAACTCAATTTAGAACTTACTCAATTTCTAACTTACCCAAATTCTAACTTACCCAAAAACTAACTTTCCCAATTCCTCCTTCATGAGTTGGCTAGGCTGAGGATGCCAAATCATGGAATATTCTTGTGGGTCCCATTAGATCTTCCAGCTCATGGGACAAATGCCAGCTCGTGGTATCTTTGTGGGTCCCACTCAATCTTCAATTCTGCCAACTTATTCTAGCTCATCATCCAACTCATGCCAACTTGTGAGTTGACTCATCTTGGCTTCTCACGTCCTCATGGTGGGTCCCACCAGCTCATGCAACCATGGTGGGTCCCACATTGTAACACTCCCCCTCAAGCTGGGGGTGAGAAAACATTGTAAATGCCCAACTGCTACAGATGGTGGACAAAATTTTTTGAGTGACAGGTTTGGCGAGAATGTCTGCAACTTGGCTCTGAGTAGATATATACTTGAGAGATAATATGCCCGATTGGAAATTTTCTCGTACGAAGTGGCAGTCTACTTTAATATGCTTTGTCCTCTCATGAAAGGCTGGATTGGATGTGATATGTATGGCTGCCTGATTATTGCAATACAGGTCCATAGGAGCTTCGTTGTAGAATCCTAGTTTAGTAAAAAGATATCTGATCCATAGAAGTTCACTGACCGTGTGTGCCATGGCTCTGCAATTATATTCTATTTCTTGCTTCTCCATGTAACCAAGTTCTCTCCAACCATTGTAGAATATCCTAAAGTAGATTTTCTGTCATCCGGGGATCTGGCCCAATCCGCATCTAAGAATCCATCGATGTTGAAGTGACCATGATTTTTATAGAGGAGCCCTCTTCCTGGTGCTCCTTTTAAATATCGCAATATCCTTTCTAGTGCTTGCCAATGACTAAGTTGTGGGCTGTGCATATATTTACTTACCATGCTGACTGCATATGAAATATCTGGCCTCGTTACACATAGGTAAATAAGTTTTCCCACCAATCTTTGATATTTTCCGACATCTTCTACCTCTTCTCCAGTATTGGCACATGTATTTGAGTTCATAGGAGTTTCTGCTGGTCTGCATCCCATCATTCCGGTGTCCTCCAGTAGGTCAAGGACATACTTCCATTGAGATAATATAATTCCATGCATGGATTGTAGTACTTCAATGCCCAAAAATATTTGAGCAGTCTGAGATCCTTTGTCTTGAATTCAGCACATATCCTATCTTTTGTTGTTTGGATGCCCTTGGGGTCACTACCGGTTATAAGGCTATCATCAACATATACTGCGAAAATTACCTTGCCCTTCGGTGTGTCTTTAATAAATATGGAGTGATCTCCAGAGCATCTATTAAATCCAGCGCGTATGAGTGCTTGGCTAAAATTTTCAAACCATGCATGAGGAGACTGTTTCAAACCATAAAGAGATTTTTTGAGTCGACTTACGGACTCCCCCTCAACCACATACCCAAGTGGTTGCTGCATATAAATTTCGTCTTTGATATCCCCATTCATAAAGGCATTCTTGACATCAAGTTGATATACCTGCCAGGAAGAGTTAGGGGGGTTATCAAATTGAAGTCCGAGATGAAGATAAACCTCATGACGCCCTTCATCAGTTGAAGTCGTTAGTGAAGCGCAAATGACATTTCATCTGGATGCTGGGGATGAACCGGTCCTTCATCTCCTCGTTTTAAAATTCTTCATCTCATTGAAGACCATTTTTTATCTTCTTCGAGATGAAGGACGCGCGCGGCTTGGTTTTTTTCCCCTCTCTCTCCTCGCATCCCCCTCTCTCGCGCGTCCTCATTGCCCTTTTTTCCTCCCTCTCTCCCGCACCCCTCTCTCGTCTTCGTGCGCCCCTGGCGTCGCTGCTCCCTCTCTTCTCTCGGACTCTCATCTCTGGCCTCCATCTCTGCTCCCTCTCGTCTCCGGCCTCCGTCTCTCGGTCTTCTCTAGGACTTGCCCTCTCTCTTGCATCCCCTCTCTCATCTCCGTGCCTCCCTCTCTTCTCTCGGACTCGCTCTCCATTTTTCTCTCTCATTTCTCTCTCTCTCTTATCCCTCTCGACCTCCCTTTCTTCTCTCTCTTCTCCCTCCCTTCTATCTTTCAGCCTCCAACTCCCTTCTCTCTCTAGCTATTCTCCTTTCCCCCAAAATACCTTCCGATTTCATTCGATTTCTCCATTTTGATTTCGAAGATGAAGATGAACTTGTCCGCACTAACACCCTATTTCAAAGATTTCGAACATGAACTTGTCCACACTAACACCCATTTTGAAGATGAAGATCATGTAGATGCATGAGATGAAGATGAAGATGAAGATGAAGATGAAGATCAAATTTCCAGTTTGTTGACAAACCCCCCTTTAGTTGCCAAAAAATAACACGTGTACCAAGTTCCTTTTTGCCATAGGACAAAAGGTTTCCTCATAATCAGTGCCATAACACTGTGTATAGTCTTTAGCAATGAGGTGTGCCTTCAATCGAGCCATGGACCCATCTGGATTGTGTTTCACAATAAACACCCATTTTTAACCGACGGGTTTCTTCTCTGATGGAAGTGGGACTAGAGCCCATGTCTGATTTTCATAGTGTCTGCAGTTTTTCATCCATTTTCGCCTTCCACCTTGGATGTTTGAGAGCCTCCTGATAGGACTATGGTACAGACATGGAGGAGTTAGCCAAGAGAAATTGATAGCATACAGGGACAGACAGTGTTGAGACACAAAATTTGTAATGGGATGAGAAGTAGAGGGCATGGTGCATGTTCGGGGTTCTTTTCGGAGGGTAGTAGGACAAGTAACATATTGTGGGACACAAATAATTGGAAAATATGGACTTACCTCAGGGGGATCTGTGAACTCAGCAGGTGAGGTGTCAGCCAGTGTTTCTGGCAGCTGATTCTATATAAAGTCTCATTCTTGATAACATAAAATACCTCGAAAGTTGAACCTTTCTACTGCTGCTCGAACCTTTTTTTCAATCTGACCATCGCTGCTTTAAATATTGATTTATCTTTGTAGATAAATCCAATTGAATATGTAAAAGAATAGACTTATATATATATATATATATATATCTCAATATAAAGTCTCATTCATGATAGCATAAAATACCTCAGAAGTTGAAGCTTTCTACTTCTGCTCGAACCTCTTTTACAATCTGACCTTAGCACATTCAAATATCAATTTCTCTTTGTAGATAAATCAAATTGGAAGAAATCATTGTTACTTGGAAAGTAGTCTCAAATATATTTCTGTCAATATATAATATGCAATATTAAAATCTCAGTATTGAGGTGAAAATGCAAAGCAAGCTACGGGTGTAGGGACTGAAAAAAATACCTACGAACCTAGACTTAGGGTTTAGGGTTTAGAGAAAAGGATCTCATTATCTTTGTGGGTTGACCAAGTAAATTCACAGAACCTGCTCTGATACCATGTCGAGTTTCTGGAAAAGAGAAAGACTTCATTAACCTCATGAACTTATTATAATCAGAGTACAGGAACCTTTATTTATAATAGAGGAAGGTAGTAGAGTCCAATGACAATATAACTGAGTTATCTTATGGTCACGTCCTAGAAGAGTTCTAGTTTGAGTTATGTTTGTCTTTTATCTATATTGAGATATTTAATTATGCTAGGACTTATCTTTAAGTGTTAGAGTTTGGGTATAATTGGGACAAAGATAGTTTTATTGCAATTGGACTCTACTACCTTCCTCTATTATATATAGAGGTTCATGTACTCTGATTATGATAATTTAATGAAGTCAATGAAGTATTTTTATTTTCCATAAATTCAACATGGTATTAGAGTAGGTTCAATGAGTTGACTTGGTCAATCCACAGAGATAATGAGATCCTTCTCTTTAAACCCTAAACCCTAAGTCTAGGTTCGTAGTTATATTTTTTTCAGTCCCTAAAGCCATAGTTTTCTTTACGTTTTTTATCTCTATAATGAGATTTTCATATTAAAAATTATATATTGACAGAAATATATTTGATTATAATTTCCAAGGAAAAAAATATTTTTCCAATCAGAGTTATCTACAGAGAGATATCTACATTTGAATGAGTAAAGGTCAGATTTCAAAAGGGGTTCGAGCAGCTGCTCAAAGCTTCAACTTCCGAGGTATTATATGCTATCAAGAGCAAGACTTTATATGGATAAATATATATCAAAAGAAATATATGTAAGTCTATTGTCTTATCTATTCAAACAAATTTAGATCTGAGTTATCTACAAAGAGAAATCGATATTTTAAGCAGCAAAGGTCAGATTGTAAAAGAGGTTCGAGCAGTAGAAATCTTCAACTTTTGAGGTATTTTATGCTCTCAATAACGAGACTTTATATCTAGAATTATATATCCAAAGAAATATCTATAAGTATATTTCTTATCTATTCAACCAATTCTCTATCTGATTTTTATATACGGAGATATTGATCTTGGAAGAGTCAATAGTCATGCTGAAAAAAAAGGAGAAATAGTGCTTAGTACGGCAGATGAAAGAGACCAAAATCTATCAGATTATTTATCTTCTGATAATTATATTTTATGAAATGAAGTTGTATTTAGATGAAAGGTATTTAAGTCAAGTTTCTCAAGGAGAAACTTTTATGTCAATCTGATCTATATTTAAAGATATATTTGCATAGGAAGAATCTAAGGTCATGTTGGTATTCTGTTGTATTGAAACATCCGAATTTATGCCCTTTGTTTTGTATCATTTTTTGAGTTACTATATCAGGAAAATATCTCACTTCTCCTTGGTTTAGGTGCTTATTACCAAATCTATATTAATTTGGGTTATTGCTGCATCTATGATATTTGGTTCAAGCTGGGATCACTGCTATTACCTTCCAGCTTGAAGGGGAGAAGTAGAAGAAGTAAAAGAAAGAAGTATTTTATTCCATATGTTGTGGATAAGTTTATGTGACCAAAATATTTAAGAAAGGGGGAGCACAAAAGATGAAGCTTATACATCTAAGAAAAATATTTAAATCAAATTATGATTATTTCATGGGTTCTTCTACAAGGTTTATTCTTTTGGTTCGTGTTATGTGTGTTGGAAGATGGTCGTGTTATATTAAAGTTGTTGCTATTATGTCTCTTTGGATGAGACAATATTATTGAAGAAGAGGTGGCCTCAGTACCTTTTCTCATACCATAGTTTATTTTACTCTAAAAAATATCACGGTTGGGACACTATGAGAGTCGGTGCCCGTATTGGGACACCCTGATAAATTTAACTCTAAAAAATATCACGGTTGGGATACCATGAGAGTCGGTGTCCGGATTGGGACACTATTACAAATAAACCCACTACCCCCCTTGTAATGGCTTTTATTACTCCTACCACTTGAGAGTCGTTGTCCTGTGGAGAGACACGGTGGTGGACACTTCAGAGCAATGCCAATAGACACACTACCTACAAAAGATGGAGTGTACCCTACATCCAACATTATGACTGAAGTATAGAGCAATGTCTTACCAGCTAGGAGTGATTTTTACTCTCACTTATATTATGCCAATAGGGCCTCATGGAAGGATGCAACAGTGTGAGGGGGAGTGTTGGAAGATGAAGGCATATTAGAAGATGTGTTATTTTATACAAAACAATTCTATACATCATCTACAACAAGCTGGGAGTTCATGTTGTACTGTCACCCCCAGCTTGAGGGGGAGTGTTGGAAGATATGCCCAAGCCCACATGACCAGGGAAGGCCCACATATCTAAGAGTATTATAAGTTGGTCCACACGACCAAGGAAGGCCCACAAGATGGGCCCAAGCACATAAGAAGTAGGTCCACCATGATTACCATGAGCTGACATCCTTATCACATAAGTTGGAAGATCAAAAGGATTCACAAAAGCATCTTTATCTTATGGTCACATCCTAGAAGAGTTCTAGTTTGAGTTATGTTTGTCTTTTATCTATATTGAGATATTTAATTAAGCTAGGACTTATCTTTAAGTGTTAGAGTTTGGGTGTAATTGGGACAAAGGTAGTTTTATTGTAATTGGACTCTAATACCTTCCTCTATTATATATAGAGGTACATGTACTCTGAAGTCAATGAAGTATTTTTCTTTTCCATAAATTCAACAGTAACTAACCTTGTGTTAAATTATGAAAAATGTCATTTTATGGTTGAAAAAGGCATATATTTGGGTCTTGTTGTTTCATCTAGGGGAATTGAGGTAGACAAAGCTAAAATTGATATTATTCAATCTTTACCTTATCCCACTAGTGTGAGGGAAGTTCATTCTTTTGTTGGACATGCATGTTTCTACCACAAATTCATCAAGGAGACTTCTCCAAAATAGCATTACCTTAGTGCAAGTTATTACAAAAGGGTGTAACTTTTGAGTTCGTTGGGGCATGCAAAAAGGCGTTCGACAAGCTAACGGAACTGTTGACTTCTGCCCCAGTTATCCAACCCCCTGACTGGAATGTTCCTATTGGAAGATAGGGCCCAAGCCCACACGAAAAAGGAAGGCCCATATATCCAAGTGTGTTGGAAGATGGGCTCAAGCCCATAAGACAAAGGAAGGCCCATATATCTAAGAGATATAGAAGATGGGCTCAAGGCCCATAGACCCAGGAGAAGGCCCATAGACCCACATACAATGATGGCAGGATGTAAATAAAGGGTCATCTCATAGAGATGGCATTGATGTAATTAGGTTAAAATTCCAGGGTTAAAATCCTAAACCCTAAACCCTAAGTTCAGGGGTATTATTTTTATACAGTAGTTTCATTAATCTATAAATAAAGCTTCAGGGGGAGGGTTAGGATCATCAAGTCCATAATCTCTTCCTCCTCTAGTTTTCTCTCAATGAGTACCTTTCTCTTTTTCTCCGTAAGCTAAATCTATAGAATCCTAAAAATCAACATGGTATTAGAGCATTGATTTTCAGGATTCTGACTATGGTTTACTTTAAGGTTTCATTCTCCTTCATTTTATTTCAGTAGTTGCTGGAGTTCGGTTTGATTCTGTTAGTTTTTTTCTTACTGCACACTGTCTTTTTTTTCTGGTATCTAAGTTGATCCTAGTTGACTCGGCTTAACAGCATCATACCAGTGAGTCCATATCTTCGGGGCCCTTCTGTTTGCACTGCTTGCGACTGACGGGAAAAGACAGAGCCACTGACTCAAATTGTTTTTCCTTCTTGTTGCCATTGTGCTTCCGATTGCTATCACTCGCTTTGGCAAAGTTGTGAAGCTGGTCGATTTGTCACCATAGAATTGAGCCGTGATGGGGAAGAAAGCTTGGAAGATTGATTTTTCTTACCTTCGGGATATAACCTACTGGAAACTCTCCGGTGATCTTGTTTGGTGATCTAGCTCGGTGATGTTGTTCTTCTAACTGCTGTCCAAAGTTACTATTAATCTCATTAGTCTCGTATCTTGGCTGATTTACTGTAATTCTCGCTGGTTCCTGGTGCTGCTTTGGTATTATGCCGAGGTTCTATTTTGCTGAAGATGATATTGCCTGAGATGATGACACCAAACTCCGCTGATTCTATTGCTATTTTTGGAAAGTTTCTTACATAATCTTGCAGTGATTACCGTCCGAATGTTGCTGCTGTCCTGCTCCGTTCGGCACCGAAGATGACAACTTCTCATGGTGAGGAAGTCGCCGAGCATTCCTGCCATAATTTCCGTTCGAGAATATATTTCCTGCCATAATTTCCGTTCGAGAATATATTTCCTGCCATTTTTTCTTCTCAATTAACTGAGGAAAGTTTTCTTTTGTCTACTGCTTCTCCGGGATTTATATCTGCTCTGTCTAGAAAGTTGCCTTCCGAGCTCTGTTTCTGCCGAGAGTCCTTCGGCATCGGGGAAGAAGGAGGTATTGTTCATTTTCTAAAGTTTCCTAAGTGAGGAACTTGATTTAATCAGCGCTTGAGGCAAGCCAGCCCGGATCGGGCCGAGTCCACTCAACGACGGTTCTGTTGACCCAAGGATCTCTCGCTCTTGTTCTGCCGAGTCAACCCTGACCAACTCGGACCGATGAAACTTGGGTCCGGGTCAATCTGACTTGGCCCACTTATTTTTTGCTTTGATATACATGCCCATGTTTTAAACATATTTTGACCCGACTCATTATTTTTTCTCTGGCTGGATTATTATTTTGAAGTATTCACAAATTATTCCTTGGTCAGCATATTATTTGGTACAAATACTTGCATTGGATTATTTATAAGGTTAATTTTACAAGGATTATTTTGGTTCTAGTTATATGGGCCCAAGCCCATGTTAGCTGCTGCTCTTGTGTCTCTTTGGATGAGACATTATTATTGAAGAAGAGGTGGCCTCAGTATCTTTCCTCATACATAATTTATTTGACTCTAAAAAATATTACAGTTGGGACACCATGAGAGTTGGTGCCCGGTTTGGGATACCATGATGGATGAGTTTATTACAACAAATCATTTTACTTCCTCCCATTAATGTCATTTATTACTCTTACACTTGAGAGACGTTCTCCTGTGGAGGGACACAGTGATGGAGGAGTTTTTTTAATTACCCTTCAGCATATAGACCCACTACCTACATTAATAGGAGTGGCACTACCTACAGAAGATAGGAGTGTGCCGAACATCCAGCATGAGTTATTTGACTTGATTATGGAGCAATGTCATACGACTTGAAGTCATGCTACTCTCACTTATGTTATCCCAACTGGGCCTCATGAATGAGAGCACCACGTGAGGGGGAGTGTTGGAATATATGTAGGATTGCCATTTTATACAAAAAGATTTTATACACCATTTGCAGCAAGCTGGGAGTTCATGATGTTCTCTCACCCCAAGCTTGAGGGGGAGTGTTGGAAGATAGGACCCAAGCCCACACGACCAAGGAAGGCCCACATTTCCATGTGGGTTGGAAGATGGGCTCAAGCCCTTAGGACCAAAGAAGGCCCATACATCCAAGAGATATAGAAGACGGGCTCAAGGCCCATAGACCAAGGAGAAGGCCCATAGGCCCACACACAATGATGGAAGGATGGTAAATAAAGGGTCATCTCGTAGAGATGGCATTGATGTGATTAGGTTAAAGTTCTAGGGCTAAAACCCTAAACCCTAAACCCTAAGTTAAAGGGTATTATTGTAATATAGTAGTTTCATCAATCTATAAATAGAGCTTCAAGGGGAGGGTTAGGATCATCAAGTCCATAACCTCTTCTTCCTTTGGTTTTCTCTCAATGAGTCCCTTTCTCTTTTTCTTCGTGAGCTAAATCCATGAAGTCCTGAAAATCAACAGTTCCTTTAGAGATGATGTGTGATGCAAGTGATTATGCAGTAGGCGCCATTTATACCATAAAAAATGTGTTATGGTCCCGGGTCATGGATCGAGTAACACGGCGTGGGATTTGTGAATCCAGCACTGGTCTTGAGTTGCTGGACTCGGTAAGGAGGGTTAAAGATCCCTTCTTTACTGGTCTTCCACACGTGATCAGTCTCCCTTTTGATGAACCCCTCTAGTGCTAGAATTATAGCTAGAATTGAAATATTATCACGTGGAGAGAGGATTGAAAGAGATACCTTTTCTTGCTCTCGTAAATCAGGGTTTCAACCCTAATTTGGTTGCTGCTCGTGCTAGGATTGAAGTCCTAGCTTAGAGGGTAGCCTTGGCTCACGTTGATGGCTGTTTCTGCTCTGTTTCCATGATGACTTCCAAACTAGAGGAGTTGCACTAGTCCTTCACGTGGAAGAACCAGAAACTCTTCCTTTTTCTGCTCGTCAAGAGGGTTAGAACCCTTGCTTGTTGTTGTCGCTGAGGAGGAGGGAAGACCCTCTCTTTGGGCTCAAAAAAGCGGCAGGAAGCTCCTCTTCCAACTATGGATGATGATGGATGAAGGTGGAAGAAGTTGGATGGCAATGGAGAGTGAAGGATAGGTTGGATTTTTGGAGTAAACCCTAAACTCGAGATCAAGAGGTGATCTTAGCCTGTTTACACTAGGTTATTCTAAAATCTCAAAGCTTCCCTATTTTATTCATTCTTTTCTTTAAATAGATCACGTCATGGAGTTTTAGGGTTAGGGTTGCAATAATTCCCCATAATGCCCTACATATAAAAGTAATTAGAAATAACTCCTACTTAAAACAATATAAGAAATAAATCCTACTCAAAGTAATATAAGAAATAAATCCTATTGAGTGAGTTGTTGTTGCCTCCTTCATTGTGTGACTCAGTGTGCTATTGAGTCCACAACATTCGCCTCCCCATGGAGAAAGAGCTTGTCCTTAAGTTCAAATACTGGGTAGACTTGTTTGAAGATGTCCACACGTTCCCATGTTGCAGCGTAGGGGTCAGTGTCCATCTACTGAACGAGAATCTCCCAATGGTCATTGGTCAGCCGAGCGCGTAACACCGCAGCTGGGTTAAGAATAACCTCGCCATTATCAACCGGTGGTAGGAATGGAGTGGATGTAGGCTACGCCCTGGAATGTGGCTTCAAAAGAGAGACATGAAACACATCATGAATTTTGGCCGTGTCCGATAATTTGAGCTGATAGGCGACTAGTCCCATGCGTCAAAGAATAAGAAACAACCAAAAAAATCGGGGAGAGTTTTTATGTCATGGAGGTCCCACAAGAGTCTGCTGACGATAGGGCTGGAGCCGTAGCCACACATACTCCCCAACCTCAAAAGAGACCTCATGGTGGCCTTTGTTGTAGACATCCTTCATCTGAGCTTGGGCGCGTCGTAGCCGTTCTGTGATATTCTGTAGCAACAGATCCCGGTCCATGAGTGACTGATCAGTCGCGTCCATGCGGGTGGACCCTGGGTTGTACGAGAGAAGGTGAGGTGGATCCCGATCATATATAACCCGGAAAGGAGTGGATTTCAAGGCAGAGTAGAACGAAGTGTTATAACAGTATTCGACCCACGGAAGCCAATGAATCCATTGCCGCGGACGATCACCCACCAAGCACCATAGATACATCTCGATGGTGCGGTTCACCACCTTTGTCTACCTATCTGTCTGCAGATGATAGGCGGACTATCTGCTCCAATTTAGTCCCGCTCAAGAAAAAATGTTCCCGCCAAAAGGTGCTCATGCAAACAGCTTCACTGTCACTCACAATGGATTCTCGAATGCCATGTAAGCGGACTATCTGCTCCAGGAAAGTCTGAGCAACCCATGTTGCTGTATAAGGATGAGCCAGTGGTATAAAATGTCTGTACTTGGAGAATCTATCAACCACCACGAAAAGTACGGATCTGCCAGAGGACAAGGGTAGACCTTCCACAAAATCCATCGAAATGTCGGCCCAAACCTGCGTAGGAAGAGCCAGAGGCTAGAGAAGACCGGCTAGACTCAAGTGCTCGGCTTTGTTGTGTTGGCAAACCTGACAGTCGCCCACATCAGTCACAATAGAGGGTTTCATGGCTTGCCAGTAAAAATCAGCTCGAATTATGTGCAAGGTCTTCTGTATCCCCTCGTGTGTACTGTCATGGTAGGCCGAGAGAATAGCTGGAATCAACTCGGACTCAAGTGGAAGGAAAAGCCGCTGCTTGTAATATATAAGTGAATCCTGGATGGACCACTTCGAATTCATTGTCCCTTCCAAAATCTTCTGATGTAGTTCCTGCAGTGCAGGGTCAGTGGCATGTGCATCTCTCACCAAGTACAGGATGAGAAAATCTCGGCTGGCTGATCGAATAGATCAACTGCTGATCCTCAAAACATCGTGACAAGGCGTCTTCCGCCTTATTTAATCTCCTGACACGATATTCCACCGAGAGTTCAAACCCCAACAACTTACTGATCCAGTGCTGCTGTGGCAACGTCGTTAAACGCTGTTCTAGTAGGAATTTAAGGCTATAGTGATCCGTGCATATGAGAAAAGCCTGGCCCCAGAGATAAGGCCTCCAATGTTGGACCACCTTGGCCAACCCAATCAATTCGTGCTCATAGGCTGCCAGCTTGTGATGGCAGACTACCAACTGTCTGGTAAAATACGCAATAGGATGGCCCAACTGCTGTAAAATGGCCCCAATGCCCACGCCCGAAGCATCACACTCTACCAAGAAAAATTCATCAAAGTTGGGAAGTTGTAATACTGGCACGGATGCGAGGGCATCTTTGAGTGCCGCAAACGACTTGGTGGCCTTCTCATTCCAAATAAAGGATTTTTTCTTGAGTAGACTGGTGAATGGTGCTGCCACTGGCCCATAGTTCTAAATAAATTTGCGGTAGTAGCCCATAAGACCCAAAAAACCCCGTAATGCAGAACAAGACTGTGGCTTCGGCCACTCATGAATAACTCGGATCTTCTCGGGATCCACTGTAACCCCCTCGTGTGAGATAATGTGTCCCAGATACCCCACATGTGAAGCCACAAAAGAACACTTGGAATGTTTCAAATAGAGCTGATGTGCTCGTACCAAGTCGAAAACAATTCTCAAGTGTGCCAAGTGCTCCTCAACCGACTTACTATACATAAGAATATCATCGAAAAACACAAGAAAAAATTTTCAAAGATAGGGGCTAAATACCTCGTTCATCAAAGATTGAAAAGTGGAGGGTGCATAACCCGAACGGCATGAAGACAAACTCAAAGTGGCCATGGTGCGTGCGGAACGCCGTCTTCTCGATATCAGAGGGGTACATCCGGACTTGATGGTATCCTGAATGGAGGTTGAGTTTAGTGAATAACCACGACCCATGTAACTCATCCAGGAGCTCATCCACTACCGGAATCGGAAACTTGTCTTTCACTGTCTGCACGTTCAACTCCTGATAATCCACGCAGAACCTCCATGTCCCATCATGTTTCTTCACAAGTAAGACGGGTGAAGAGAACGAGGAGCGACTGGGACGAATATGACCCTGTTTCAACATCTCCTGGCACTGACGCTCTATCTCGTCCTTCTGAAGGTGTGGGTAACGGTACGGTCGCACGATCACTATCTCAGATCCTAGTTTCAGACAAATCCTATAGTCATAGTGCCTAAAAGGAGGCAAACCCGAAGGCTCCTGGAAGAGGTCAAAGAACTCCTCAACCAGACAATCACTAGTACAGTCAGGCTGTTCTTGTGTTTGCAAAGTGTGCATGCGGTGGGCCCTATCCACCTGACAGCCTTGTAAGAGCACCCAACTCCCAACCAAATCTAAGCTCATGGTTAAAACTGAAAAGTCCCACAGAATGGGCCCCAACGTTTGTAACCATTTAATGCCTAATACCATATCAAATCCAACTAGGGGAATAACAAAAAAATCAGTATTAAACTGTTACAGTCCCGGATCTGACACATGGATTCTTTGGGAGGATCTGCAATCTGCCACGGGTTACGGGTCTTCCAGGCATTACCGTAAGGATAGTAGGAAGACATGGAGAACAAAAATGAACGATCAAGCCAAAGGGAAGCTTGATACCCTAGAGCTCGTTGAGGAGAACTCTAAGCCTCTTTACTCTAGATTTAACCTAATTCTTAATACTTCAATGCTTTTCTTTTCTCATTACTCTTACCCCTTAAATAGGGTTCACCATGTTAGGGTTTAAGATAAAATATTACAAAAATATCCCTATGAATAAAATATTCCAAGAATACCCCTATAAATAAAATATTCCAAAAATACCCCTATGACCTAAAATTGAAATAAAATAAAGTAAATTAAAGAAAACACTAAAATAGTAATGTTATTGCATGCATAACATTACACCCCCTTGGAAGACGAGCTTGTCCTCAAGCTCGGAAGTAGTGTCTGTATGCCGACGTCTTCACCGGTGTTGAAGTAGCATCCGTGATAGTTATGACCCCCCCTCTGTTTGCCCAAAATTTTTTTTTTGGGCCGGTCCATGTTAACCTAGGTTGACTCGGTTCAGGAACCCCGGTCCGGCTTGCGACTCAGCGGACCGGGCCGATTAAATTTTCCTAAGTTAGGAAAATTTAATCGGGAGTCGTCTTCTTCCTTCGGTAGCTCCCGAACTCAGCGGCCGGCGGATCCTTTCCTCACGGCACCGACGAAGTCCGGCAACGGACGTCTTCTTCCTCTCTCCCGGCACTGACGGAATCGCCTGATTTTCCGCTGGCAAATCGCAGCCCATCGGGGCTTCGCCGCCTGGATAGTTTCCAAGACAGAGGGCTCTCGAAAACTTGTGAATCGTTGTTGCTCAGCCTCCAAGAACAGAGATCCCTTGCGGAAAAGTCGCTTACGGCGCCGACGAACTATCCTGCTTCGCCGATGGAGACGAGAAGCCTGCTGAGGCGTCACCGATTGGAATTTTTCCGAGATAGAGGGCTCTCGGAAAGTTTGTCGACAGACCCGAGGGACGCGACTGAGTCGCCTGCTACTCCGGTGGCGAATCGCACCACTTGGAGGCGAATCATAGCCCTTGGAGGCATTTCGGGAGTTTTGCGCTTGCTCGGAGATTTCGAGTGTCGTCGGAATTTCCAGTGCCGCCATTTTTGGAATTTCGGAATCCCCAAATTTTGATGTCGTCACCGCTGAAGTTCCTGGACCTTGGCCTTTCTGCTCGTCCGAGGCAGCAGCTGCCTCTTCTACGCATATGTCGTAATTGGAGATTTCAGGTCGTATGACCTTTTCTGTGGGAACACGTGGCTCCCTTGCTGAACGTTCAATGGAAGCATCTAACCGCGCTCGTATTTCCTCCAATTCCTTACCCATAGCAATCCATCTTTCTTGGGATATAGAATAATCCATTGTGTTTCCGCTCTGATACCAGTTGTTACGGTCTTGGATCTGACACATGGATTCTTTGGAAGGATCTGCAATCTGCCACGGCTTACGGGTCTTCCAGGCATTACCGTAAGGATAGTAGGAAGAGATGGAGAACAAAAACATACGATCAAGCCAAAGGGAAGCTTGCTACCCTAGAGCTCGTTGAGGAGAACTCTTAAGCCTCTTTACTCTAGATTTAACCTAATTCTTAATACTTCAATGCTTTTCTTTTCTCATTACTCTTACCCCTTAAATAGGGTTCACCCTGTTAGGGTTTAAGATAAAATATTACAAAAATATCCCTATGAATAAAATATTCCAAGAATACCCCTATAAATAAAATATTCCAAAAATACCCCTATGACCTAAAACTGAAATAAAATAAAGTAAATTAAAGAAAACACTAAAATAATAATGTTATTGCGTGCATAACATATCCAACTGGGTTGCTCTAGAGTATTAAGAATTAGGTTAAATCTAGAGTAAAGAGGCTTAAAGTTCTCCTCAACGAGCTCTAGGGTATCAAGCTTCCCTTTGGCTTGATCGTTCATTTTTGTTCTCCATGTCTTCCTACTATCCTTACGGTAATGCCTGGAAGTCCCGTAACCCGTGGCAGATTGCAGATCCTCCCAAAGAATCCACGTGTCAGATCCGGGACCGTAACAACTAGTATCAGAGCGGGAACACAATGGGTTATTCTATATCCCAAGAAAGATGGATTGCTATGGGTACAGAATTGGAGGAAATACGAGCGCGGTTAGATGCTTCCTTTGAATGTTTGGCAAGGGAACCATGTGCTCCCACAGAAAAGGTCATACGACCTGAAATCTCCGATTACGGCATATGCGTAGAAGAGGCAGCTGCTGCCTCGGACGAGCAAAAATGCCAAGGGCCAGGAACTCCAGTGGCGACGACATCAGAATTTGGGGATTCTGAAATTCCAAAAACAGCGGCACTGGAAATTCCGATGGCACTCGAAATCTCCGAGCAAGCGCAAAACTCCCGAAATGCCTCCAAGGGCTACGATTCGCCTCCAAGTGGTGCAATTCACCACCGGAGTAGCAGGCGACTCAATCGCGTCCCTCGGGTCCCTCGGCAAACTTTCTGAGAGCCCTCTGTCTCGAAAAAATTCCAAGCGGCGACGCCTCAGCGGGCTTCTCGTCGCCACCGGTGAAGCAGGATAGTTCATCAGCGCCGTAAGCGACTTTTCTGCAAGGGATCTCGGTTTTTGGAGGTTGAGCAACGATGATTCACAAGTTTCCGAGAGCCCTCTGTCTCGGAAACTATCCAGACAGCGAAGCCCCGACGGGCTGCGATTCACCAGTGGAAAATTAGGCGATTCCGTCGGTGCCGGGAGAGAGGAAGGAGACGTCCGTTGCCGGACTTCGTCAGTGCCGTGAGGAAAGGATCCGCCGACCGCATAGTTCGGGAGCTGCCGAAGGAAGAAGACGACTCCCGATTAAATTTTCCTAACTTAGGAAAATTTAATCGGCCTGGTCCGCTGAGTCGCACGCCGGACCGGGGTTCCTGAACCGAGTCAACCCAGGTTAACTCGGACCGGCCCAAAAAAAAAAAAAAGTGGGCAAACAGAGGGGGGGTCATAACTATCGCGGATGCTACTTCAGCACCGGTGAAGACGTCGACATACAGACACTACTTCCGAGCTTGAGGACAAGCTCATCTTCCAAGGGGGGTGTAATGTTATGCACGCAATAACATTATTATTTTAGTGTTTTCTTTAATTTACTTTATTTTATTTTAGTTTTAGATCACATGGGTATTTTTGGAATATTTTATTTATAGGGGTATTCTTGGAATATTTTATTCATAGGGATATTTTTGTAATATTTTATCTTAAACCCTAACAGGGTGAACCCTATTTAAGGAGTAAGAGTAATGAGAAAAGAAAAAGCATTGAAGTATTAAGAATTAGGTTAAATCTAGAGTAAAGAGGCTTAGAGTTCTCCTCAACGAGCTCTAGGGTATCAAGCTTCCCTTTGATCGTTCATTTTTGTTCTCCATGTCTTCCTACTATCCTTATGGTAATGCCTGGAAGACCCGTAACCCGTGGCAGATTGTAGATCCTCCCAAAGAATCCACGTGTCAGATCTAGGACCGTAACATAAATGAAGTAGAGCCAATGGAAAAAGTTACCGCCTTACTAATCCCATAGCTAGGGACCTTCTCACCATTGGCCACTGAGACGGTGGCTGTCGGATGAGTGTGTATCTGGAGCTGGAGATGCTGTACGGTTGTCAAACTCAAAAAATTGTGTGTACTCCCCGAGTCGACTAGCCCCACCAATTCTCGGTCGATGACATGAAATCGGACTTGCATTGTATTAGGCGATTTCTGCCTAGTAATAGCATGCAAGGATATCGCCGGTGGTTCCTCCTCAATAATATCCTCTGGTTCCTCTGGATCCTCTGAATCCTCCACCTCGAGCCAAAACAATCGTTTACATTGGTGCCCTACCCAATACTGCTCATCGCAGTTATAACATACAGTTTTGGACCGCCTTTCTGCCATCTCTACACTCGTTAATTTTTTGACAAAGTTCTATAGAGATTACCAGGGTGGGGATCGGCTACCCAAGTCGTAATAGGAGTGTGTCTGGAGGATGGGGCTGCTGGAGAGGCTCCCTGAGATGAAGTATAGCGGCGCCCTTGCCATGTGGAGGAAGTGTTCCTGTCACTCGACCAACCCGGCTTACATTGCTACAACTGTTGTCATTGTTCCATTGCTCGGGCCATATTCATTGCATGAGCTAAATATGTAGGCATAAGGAGTTCTACCTCTAGCAGTAAATACTCATTGAGACCCGCTATGAATAGGGAGACCTGTTGGTCAACCAATAAACTCTCACCAGCACGAGCCAAGTTTTCCTGGAACAGTTTTTTATATTGTTCCACCGAACCAGTTTGTAGCAATAACACTAACTCCCCCAGGAGGTTGCTATTGGCGGGAGGGCCAAATCTAACTGTGCTTAGATTTTTAAATTCTCCCCAAGTCATCCCTAGTCGCTCTTTCTCTACTTGAGTAACCCATAACATGGCTTCATCTATCATATGGAAAGAGGCTAGTTGCACCTTATCCCATTCAGTAGTCCCTTGGTTCAAAAAAACTTTTTTCACATCTATGCAACCAAATTAAGGGATCAACTAAACCATTGAAAGAGCGAAACTCTAACTTGGTGTACCTTGGAACAGTGCCTCCATGCTGGGGTCCTTGGACAGCAGTGCGCCCAGGCCACTGGTCCCCTCTTCTGTGATATGGTTGAGCAACCTCTCTCACCTCTGGACTCTGATGTCTCTCTGCCCTCAACTCCGTTAGCATGCTGATGACTCGGATCATCTCTTCTTCCAAACCACAAACCTTCCCCAACACTGGTTGTGCTGTTTGAAGGCTATCTTCTATCTTTTGTATCCTGATTTGGATTTCTTCATTGCTGATAGTATCCCCCATGTTACCCTGCTCTAATACCACGTTGTTACGGTCCTGGGTCATGGATCAAGTAACAAGGCGTGGGATTTTTGAATCCAACACTGGTCTTGAGTTGCTGGACTTGGTAAGGAGGGTTAAAGATCCCTTCTTTACTGGTCTTCCACATGTGATCAGTCTCCCTTTTGATGAACCCCTCTAGTGCTAGAATTATAGCTAGAATTGAAATATTATCATGTGGAGAGAGGATTGAAAGAGATACCTTTTCATGCTCACGTAAATCAGGGTTTCAACCCTAATTTGGTTGCTGCTTATGCTAGGATTGAAGTCCTAGCTTAGAGGGTAGCCTTGGCTCACGTTGATGGCTATTTCTGTTCTGTTTCCGTGATGACTCCCATACTAGAGGAGTTGCACTAGTCCTTCACGTGGAAGAACCAGAAACTCTTCCTTTTTCTGCTCGTCAAGAGGGTTAGAACCCCTGCTTGTTGTTGACGCTGAGGAGGAGGGAAGACCCTCTCTTTGGGCTCGAAAAAGGGGCAGGAAGCTCCTCTTCCAACTATGGATGATGATGGATGAAGGTGGATTAAGTTGGATGACAATGGAGAGTGAAGGATAGGTTGGATTTTTGGAGTAAACCCTAAACTCGAGATCAAGAGGTGATCTCAGCCTGTTTACACTAGGTTATTCTAAAATCTCAAAGCTTCCCTATTTCATTCATTCTTTCCTTTAAATATCTTTAAGTATATTTTTTACCTTATCAAACCAATTTTAAATCTAATTTTTCTAAAGGGAAAGATTAAATGGTCATGCTAGCCAAAGAAGAAAGAGTACTAGTTGGCCAAATTACAAAATCCAAAATCCAAAATCTATTAGATCGTTTCTCTCAAAACAAGTATATTTAGTAAAATATTTTATATTTTAATTAAAAGTAACTAATTCTAGTTTTAGAAGGAGCATGTTTCAGGACAATCTGATCTATCTATAAGGATATATTCACATTGGAGTCGACAAGGGTCAAAATACAGAACAAAGAAACTAAATAGGTCATAAAAGATCCAAGAAACAAGATTTTTCTATCAAATCAGGTATCAGATTAAGGCTCTTTGGGTTTAATTTCTTTAGAAAAAACTCGTTTATGATTCTAAGTTATATTTTGAGAGATATGGATATCAGAAGTGCCAAAGGACAGTTCTGCCTAAAATCTCTTATTTTCCTATTTTCTCTCCTATTATCTCTCCATACATTGACGTGAATTAAGTTTCCATTTATTCTATAAGCCTAGTTTTTAGCCAAATTTCTCTTCTAATTAGAAATTTTTGGTTAGATATAATCACTCTAAAATGTGCTCATTTTAGCTATGCAATATCGTACTTCGATGTTGTTTTCATTTTTTGCATTTTTTAAACTTGGTTGTGTATCTTTTGCATAGTCAACTTCAAAAAATTGTGGTCAAGCCAAAAAAATTTATCCTTGGTCTAATTTATTAAGTTCTACAATTATATTCTCGCCTAGCATTTTTTTTAATATCATATTATAGATTCATTTGGAAGTATGAGTATTGCATACTAGCCTCCTTCATGTCAAAGGTTTTTTCCTCTAATATTTCTTAATTTTATAATCTTATTTTTTCATTACTTCAGAGCAATGCCTAGAACGACTACCTAAAAAGTGTAAGGGTGTGCCCAACATCTTGCTTGAGCCAAGACTTTTATTCTTCACCCAAGAAGTCATTTTGTATTTGAGCTACCTTTAAGAAGTGAGTAGTCTCTTTGTTGTGCCGAGTCATTTTTAGCCTTTAAAATTGAAAGAAGAGTATTTAAACTATGATCATTTTGACAGATATTTGGACTTTTCTTATATGTCTAAGAGTGATTTTCTTCTCTCATATTGTATTTTGTCCAAGATGGGTCTCTATGTCCTTTTTATCCCCAACTTGAGGGAGAAAAGAAGAAGAAGTAATACAAGAAAGAGGTATTTTTTTATGGTCTCGGATCTGACACATGGATTTGTAGGGAGGAAGAAGAGAAAGACGAAAATCAAGGCAAAGGGAAGCTTGAAAACCCTAGGTTCGTTAAGGAGAATGCACACCCCTAAGCTCGTTGGGGAGAACTCAAAATCCTGTTTAACCTAAAATCAATGCTTGACTTTCTCATTACTTTTACCCTTTAAATAGGGTTCACCCTTACAAGGTTTAATATAAAATATTACAAAAATAGCTCTATAAATGAAATATTCCAAAAATACTACTGTGGCCTATTAATTCTTTAACTGAATTAAAAAAAAGTAAATTAAAGAAAAGAAATTAAAATAATAATGTTATTGTGTGCATAACATATTTAATTCCACATATTGTAGTAATTTTTATGTGACAAAAATATTCAAGAAAAATGGAGAACAAAAGATAAGAAATTTTGCATCTATGAGGATTTTTTTCAGAAAAAGAAGACAGAAGACCAAAAATATTTTTTATTACAAGGTGAAGTTATAAACTTCAGCTAGAGGGGGAGTGTTGAGGAACAAGTATGAAAGAGTCTCTCATGACTCTCACAACAAGAAGTCTCATAGAGCCATATATATTATGGTGGATTCTTACGTGAGTCTCACAAGAGAAGGTCCCACAGAAGAGTCTCAATTAAAGGTATTTTAGTTATGTTAGTTTTCTATTTATGTTCAATTGTTCAATTGTTCTAGGAATTATCTTTTAGTGTTTAACTTTAGGTGTAACTAAGATAAGGGTAGTTTAATTATAATTGGATTCTACTTATTTCATTTATAACAAATAAAGGTTCATGAACTCAAATTACATCAAGTCATTAAAGTTTTTTCTCTTTTACAGAAATTCAACATGGTATCAAAGTAGGTTCTATAGGTTGACTTGGTCAACCCACAGAGCTAATGTGATCCTTTCTTATCTAACATTTCTAGTAGTTTCGGTTCATATTTTATTTCTTCTTTCTTTCCAGTTCTAGTACCCATTCGTTTCTTAGTACTTGCACCTCCATACTGAACTTTTTATATTTTAAATTATATATTTATGGGAATATCTTCAAGTCTATTATCCAAAACAAAGAGAATTTTGGCAATCAGAGTTTTCTAGAAAGAGAAGGCCATATTTGAAGCAACAAAGGTCGGGCTGAAAGAGAGGTTATAGTAGTAGTAGAAAGCTTCACTTTTTGAGCCATTTAAGCCATCAAGAATGAGAATTTATATGGAGATTTATATATAAAAATAAATACCTGTAAGTTTATTTTCTATCTTATTAAACTATTTCTCAATCTGAGTTTTTTAGAGGGAGATATCAATTTCACAAGGGTCAATGGTCATGCTACCAAAGTAAAAAGACACTCAATTCGGCCAGATTACTGAGTTTGAAGTCTATCAGATTGTTTCTCACAAAATAAGTATATTTTATGAATAAAATTTATGTTTTGTGAAAGGTATCGAAGTCTAGTTTATAAGGAGAAATGTTTATGTCAATGTGATATATATTTAAGGAGATATTTGCATTGGAGTTAGCAAGGGTTACGTTATAGAATGAAGTAAAAAAAGAGGTAGATTCAAGAATTGAAAATTTTCTATCAAATTAGATATCAATTTAAATATCTTTGAGTCTAGTTTCATTAGCAACAAACCGTTTGTGATTCTGAGATATATTTTTGGAGATATCGATATCAATAGTACCAAAGGTGTGTTTTGCCAAAAATTTATCCTTTTTTTTCCTATTACCTCTCCTATTATCTCTTCATGCATTGATGTGAATTGAGTTTACTTTTCTCCTAAAATATGATTTTTTAAAAGACAATTTTTTCTTCTACCAAGAGAGTTTTGTTTTTCAGACTTAATCACTCCATGATGTGTTCATTCAAGGTAAGCAATATCTTGCTTCAATGTTGTTTTCAAGTTCTACATTTTTGTTACCAGGTTGTGTATCTTCCACATAGCTCACTCTGAAAAATTGTGGTCATCCCAAAAAAAAGTTATACTTGATCAAATTTATTAAGTTCTACCTTTATAGTCTCTCCTATGTTTTTTAAAAAAAGGTTACTTAGGAAGTATGAGTGTTGCATAGTTGCCTCCTTTAGGTTAAAGTTGTTTTTCTTGAGTATTTTCTTTAGTTTATCATCTTGTGTTTTTATCACTTCAGAGCAATGCCAATACCCACTACCTAAAAAGTATAGGAGTGTGTCCAACATCCAGCTTGAGTCAAGTCTTTTGTTCTTAACCCAAGAGGTGATTTTTATGTGAGTTGCCCTTCAAAAGTGAGTAGTCTCTTTGTGAAGCCCTAAAGTTGGTCCATTTTTTTGCCTTTAAAATTGAACAGAGTGTGTTTTAGACTATGACCATTTTGAATGGTGTATGGAGCTTTGTCATAGGCTAAAAGTGATTTTCTTCTCCCACATTGTGCTTTTTCCAAGTTGGGTATATATATCTTTTTTATCCCAAGCTTGAAGGGGAGAAGTAAATGAAGAAGTACAAGAAAGAGGTATTTTGTTCCACAAGTTATAATTTTTGTGTGGCCAAAATATTCAAGAAAGGGGGAGAACAAAAGATGAATAATTTTGCATCTATGAAGAATTGTTTTTAGCAAAAGAAGATTGACGACCAATAATCTTTTTACTTGCAAGTTGAAGCTGTAAATGTTGAGGACTCAATAGCAGGCTGAGTCAATCAGAGGCATCGTGGCTAAGTCATTGAGTTATTCAGTTAATTGCTTTTATTTAATTTTACATTCCATTTATTAATTAGTGTGCCGTAGGGGCATAATTTTAATTCTTCCTCTTAAATTCTAGTTGTCGTGAACCCTACTTAGAGGGGGAAGAGAATGAAAAGAGTAAGTCTTTATTAAGCGTAAACAAGGGATTTTGAGTTCTCCTCAACTAGCTCTAGGTTTGGAGTTTGTTGAATTTATGGAAAAGTGAAATACTTCATTGACAACAATAACTTGTTGTAATCAGTGTACATGAACCTCTATTTATAATAGAGGAAGGTAGTAGAGTCCAATTACAATAAAACTACCCTTGTCCCAATTACACCCAAACTCTAACACTTAAGGTAAGTCCTAACATAATTAGGTAACTCAATATTGATAAAAGACAAATATAACTTAAACTAAAACTCTTCTTGGTTGTGAGCCTAAGATAAAGATACTTTTGTGAGTCCTTCTTGATCTTCCAACTAATGTGATAAGGATGCCAACTCTTGGTAATCATTGTGGGTCCTACTTCTTATGGGCTTGGGCCAATCTTATGGGCCTTCCTTGGTCATTTGGCCCATCTTATAATAATCTTACATATGTGGGTCTTTCTTGGTCGTTTGGGCTTGATCTTATCTTCCAACACTCTCCCTCAAACTGGGAGTGAGAGAACAACATGAACTCCCAGCTTGCTGCAAATGATGTATAAAATATGTTTTGTATAAAATGGCACATCTTCCAATATGCCTTCATCTTCCAACATTCCCCCTCACGTTGTTGAGTCCTTCATTGAGGCCCTGCGACATTATATAAGCGAGAGTAAAAATACTCCTAGCCTGTAAGCCATTGCTTCATACTCCAGTCCTAATGCTGGATGTAGGACACACTCCACTGCTATCGGTAGTGTGTCTATCGACATTGCTCTGAAGTGTCCACCACCGTGTCCCTCCACAGGACAATGACTCTCAAGTGGTAGGAGACATAAAAGCCATTACAGGGGGGGGGGGGGGGCATAACATAGATGTAATCATAAGTTCCTCCGTCATGGACTTGCAACCACAAATAATTTTGATCTTTTTGACGGGGATGAAGTTCCTCCATCGTGGACTCCCAACCACAAAAAAATTTGATCTTTATGACGGGTTAAAATAAATGATGACATGAGGCCACCTCTTATTCAATAATAATGTCCGCAAAGAGGCATAATAGCTGCAGCTGAATATAACACGACCATCTTCCAACACATATAATATGAACCAAATAGTAAACTTTGTCAAATAACCCATGAAATAATCCGATATAAAAATTTCTTCTTTGATGCACAAGCTTCATCTTTGTGCTCCCCATTTCTTGAATATTTTGGTCACATAAACTTATCCACAATATAAGGAATAAAATATATCTGTCTTGTACTTCTCCCCCTGAAGCTGGGAGGTAATGGCAGTGATCCCAGCATGAACCAAATATCATAGATGTAGCAAGAGGCCCAAATAACAGAGATGTATAAATAAGCTCTCAAACCAGGGAAAAGTGAGATATTTTCCTGATATATCAACTCAAAAAGTGACGCAAAACAATTGGCATAAATTCGGATTTTTCAATACAAAAGGATACCAGCATGACCTTTGATTCCTCCAATACGAATATATCTTTCAATATAGATCAGATTGACATGAAATTTTTTCCTTCTGAAACTAGAATTAAATACCTTTCATCAAAGTATAACAACTATTCAAAAAATATAATTATCCAAAGATAAATAATCTGATAGGTTTCAGTCTCAGTCATATGACCGAACTAAGTTTTGTTTCTCCTGTTTTTCTAGAACGACCATTAACTCTTCCAAGATATATATCTCCTTATAAAAAAATCATACCAAGAATTGGTTGAATAGGTAAGAAAATATACTTAAATATCTTTATTTTTATATATAATTCTCTGTATAAAGTTTCTTTCTTGATAGCATGAAATATCTAAGAATTTGAGGCTTTCTACTGCCGCTCGAACCTCTTTTTAAATCTGACCTTTGCTGCTTCAAATATCAATTTATCTTTTTAGATAACTCAAATAATTTTTTTTTGAATAGGTAAAAGAATAGACTTACAAATATTTCTTTTAATATATATCTCTCCATATAAAGTGTAGTTATTGATAGCAAAACATACCTCGGAAGCTGAAGCTTTTTGCTGCTGCTCGAAAAACTTTTGCAATCTTATCTTCGCTCATTCAAACGTCAATATCTCTCTGTATATACCTCAGATTGGAACAAATAGGTTTTATTTAGAAAGTAGACTCAAATATATTTCCGTCAATATATATTTTTCAATATAAAAAACTACGTATAGAAGCAAAAAACACAAAGAAATCTACGGGTCTAGGGACTAAAAAAACTAAGAATCTAGACCTAGGGTTTAGGGTTTAGAGAAAAGGATCACATTACCTCCGTGAGTTGACCAAGTCAACTCACAGAACCTGTTCTGATACCAAGTTGAATTTATGGAAAAGTGAAATACTTCATTGACATCAATAACTTGTTGTAATCAGATTACATAAACCTCTATTACTCTATTTATAATAGAGGAAGGTAGTAGAGTCCAATTACAATACAACTACCTTGTCCCAATTACTCCCAAACTCTAACAGTTAAGGTAAGTCCTAACATAATTAGGTAACTCAATATTGATAAAATAAAAATATAACTTTAACTAAAAATCTTCTTGGTCGTGACCCTAAGATAAAGATACTTTTGTGAGTCCTTCTTGATCTTCCAACTGATGTGATAAGGATGCCGACTCTTGGTAATCATTGTGGGTCCTACTTCGTATGGGCTTAGGCCCATCTTGTGGGCCTTCCTTGATCATGTGACCCATCTTATAATAATCTTACATATATGGGCCTTCCTTGGTCGTTTGGGCTTGATCTTATCTTCCAACAGAGTTCTCCTAAACGAACCCAAAGGTCCAGGTTCTCTTACGAATTTGATTCTATTTCTTTTCCTTTTTCCGAAATCAAAGGTGACCATGACAGAGAAGAACTCGTTCTCTAAACCCTGGATTATCCTTCTTAGTGCCATGTTACGAGATCCATGACCTGGGACCATAACAACTTGGTATCAGATCAGGGTAAGTCCAGCAATGACGAGCTGAGAGCCATGGTCAGATAGGTGCAAGACACACAGGCCGAACAAGAGGTGAGAATGACAAATTTTGGCCAGCAGTTTAAACAAATCCCAAGTATTAGCCTGCAACTTGAGAGACTCTCATGTATGGTTTTAGATCATTTGGCTAAAAGAAACCCAACCCCAGACCGAAGGGGGAGGACAACTCGAACAGCAAAAGGGGGGGAGCAGTTTGTAGGGTGCACTGGTTTTATTGCGCAGGGTGGAGGTACAATACCCAGGTATAAAAAATTGGATTTTTACACTTTTACTGGGTCAAACATCCCCTTATTCTGGTTGTATATATGTGAGAAATTTTTTTCCAATCAAGGAACAACTGAATTTGATAAGGTTGGACTGGTCGCCTTCCACATGCTCGATGAAGTGTAGCTATGGTTTCGTCAAGTAGAATTGGAGAGGTTGGTGCTAGATTTGGAGGAATTTAAAGAGTTATGTATTATAGGTCCTCCAATACACAACAACCCATTGGGAGATTTGGTTATGTTGAGACAAACCAGATCCGTAGAACTTTATCAGAAACAATTCCAAGAAAAATTGGCTCGAGCAAGTTGAATGGTTAGAGTCGAGCAAGCCAGATGGTTAAACATGCCTTTGAGGTTAGAGGTGGAACTCCACGTACCTACTGATTTGGCTTGAGCAATGAATTTAGCTCGAGCTTTGGAAGCAAGATTGAAAGTTCAAAGTCGAAGGACTGGTTGGCAAGGGGGGAGGAACAATTCACCTGGTTGGAAGGGGGAGGAACTATTCACCTCAGGTGACCTTTCCAACAGTGTAGCCACCCAAAAATACTCTAGTTAACACTATGGCAGTAGATACAAGGACAAGCAACCCACCACTCCATTATATACGAAAATTAACTAGTTTAGAAATGGCTGACCGTAGGGCAAAAAACCTATGTTATAACTGTGATGAACCGTACAGGGCAAGCCACCAATTTAAAAGGTTATTTTGGTTGGAGTTAGATGCATTGGGAGAAGAAGAACCGAATGAAGGTTCTCAAGAGGAGGACGGACCATAAATTTCTTTGAATGCAATTAATGGACAGAACTCATCCAAAACTATTCAAGTGTGGGAAAGGGTTCTAGACCAGGAACTTGTGGGGTTAGTGGACTCCGGAAGTACCCACAATTTCTTAAGCTTAACCGCTGCTAAACATCTTCAACTTGGGATCCAGCCTCACCCTATTGCCATGGTTTTAGTTGCCAATGGAGAGAAAGTCCCTAGCTATGGGATCAGCAAGGCGGTTAAGTTTTCTATTGGTAACACTCATTTTACCACTGGATTTTTGTCATACCATTAGTTGGATTTGATATGGTACTTGGAATCAAATGGTTGCAAACTTTGGGCCCAATTTTTTGGGATTTCTCTGCTTTAACTATGAGTTTTGTGTTGGAAGGATGCCAAGTAATTCTAAAGGGTAGTCAAGCTGAAGCGGCACATCATATCCACCTACTTCAGAAACAAGACCCACGAGACAACACTTTAGAGAAGTTACTGGAAGAGTTCATAGACTTGTTTACGAAGCCTTCAGGGCTGCCTCCATTGAGACACTGTGATCATAAAATTTATTTAAAACCTGTTGTAAGATAAGCTCAAGCCCACAAGACCAAGGAAGGCCCACAAGATGGGCCCAAACCCATAAGAAGTAGGACCCACAATGATTACCATGAGCTGGCATCCTTATCACATCAGTTGGAAGATTAAGAAGGACTCACAAAAGTATCTTATCTTATGGTCACGTCAAAGAAGAGTTTTAGTTTGAGTAATGTTTGTCTTTTATCTATATTGATTTATTTAATTATGTTAGGACTTATCTTTAAGTGTTAGAGTTTGGGTGTAATTGGGACAAGGGTAGTTTTATTGTAATTGGACTCTACTACCTTCCTCTATTATAAATAGAGGTTCATGTACTTTGATTAAAACAAGGTATTGGTGTCAATGAAGTATTTCACTTTTCCATAAATTCAACATGGTATCAGAGCAGGTTCTGTGAGTTGACTTGGTAAACTCATGGAGGTAATGTTACACTTTTCTCTAAACCCTAAACCCTAATTCTAGGTTCCCAGTTTTTTTTTTTCAGTCCCTGTACTTGTAGATTGTTTGCGTTTTTACCTCTATAAGGAGATTTTCATATTGTAAATTATATATTGATGGAAATATATTGGAGTCTAATTTCCAAAGAAAAATGATTTGTTCCAATCAGAGTTATCTACTGAAATATGTCTATATTTTAATGTGCTAAGGTCAGATTGAAAAAAGTTTCGAGCAACAACAGAAATCTTCAGATTTTGAGGTATTTTTTGTTATCAAGAACTAGACTTTATATGGAGAAATATATATAAAAAGAAATATATGTAAGTCTATTCTTTTAGTTATTCAACCAATTTTTTATCCGATTTATGTACAAAGAGAAATTGATATTTGAAGCAGCAAAGGTCAGATTGCTAAGGAGGTTCGAACGGCAGCAGAAAGCCTCAACTTCCGAGGTATTTTATGCTATCAAGAAAGAGACTTTCTATGGAGAATTATATCTCAAAAGAAAGATGCATAAGTCTATATTCTTATCTATTCAACCAATTCTGGGTATGGATTTCTATAAGGAGATATTTTTCTTGGAAGAGTCAATGGTCATTCTGGAAAAAAAAGGAGAAACAATATTTAGTTCTGCAAGATGACAGAGACCAAAATCTATTAGATTATTTATCCGCTGATAATTATATTTTATGAAGTGAATTTATATAAGGATGAAAGGTATTTAAGTCTACTTTCATAATGAAAAAATTTCATGTTAATCTTATCTATATTTAAAGAAATATTTGTATTGAAAGAATCAAAGGTCTGCTGGTATTATGTTACATTGAAAATCTGAATTTAAGCCGATTGTTTTGTGTCACTTTTTGAGTTGATATATCAGGAAAATATCTCACTTCTCCCTGGTTTGAGGGATTATTTATACATCTCTATTTTTTTGGCCTATTGCTACATCTATGATATTTGGTTCAAGCTGGGATCACTGCCATTACCTCCCAGCTTGAGGGAGAGAAGTAGAAGAAGTACAAGAAAGAGGTATTTTATTTCATATGTTGTGAATAAGATTATGTGACCAAAATATTCAAGAAAGGGGAAGTACAAAAGATGAAGCTTGTGCATCTAAGAAGAAAATTTTATATCAGATTATTTCATGGGTTCTTTTACAAAGTTTTTTATTTGGTTCGTGTTATGTGTTGGAAGATGGTCGTGTTATATACAGTGGCTACTATTATGTCTCTTTGGGGACAAGAAGAGGTGGCATCATATCATCTTTTATTTTACCCCGTAAACAAATATCACTGTTGGGAAACCATAACGGAGGATACCCTATAAAAAAATATCACAGTTGGGAAACCATGATGGGCTTTGTCAAAAAAAAAAAAATCACGGTTGGGAAACCATGACGGAGGATACCCTGTCAAAAAATATCACGGTTGGAAAACCATGATAGGCTCTGTAAAAAAATATCACAGTTGGGAAACCATGATGGAGGAACTTATTATTACATCTATGTTATCCCCCCCTGTAATGGCTTCTATGACTCCTACTTGAGAGTCGTTGTCCTGTGAAGGGACACGGTGGTGAACACTTCAGAGTAATGCTAATAGACACACTATCGCTAGAAGACAGAGTGTGCCCTACATTTAGCATTAGGACTCGAGTATGAAGCAATGGCTTACCGGCTAGGAGCGATTTTTAGTTTCACTTATATTATGCCAGTAGGGCCTCATGGAAGGACGCAACAGTGTGAGGGGGAATGTTGGAAGATGAAGGCATATTGGAAGATGTGCCATTTTATACAAAAATATTATGTACATCATTTGCAACAAGCTGGGAGTTCATGTTGTTCTCTCACCCCCAGTTTGAGGGGGAGTGTTGGAAAATAAGTTCAAGCCAACACGACCAAGGAAGGCCCACATATCTAAGATTATTATAAGATTGGACACATGACCAAGGAAGGCCCACAAGATGGGCCCAAGCCCATAAGAAGTAGGACCCACAATGATTACCATGAGCTGACTTCCTTATAACATCAGTTGGAAGATCAAGAAGGACTCAAAAAAGTATCTTATCTTATGGTCACGTCAAAGAAGAGTTTTAGTTTGAGTTATGTTTGTCTTTTACCTATATTGAGTTATTTAATTATGTTAAGACTTATCTTTAAGTGTTAGAGTTTGGGTGTAATTGGGACAAGGGTAGTTTTATTGTAATTGGACTCTACTACCTTCCTCTATTATAAATAGAGGTTCATGTGCTCTGATTACAACAAGTTATTGCTATCAATGAAGTATTTGACTTTTCCATAAATTCAACAAAATCCTGATCAGATGTGGTGGTTGTTAGACCATACAGGTATCCACACCTCCAAAAAGATGAAATAGAAATGCATTGCCAAACAATGCTGGAATAGGGCCTTATTTGCAACAGTCATTCCCCATTCGCTTCACTAGTCCTACTAGTTAAGAAACATGATGGTACGTGGAGATTTTGTGTAGACTATAGATAATTGAATGCCAAACCCATAAAGGATAAGTTGCCTATACATGTTTGCATGGCTCACGGGTTTTCATAAAATTGGACTTCCGGTCAGGGTATCATCAAATTAGGACGCATCCTCCTGACAGCCTTCTACACTCATCACATACATTTTGAGTTTGTAGTGATGCCGTTTGGATTGTCCAACACCCCATCCACTTTCCAGGCATTAATGAATGAGGTATTCTAAAACTATCTCCAAAAATTTGTGCTTGTATTTTTTGACAATATATTAATTTAGAGCAAGTTAGGGGATCAATATTTACAAAATTTACGTATTGTATTTCAATTGGTACGGGCTCACCAGATTTATTTGAAATGATCTAAATGCTCCTTTTCCAAGTCCCAAGTGGCCTATCTGTTAAGCTCTCTCGCCTTGGATCGAGTCACCCCACGATCTCCTCTGGTTTCCAGATTGTAATCCTTTTTGAGGTGTTTGGGATTTTTTGAACGACCTATGAAGGAAGCTTTGAAGGAAGCTTGCACCTTGGACCTCATTAGAGAGAGAATATGATCTCAGACTTAGACTAATGATCAATGCTTAATCTCCATTTCAGAACCCGTATAAGAGGATTAGGGTTGATGCACCCCAGCAAATGCCAAACAAAGGGCCACTAATTTGAAGGAAATTACATCTAAACCAGCTAATTGCAAAAACCTAGAAATTACATAATTTAACCCCTGCGTCTACTAATTACTCTAGATGCTATGTGCTATGGAGTCCATCACATAACTCCCCCCCCCCCCCCCCCCCCCCCCCCCCCCCCCCCCCTCCTAGAGAAAGAGCTTGTCCTCAAGCTCAAAGGTGGGGTAGAGGGTACTGAAAGCCTCTAAGGGTTCCCAAGAAGCTTCAACAGGATCTGTGTCGGCCCACTGAACTAAAATCTCCCACGACCCTTGGACCGGCGAGCTTGAAACACCTTCTGTGGAGTAGGTATAACACGACCATCTTGTACTGGTGGCAACGGTGTGCGGAGAATAGGTGAGTCGCCCTTGAACGGATTCAATGGGGAGACATGGAAGACAACATGGATCTTGGCATCTGGTTGGAGTTGCAGGCGATAAGTCACTCTGCCAATACGTTGCAACACCTGAAATGGCCCATAGAACTTTGGTGAAAGTTTGTCACGTTTGGAGGCCGTAATGGAAAGCTGGTGGTAATATTGAAGTCAAAGCCATACATAATCTCCCGGAGCAAAGGAAAGGTCATGTTGACCCTTGTCATAGGTGCTCTTCATAATGTCCCGTGCTTTCGGCAAGTGAGCTTTAACCTGTGCGAGCATAGTATCCCGTTCCCCCAAAGCCTGGTCAAGCACCGCCACCCGAGATGAGCCAGGGTTGTAAGATAAGAGACGAGAGGGGTCTCGCCCATAAACTACCTTAAGGCTGTAGTGCCAAGTGCAGTGTGGTAAGATGTATTATAACAAAACTTTTCCCAAGCGAGCCAGTGGACCCAACTTTTGGGAGTATCCCCCACGAAACAGCGCAAATACATCTCAATAGTGCGGTTGACTATTTCTGTTTGCCCATCTATCTGAGGGTGGTAGGTTGATGAGAAAGCCAATTTTGTGCCCTGTAATTTGAATAGCTCTTCCAAAAGGTACTTGTGAATACTGCATCTCTGTCATTGGTGATGGACTCTGGTAAGCCATGAAGGCGGACAATCTGGTCCATGAATATATAAGCCACATGTGTCGCCGTATAAGGATGAGCCAAGGGCAGGAAGTGCCCATATTTAGAGAACCGATCCACCACTAAGAAAATAGTATTTTTGCCTGAAGACGTTGGGAGACCATCTTTAAGTTCATGGATATATCTGCCCATACCTGTGAAGGGAGCTGAAGAGGTTGGAGCAGGCCTGCTGGGTTTAATGTCTCCGCCTTGTTCCATTGGCAAACCTGGCATGCAGATACATAGTCAGCCACCGTACATTTCATGCCCCTCCAATAGAAATCACAACTTAGCCGGAAATATGTTTTTTGCTGGCCTTCATGAGTGTTGTCATGAAATGTAGATAGGATGTTGTTGAGTAGGGATGAAGTAGGATGGAGATAAATCCGATTCTTATACAATATGAGATGGTCCTGAAGTGCCCAATTGCCATCCATGGTGTTTTTCTCAATGCTCTGATACAAGGCAATGAGCACGGGATGTTGCTAAATTTCATCTCTAATTGAATCGAGCAAAAGAAACCGTGGTTGACTGATTGTGTGTAGTTGTGGTTCTGACATGTCCTGGCGAGACAAGGCATCAGCCACAATGTTAAGGTGACCTGGTTTATACTCCACTTTAAAATCAAAACATCAATTTACACAGCCAATGCTATTGCAGTGAAGTAGTGCTACGTTGCTCCAATAAATATTTTAAATTGTAGTGGTTGGTCCGGATCACAAAGTTTCGCCCCAAAGATAGGGCCACCAATGCTGAATGGGTTTGGCTTAGCCGACAAATTCCTTTCATAAGCAGCTAATTTTTTATGGTGCGGGGTGAGGGGCCTGCTGAAATATGCAATGGGATGGCCCTGTTGTCATAAGACTGCGTCAATGCCCCCTCTGGAAGCATCACATTCAATAACAAATGGTTCTTCAAAATTGGGGAGTTGGAGAACCGGGGTAGAGGCTAAGGCATGTTTCAACTGCTCAAAAGATGAAGCCGCTATATATGACCATGTGAAGGCGTTACGCTTAAGTAAGCTGTTGAGCGGAGCCGCGATCTGGCCATAGTAGCGAATGAACTTCCGGTAATACCTGGCCAGGCCTAAAAATCCTCGTAAAGCAGTGACTGAATGTGGAGTGGACCAGTCAACCACTACCTGTATTTTTCTACTGTCTACTTTAACACCAGAGGCTGAGATGACATGACCCGGATAAGCTACCTCCAAGGTACCTAAAGAGCATTTGGATTGGTTGAGAAACAAATGATGGGAATGCAGGAGGTTGAATACCTGGTGCAAATACTGAATATGGTCTTCCGAGTGCTTGCTATAAATCAGAATATCATAACATATTTCCGTAAGTGAGGGCGTAAGACCTCATTCATCAGGGCCTGAAAAGTGGAAGGGGCATTGGAGAGCCCAAATGGCATGACTAAGAACTCAAAATGGCCATGATGCGTGCGGAAGACAGGTTTCTCCACATCTACAGGGTGTACCTGAATCTGGTGGTACCCGGATTTCAAATCCAGTTTAGTAAATAATTCTGTCCCATGCAATTCATCAAGGAGTTCGTCCACCATGGGTATTGGAAATTTATCCTTAACCGTATGAGCATTGAGCTCTCTATAGTCAACACAAAATCGCCAAGAGTTGTCATGGTTTTTTACCAACAACATTGGGGAAGAAAACGGAGACCGGCTAGGTTGAATAATGCCTTGCTCTAACATAAGTTGACATTGGTGCTCAATCTCATCTTTTTGAAAATGGGGGTAGTGGTATGCGTGCACCACTATGTTATGGACTCCATAGCATCACGAGTTATCCACAGGCATAAGAATTAAATTATGTCAATTTACTTTTAATGTAATTTCATTTGGTTTGGTTTGGTTTAGATGTAATGTGGCGTGAACCACTTGACCTATGGGTCTCTTTTGTAATTCCGTCCTCAACCCTATTTAGGGGAACGTCAAGGGAAGAAAAAATCAAGTATTGAGAAAATCAGAGTAAACAAGTCAGATTCTCCCTCTGAGGTCCAGGTCGAGCTTCCTTCAAAGCTCCATCATTCTATTTGATTTCTATCATTGCACATTCCAGAAACAAGAATCCTCTTCCAGCATCAAGAACAAATATGGAGGGAAGAGAGGAAAGAAGGGTGACTCGATCCATGGCACGGGAAGAACCTAACATATGGTATTAGACAGGTCCACCATTGGGGATTCCTCTTCCCCTGAGGATTTGAGGCAATTAGTTGAAGATAATCGGCAGAGGACAGACCTTCAGGCACAATCCCTGGAAGAAGTGCGTCAGACAACCTCTGACCTGCGTGAGGCCATAAAATCCTTGGATGTCACCATCCAAGCTCTCCTCCGGCGACAAGATGACAATGGTACACGAGCACAACCACCGTTAGCCTACTCTCCATAGGTCAACCACCATCAATTCCACCTACCACCTCCCCCACCACCACCAATGGGTCATCACAATCCCCATCTGGGGCCTGCTGCTCAGGGACCAAATACGGTTCCTAGGTATTTAAAACTAGACTTTCCTACTTATGATGGGTATAAGGACCCCTTGATTTGGTTAACCAAGTGTGATAAGTTCTTTTATCATAAAAAAACATCTGCGGAGGAGAAAGTTTATTTGGCCGCCTACCACATGCTCGATGAAGCACTTCTATGGTACCACCAATTCCGAAATGAGCAATTGGTTCAGGATTGGGCAACCTTTAGGCAATCTTGCATGATGACGTTTGGTCCTCCAGGTAGTAGCAATCCATTGGGCGAATTAATCAATTATAAGCAAACTGGATCACTAGAGGTGTACCAAAAGACCTTCCAGGAACGGTTAGCCAGAGTAAATCAGTTTGTCAGTCACACACAGTATGTTCATATTTTTACTGCGGGTTTGTCAGAAGCCCTGAGACTAGATGTTGAATTACATGATCCTACAGATTTGGACCAAGCTATGAATTTAGCCAGGTCAATTGAGCACAAGCAGCGTGTTCTAAAGGAGTCACTGGTCAGAAATCCAGCTTGGCCAGGAAGGCACAATGCCACTGCGCCAAACCCTAATTATGGACCTCCACATTCTGGAGCCAGTGCAGCCCCACGCCCAGACAGCTCTAACTCAACTTCACCTGCTCCTTACTTCAAAAAACTAAACAGACAGGAAATGGATCAGAGAAAGGCCAAGGGCCTTTGTTATAACTGTGATGAACAATATGTATAAGGTCACCAATGCAAAAGATTATTCAGTATATGTTTGTGGGAGGATGGTGACGACATACTCCCAGAGGAGGAGATTATGGAGACAGAACAAGAGGATCCAGAGATTTCCCTTCATGCCATAACTGGTCTACGCAGTTCTAGTACCATGCAGGTTAAAGCCCAGTTACATCATCTATAGTTACTAGCTTTAGTAGACTCTGGCACTACACATAATTTCATCAGTCAGCCGGCGGCAGAATAACTTGGGTTAGTAGTTCAGCAACAGACTGACCTTTCTGTATCAGTAGCCAATGGGGCTAAAATTACTAGTGTGGGCATCTCTCCGGCCACACACTTTGATATTGAGGGACACACATTTATTGCAGATTTCCTGGGGATTCCAATTTCAGAATTCGATTTGGTACTGGGAATTAAATGGCTACAACTGTTTGGGCCAATATTATGGGATTTTCAAGCTTTGACCGTGTCCTTTACAGAGGACCAACGTTAGATTACATTGGATGGCACGCAAACACCAGTGCCCTGTGCACTATAGGTTGTTCAAGTCCAGACCACAGCCAACTGTAAGTTATCTCAATTACTTACAGACTTTGAGGATATCATTCAGGAACCTACTGCTCTACCGCCAATTAGGCATTGTGATCACCGTATCCGTTTGAAAACGGGCACTGAACCTGCAGTGGTGCGTCCTTATAATTACCCCCACTTACAAAAGGATGAGATTGAAAGGCAGTGCCAGAAGATGCTAGCCCAGGGTATTATTCAGCCCAGCAGATCTCCTTTTTCCTCATCGGTATTACTGGTCCGCAAGCATGATGAGGTTTTGTGTGGATTATAGGAAACTAAATGCGCATACCATTAAAGATAAATTTCCCATCCTAGTGGTGGACAAGTTGCTAGATGAGTTACATGGTGCTACTATTTTTACCAAACTCGATTTGAAATCTGGCTATCATAAAATCCGAGTTCATCCATCAGATGTGGAGAAAACAGCGTTCCGCATGCATCACGGGCATTTCGAGTTCCTTGTAATGCCATTTGGTCTCTCAAATGCGCCTTCCACATTCCAGGCCCTCATGAATGAGGTATTTTTCTCTCTCTTGAGGAAATATGTTTTGGTATTTTTCGACGATATTTTGGTCTATTGCAACAGTTGGGAAGAGCATCTTCAGCACCTTCACCAGGTATTTTCTCTTATCTGCTCACATCATTTGGTTTTAAATCAGTCCAAATGTTCTATGGGAACTTTCAGAAGTGGCATACTTGGGCCACGTTATTTTAGCAGTTGGGGTGAAAGTAGACCAAAGTAAGATATAGGCCGTCACTGATTGGCCTCCTCCCACATCCATTACAACCTTAAGGGGATTTTTTATCCTAGCTGGGTATTACAGAAAATTTATTCGCAGCTATGGCCAGATTGCAGCTCTGCTCAACAACCTACTCAAGAAAAATGCCTTTACCTGGTCGGAGACAACGGCTCATTCCTTTCATCAGTTGAAAGAGGCCTTATCATCCACCACAGTTTTGCAGCTACCCGACTTTGATGAGTCATTCGTTGTGGAATGTGATGCTTCGGGGGGCGGTATTGGTGGAGTGTTACACCAACAGGGACACCCGATTGCTTATTTTATCTGCCAACTTGGCCATCACCACCTCGAGTTAGCAGCTTATGAGAGGGAACTGATCGGATTAGCGAAAGCCATACAACATTAGCGGCCTTATCTTTGGGGACACCCATTTCTGATTCACACTGATCATTGCAACCTCAAGTATTTGCTTGAGCAATGCTTCACTACCTCACCACAACAACATTGGTTAAGTAAACTTATGGGGTTTGACTTTACTATAGAGTATAAACTTGGGAGTTTGAATGTAGGGGTTGATGCTTTATCTCGTCGGGACATTCCAAAGCCGCAATTACATGCCATAAGTCAGGCCAAAGATCTCTTGTTGGATTCTATACGGGAAGAGGCACAACAGTACCCGAAAATTATTGCTTTATATCATGAGATCTAGTAAGGACAACGGCAACCCATTGGACGGTTCAGGACAAACTGGTCCTCTACAAAAACAAAATCTTTCTACACCACACGTCCCCACTGATTCACAACATTTTAGCCTCCTTCCATGACAGTACAGAAGAGGGCTGACAAAAAAACATATTTTCGGATAAGTCGGGAATTTTATTGGAGGGGCATGAAGCGTTTATGTGGCGGCTTGTTAGATTTGTCAACAGAATAATCCTGAATCATTAAGTCCAGTTGGGTTACGCCAACCACTTCAGCTGCCGTCACAGGTCTAGTCTGATATTTCCATGGACTTCATTGATGGACTTCCCTATTCATCTGGAAAATCCATTTTCTTTGTAGTGGTTGATCGTTTCTCAAAGTATGGCCACTTCATACCTCTAGCGCATCCTTACACTACAGCTCACGTCGCTCAGCTCTTTATGGATAATATTATACTCTTACATGGGATACCTAATTCCATTACCAGTGATAGAGATGCCATCTTTACCAGTACATTCTGGAAAGAACTATTCAAGCTGCTGGGCACAACGTTAGCATTCTCTTCAGCCTACCATCCGTAGACAGATGGTCAGACAGAGGTCGTCAACAAGACAACTGAGATGTATCTTCGTTCTTTCGTGGGGGACTCACCTAAATGGTGGGTTAAGTGGTTCTCCTGGGCTGAATTCTGTTACAACACCTCCTACCACAACGCACTCGGAACAACCCCATTCAAGGTAGTATATGGTAGAGACCCGCCCAACCTTTTACAATATGAATTGGGTGCCTCTAAGGTTGCCACTTTGGACCAAGCATTAGCAGAAAGAGACACCTTGCTCACTGAGGTGCGTACTCATCATACTATGAAGTTGTATTATGACAAGAAGCACTGGGAAGTCTTCTTTTCTCCAGGAGATTATGTATGGTTGCATCTCCAACAATACAGGCAGCTGTCACTGACAGCCTCCAAATGCCACAAGCTCTCTCCAAAGTATTGTGGTCCCTTTCGAACAAATATGGAGGGAAGAGAGGAAAGAAGGGTGACTCAATCCATGGCATGGGAAAAAGCTAACACACTACAGGCTCAGTGCCTAACTTTAAACGTATCCGATGATCACAAGTTCGGATCGGTGGGAGATCAGCACACTGTTGAAATAAATCAGCAAATTCAATAAGGAGTGAGTTTAACTTACAACGATTGGAGTCCATAGGTTGGATATTCTGGAGAGAGCAAGGTAATGGAGCATTAATCCCATGAAGGGTGAGTTGTTGCTGGTCTTGAATAAAACTCATAGTGAGGGACTTGAAATCCCATAAAATTGGACCCAACTACTGCAACCATTTAATACCCAACACCAAGTCAAATCCAGCGAGTGGAATGACTAAGAAGTCCATCACAAATGTGTTGCCATCAATATGAAAAGGTACCGCTGGACAAACTCCAGCACTGGAAATCTTTGCCCCATTGGTTACCGAGATCAGAATGCCAGTGTTCTGCTGAACCGGTAAGCAGAGTTGTTGTGCTGCTGGTTGCCTAATAAAGTTGTGGGTACTGCCCTAATCCACTAAGGCCAGCAACTATAAGTGTTGGAGGCCAGCTCGGACCTGCATGGTGTTTGTGATGTGCCACCCTATCATAGCAGGGAGGGAAATAGCTGGTCCGTCCATCTCAGGCTCTACAACTTCATCCAATGGTGGGATCTCCTCGGAATCATCCACCTCTAACCAAAATAGGCATTTGCATATGTGACCCTGTGAGTATGTCTCATCACAATTATAACAGAGGTTTTTGGCTCTTCTCTATTCTATCTCTGGGTTAGAAAGGCGACAAATGAATTGTGGCGGTGGTGCCTTAGGTGGTTTGGATATGTGAGAAGTATTGTTTCCTTGCCGCATTGAGGGGGCAAATGTGGGTGGAGCACCAGTGGCTACCCGGCCTAGCCATGGAGGTCTACGCCCGAGGGACTATTTCAAGACCCGTTGTTTAGCATCTAGAGTACGGGCAAGATTCTTGGCATGTGCTAGGTCCGGTGGGTCATGTAATTTCACTTCCAGACGAAGTGGCTCCACTAGTCCTGCAGTAAATAAATGCACATATTGAGTAGAACGCACATACTTACTGGCACGTGCCTGCCATTCTTGAAAATGTTTCTGATATACCTCAATGGAATCGGTCTATTTTAAGTTGACCAAATCACCCAAAGGGTTACTGCAGGCTGGGGGACCGAATCTCAGCATGCAATAATCCTTAAAAATCTCCCAATCTTGGATATGGTGCTCTGAATGAAACTGATGGTACCATAGCTGCGCTTCGTCGAGCTTGTGGAAGGCGGCTAAAGGAACTCTGTCATCAGCTTGTGTTCTTTGGTTCAAAAAAATTGGTCACACCTATGTAACCATACTAGAGGGTCGTAGGACCCATTATAAGTCAGAAAATCTAATTTGGTATACCTGGGAACGGTGGTGTGGACATCCCCTGTTGGTGGGTGTGGTTGACGCTTTGGCATATGAGGAGGAGGTGGATGAAGAGGTTGCTGATTGGAAGGTCTGTTGGAGCTTCCTGGCAGAGCAGCATCCCTTGCAAACCATTCCCCCATTCGAAGATTTATTTGAAGAAGAGTCTCCTTCATTTCCTGCATTTCGTTTCGGAGTGCATCTGTCCGATTTTGGCCTTCAATCCAAACTTCTTCAATGAGATTACACAAGTCATTGGGAGAAGAGGAATCACCGATAGTGGTTATGTCTGATACCACGTTGTTAAGCTCTCTTGCCATGGATAGAGTCACCCGACGATCTCCTCTGGTTTCCAGATTGTAATCCTTTTTGAGGTGTTTGGGATTTTTTGAACGATCTATGATTTGAGAGAGAAATCAAGCTTTGAAGGAAGCTTGCACCTTGGACCTCATTAGAGAGAGAATCCGATCTCAGACTTAGACTAATGGTCAATGCTTAATCTCCATTTCAATATAAGAGGATTAAGGTTGACGCGCACCAGCAACGGTCAAACAAAGGGCCACTAATTTGAAGGAAATTACATCTAAACCAGCTAATTGCAAAAACCTGGAAATTACATAATTTAACCCCTACGTCTACTAATTACTCTAGATACTATGGAGTCCATAACACTATCTCGGCCATATTATTTCAAATGTAGGGATCACCGTTGACTCAGAAAATACACAAGGCATTTCCGAGTGGCCACAACCTCAAAATTTCTCAGCTTTGAGAGGGCTTTTGGGGTTAGCTGCATAATACAAAAAAATCATCAAGAATTATGGGCCTTTGGCAGCACCATTGATCTGCCTCCTAAAGGAAAATTCCTTTACTTGGAGTGAACCGGCATCACAGTCCTTGCAAGCTCTCAAACTAGCACTCGCATCCACACCAGTTCTGCAACTCTCTAATTTTAAAGAATTATTTGTGGTGGAGTGTGACGCATCCGGTTGGCGCATTGGGGCCGTCCTTCGGCAGTGCAACCACCCAATTGCATATTTCAACAAATTGTCAGCATATGGAAGGGAACTGATCGGCTTGGCCAAGGTAGTGCAACACTGGCAACCTTACTTGTGGGGGCGTGCATTTCTCATATGCTCCAATCATTACAGTCTCCATTTTTTGTTAGAAAAATGATTCAATACTTCTCCTCAACAACATTGGATCAGTAAATTGGTTGTATTTGACTTTTCTATGGAATACCGAGCTGATAAATTAAACACAGTGGCAGATGCTTTGTCAACGCGATTGGAGGATCAAAAGCTCATCTATGCAGTGAGCCAGCCTCGTTTTCTCCTCTTAGAATTGGTTAAGGAAGAAATTTAAACTACGCCTGCCCTACTGGAGATGCACCAACAAATTTCAAACAGGTCAAGGAACTCTAAGTGGTCAAATAAGGATAGTCTAATCTGCTACAAAAATTGTATATATTTACCTTATACTTTGGAATTGTTTGCAGCAATCCTATCTACCTACCATGACAACGCCCACGAAGTCATCCAGAAAACATAGCATTTCATTCGGGATGATTTTTATTGGCAGGCCATGAAGACCACCATTGCTGAATACATGAAAACCTGCTAGGTATGTCAATGAAACAAGGCTGGACACTTGAGTCCAGCAGGACTCCTCCAACCGCTTGCCCTTTCTGACGCAAGTTTTGGCCGATATATCTATGGATTTTGTTGATGGTCTTCCCAAGTCATCTGGAAAATCAGTGCTATTTGTAGTGGTGTATCAATTCTCGAAGTATTCTCACTTTATTCCAAAGGCACACCCCTATTGTTGAGTTCCCTGGCCAAGGATCGTGTCACCCGACGATCTCCCCATGATTCCAGATTGAACTACTTCGTGGAGGAGGACTTTGTGTTCTTCAATCGACCAATCTCTGAAACTATTGAGCTTTTGAAGGAAGCTCCAACTTGGGCCTCGTCAAAGAGAGAACTCGATCTCGTTACTCTAATTGATCAATACTTATTTTCTTCATTCAATGACGTCCCTATAAAAAATTAGGGATGCACACCGACAAAGGCCAATGACAAGGGCATAGTTTTGAAAGAAATTACATCAATACCACTAAATTGAGAAATCTGAAAATGACATAAGTTACCCTCTATGTTACCAGCTACTCTAGATGCTATGGAGTCCATAACATCACCCCCCTAGAGAAAGAGCTTGTCCTCAAGCTCAAATGTGGGGTAAAGGGCCCGGAATTCATCGAGTGGTTTCTACGAGGGTTCAAGCATATTTTTGTTAGCCCACTAGACTAAAATCTCCCATGACTCCTGAACACGGCAAGCCTGCAAGACGTTCGTTGGGGAAGGAAGAGCATGACCTTCATGCACTGGTGGCAAGGGCATGTGCAGCATGGGTGAGTCTCCCCGAAATGGCTTCAAGAGAGAAGAATGGAAGACGACATGTATCCTGGTGTCTGGTGGGAGTTGTAGACGATATGCCACACTGCCAATACAAGCCAATACCTGGAAAGGGCCATAATATTTGGAAGAAAGTTTGTGACTTCATACTGATAGCTGACGGTAAGGCAGAAGTCTCAGCCAGACATAATCTCTCGAAGCAAAAGAAAGGTCCTTGTGACGCTTGTCATAGTAATGCTTCATAGTGTCTTGCGCTTTCTGCAAGTGAGCCTTGACCTGTGCAAGCATAGTATCCCGTTCCCCCCAAATCCTTGCTGATCACCAGCACGTGAGACAAACCAGGTTCATAAGATGGGATACTAGGGGGTTCACGCCCATAGACCATCCTGAATGGTGTGGTGCCCAGTGCTGTATGGTAAAAGGTGTTATGACAATACTCTGGCCATGCTTACCAGTGTACCGAACGATCTCCTCAAAGACTCTCCAATGGATGCAGCAAACCACCAAAGAGAGTTCAAGCCAAGAGCCCTAGAATAGGGAGCCTATCAATAACCTAATTACTCTAGTTTATGCTAATTCTGAACTTGCTTTATTTCTCCATCCTTACCCCTTAAATAGGGTAATTAACATCAACATAGGTTAGGGTTATAAAACCCAATTCTACCCCTACCTTTAAGTCTTATTACAAATCAATAAAATTCTAAATTAAAAGCAACATAAATAATAAAAATAAATTAGATGTATTAGTGTTATTGAGTCCATAACATCTGCCCCCCCTTGGAGATCGAGCTGGTCCTCAAGCTCGGAAGCTAAGTAGACCTAGTGGAAGTTGTCGAGCTGCTCCCATGCTGCGTAGTTGTGGCCGATTGCTGCCCAGTAATGGCATGCACGGAGATGTCCAGTGGTTCTTCCTCTATCATATCCTCTATCACCTCAATATCCTCATCTTCAACCTTATCGATCAAAAACAATCTTTTGCACTGATGCCCAGCCCGATATGGTTCATCACAGTTGGAACACAGATTCTTAGCCCACCGTTCTGCCATCTCAGTACTTGCCAATTTTTTATATAAGGAGGTGTAGGATGAGTGGATCTTGGATCCCATGTCAAAGTAATACCCGGGTTGTTTCTCGGAGGAATACGCTCCCCTTGCCCCACGGATGGAGCGCTCCGCTCCCCTGACCATGGAGGTAGTCTGTGTTGTGCCTTCTGTCGCGGTTCTAAAGCATGAGCTATATTCATAGCGCTGGATAAGTTAATAGGTGCATAGAGGTCCACCTCAAGCTTTAACGACCTCAGTCAGTCCTACTGTAAACAGCGCAACTTGCTGATCCACTTGTACCATACTGCTGGCTCGTGCTAATTTTTCCTGGAACAGTTTTGATATTGCTCCACGGCCCCAATTTGTTGCAAAAAAACCAAATCTCCCAAAGGGTTGCTGCAAGCTGGAAGACCCAAACGGAGAGAACACAGTCGATTAAATTCATCCCAATCTACCACGTCGCTATCAACCTCAACTAGCTGGTACCAAAGTTGTGCTTCCCCTAGTTACTGGAAAACAACCACGTTGGCTCGGTCATAGGCTGGGACTAGCTGATGGGTAAAATTTTTTTGCATCAATACAGCCATATCAAAGGGTCTTCTAACCCATTATAAGTAGGGAATTCCATTTTAGTACACCTCGGAACAGTGCCTCCCCCTTGGTAGAAGTGTCACCTCAAAATGAGGGGTCCTTGTTGTCCCGAGAAACTCGTGCGCCAAGATGAAGATGAGGCAGATAGCATACCTGAAGCAGTAGTGGCAGCAGTAGTTGGAGAGGGACTAGGAGAAGACCCTAGCATGGTCTTCATTTTTTGAAATAGTTGATACTCTTCATCAGTAATAATCTTTTGTGCAACTAATGTGTTATGATCCTGGGTTAAGTACCTATGTCTTCCGCTCCTAACAGGACGGTCTTTTGGATAGTATTGTGTTGGGATCTTCCCGGGCCATGGATCTTGTCAACCTTCTTCTCTCTCTTCCCTCCAGATTGGTTGTTGACGCTGGAAGAGAACTCCTTTTCTTGGAACATGTAATGGTGGAAATGGATTGAGCCTTGAGGAGGCTCGACCTGGACCTCTGAGGGAGAATCTGACCTGGACCTTTGAGGGAGAATCCGACCTGGCTAAAACTAAATGATTCAATGCTTAATCTTCATTCAGCTCTTTGTCCCAATAAATAGGTTTGGGGACAAAATTACAACTCAGACCCATGGGTCACATAATTCATGCAAAATTACATTCAAACCAAACCAAACCAAATTTAACCTACATGCAAAGGGAAATAGCATACTTTAATTCCTACGTCTGTTGATAACTCGGGATGCTATGGAGTCCATAACATCACCCCCTTTTGGAGAAAGAGCTTGTCCACAAGCTCGAAAGAGGGGTAGAGAACCCTGAAAGTGGATAAGGGCTCCCATGTAGTGTCAATGGGGTCAATATCAGCCCACTGCACTAGAGCCTCCTAATCACCCTGAATGTGGCGAGCCTGCAACACCTGCACTGGAGTAAAAAGGATCCGACCCTCATGTAGCTGCAGCAAAGGTATGTGTAGGAATGGGGAGTCTTCCTGGAAGGCCGTCAATTGGGAGACGTGAAACACATTATGGATCTTGGCTTTTGGTGGAAGCTGCAAGTGGTAGGCAACTGTGCCAATGCGGTCTAGCACCTGAAAGGGCCCATAATATTTTGGGGAGAGTTTGTGTTGTTTGGAGGCTGATAGTAAAAATTTTCGGTAATGTTGGAGACGTAGCCACACATGTCCTGGTGCTTCTTATCATAATAAAGTTTCATGGCCTGTTGGGCCTCCTGGAGATGAGTGTGTACATCACTGAGCATGGCATACCTTTTGGCTAAAGCATGGTCCAAGGTGGTGACCTAGGATGCACCTGGTTCATACTATAAAATCCGAGGCAGATCTCTGCCATACACTACCTTGAACGAAGTAGTGCCAAGTGCGTTGTAGTATGATGTGTTATAATAGAATTCAGCCCATCCCAGCCACTGAACCCACAATTTAGGTGAGTCCCCCACAAAACAATGGAGATACATCTCAAGCGTCCTATTGACCACCTCGGTTTGTCCATCAGTCTGCGGGTGGTAGGCGGAACTGAACGCCAATTTGGTGCCTTGCAGCTTAAAGAGTTCTTTCCATAACATACTGGTGAAGATGGCGTCCCTGTCACTGGTAATGGACGCAGACACCCCATGTAACCGGACAATATTATCCATGAAGAGCTGAGCCACATGAGCTATTGTGTAGGGATGCGCCAAAGGGAGGAAATGGCCATACTTGGAGAAGCGGTCAACCACTACAAATATAATGGATTTTCCTGAAAAGGTGGGAAGGCCATCAATGAAGTCCATAGAAATATATGACCATACCTGTGACAACCCTGTTGGACTTAATGATTCGGCCTTGTTCTGTTGACAAGTCTGACAAGCTGCCACATACTCTGTTACACTTCTCTTCATAACCTTCCAAAAAAAATCGCGACTGAGGTGGAAATATGTTTTCTGTCTGCCCTCATGTGTACTATCATGGAAAGAGGTTAAGATGCTGGTAATGAGTGGCAAGGTGGGGAGCAAAAAAATCCTATTTTTTTAATAGGATAAGACGATTCTTGATTGTCCAATGGCAAGCCGAGGTCCCCTGCTGAATATCATGATATAAGGCAATGAGTTCTGGATGATGATGTGTCTCCTCCCTAATAGAGTCCAACAAAAGACTTGTGGGCTGACTGATAGCATGCAATTGTGGCTCTGGAATGTCCCAACAAGACAAGGCATTGGCCCCCACATTCAGACTGCCAGGTTTATACTCAAAGGTAAAGTCAAACCCCATCAGTTTACTCAACCAGTGCTGCTAAGGAGAGGTGGTGAGACGCTGCTCAAGTAGATACTTCAGGCTTGAATGATCGGTCCGAATAAGAAATGGGTGCCCCCACAAATAGGGCCTCCAATGCTGGGTGGCTTTAGCTAAATCGATCAATTCCCTTTCATAAGCCGTGAGTTTGTGATGGTGTTGGCCAAGCTATCGGCTGAAATAAGTGATCGGGTGGCCTTGTTGTTGTAACAATGCACCTATACCCCTGCCCAAAGCATCACATTCCACCACAAACAACTCATCAAAGTCTGGTAGCTGAAAAAATGGTGCTGAAGATAAGGCTGCCTTCGACTACTGAAAAGAATGATCCTCTGGCTCGGACCAACTTAAAGCATTTTTCCCAAGGAGATTGTTGAGTGGCGCTGCAATCTGTCCGTAGCTGCGGATAAATTTTCTGTAATAACCAGCGAGGCCCAAAAATCCCCTTAACATTGTGATGAATATGGGAGGAGACCAGTTTGTGACAGCCTGAATCTTGCTCTGGTCAACCTTCACCCCAACTGCGGAATTAACGTGGCCCAAGTATGCCACCTCGAGTGTGCCCATAGAACATTTGAACTTGTTTAAAACCAAATGATGTGAACATAGGAGAGTAAATACCCGGTGAAGTTGTTGAAGGTGCTCATCCCAATGTTTGCTTTACACCAATATATCATCAAAAAAGACTAGAACATATTTCCTTAAGAAAGAGCTAAATACCTCATTCATGAGGGCCTGGAAAGTGGATGGTGCATTGGAGAGACCAAAGGGCATCACTAGGAATGTGAAATGCCCATGGTGCGTGCGGAACACGGTCTTCTCCACATCTGAAGGATGAACTTTAATCTTATGATAACCTGACTTCAAGTCTAGCTTTGTAAATATAGTGGCGCCATGTAACTCATCTAATAGCTCGTCCACCACGGGAATGGGAAATTTGTCTTTAATTGTGTTAGCATTGAGCTGCTTGTAGTCCACACAAAATCTCCAATACTTGTCATGTTTTTTGGCCAGTAACACCGAGGATGAGAATGGAGACCTGCTGAGCTGAATAATTCCCTGGGCGAGCATATTTTGGCATTGTCTCTCAATTTCATCCTTCTGTAAGGGGGGGTAACGGTAAGGCCGAACCACCATAGGTTATGTCCCCAATTTCAATTTGATGCGGTGATCACAGTGGCGAATAGGCAGAAGAGCATTAGGTTCCTGAAATAAATCTTCAAAGTCTATAAGTAATTGAGATAATTTACAGTGCTCGGCTCTCTGGACCTGAACTACCTGAAGTGTGCCATGCAAGGTGATCTGATGCTGGCCCTCTGTGAAGGTCATGGTCAGGGCCAGAAAATCCCACAAGATAGGCCCCAACATCTGAAGCCATTTAACTCCGAGTACCAAATCAAATCCTGCCAGTGGAATCACCAAGAAATTGGCAATAAAGGAGTGGCCCTCAATAAAAAATGGGGTGGCTGTAGAGATACCCACACTGGCGATTTTGGCCCCATTGGCCACTACGACTGAGAGGCCTGTTTTCTGCTTGATTACCAACCCAAGTTGTTCTGCCGCTGGCTGACTTATGAAGTTATACATGTTGCCAGAGTCAACTAAGGCTAGTAACTATAGATGGTCCAACTTGGCCCAAACTTGCATTGTGTTGGAACTATGCATGCCAGTCATGGCATGGAGTGAAATAGATGGGGCATCATGTTCTGTCTCAACATTGTCTTCTTCTGGGAGTATTTCCTTAGTATCCTCACAGAGAAGCACATTGAATAATCTCTTGCATATGTGACCCTGGACATACTATTCATCACAATTAAAACAAAGACCTTTTGCCCTCCTCTGTTCCATCTCTTGTATATTCAATTTTTTATGTATGGTACTGGCGGCGTGGAGGAGGAACTCTCTGCACGTGGAGCTGCATTGTGTCCAGTACGTGGAAGCCCTGAATAGGGTGAGGGCGTAGTGGTAGTCGCCTTGCTTGGCCAAGCTGGTCTTAGGAATAGGTATTCCTTCAGAACTCGATGTTTAGTATCAATGGTCCTGGCCAAGTTCATAGCATGGTCCAAATCTCTAGGTTCGTGTAATTCAACCTCCAGAAGCAAGGCCTCTGTCAAGCCAGCAGTAAAAAGGTTAACATACTGGGAGGGTTTGACATTAGTACTGGCTCTAGCCAAGCATTCCTGGAAGGTCTTTTGGTACACTTCAATTGTGCCCATCTGTTTCAAATTCACCAATTCCCCCAACGGATTGCTACTGGCTGGAGGACCAAACCTCATCATGCAAGATTGCTTAAATACATCCTAATTCAGAACCAAATGTTCATTTTTGAATTGGTGGAACCATAGAAGCGCTTCATCGAGCATATGGAATGTGGCCAACTGGACCCGATCATCCGCCGGTGTTCTTTTATGGTAAAAGAATTGGTCATTTCGGTGTAACCAGATCAAGGGGTCCTTAAACCCATCAAATGTAGGAAAGTCCAATTTCACATACTTGGGAACCGAATTAGGGGCAGTAGCGTGAGGTCCCAATGGGGGATGTGGGTGGTGCAACTGTGGTGGGTGGTGCTCTGTCATTGGTATATAGCTTCCCGCCAGTGGCGCTCGAAGCCCACTGTCCTCCTGTAGCCAGAGGAGGAGCTGGATTGATGCATCCATGGCTGCCATGGCCGAACGCAGGTCAGCAGTGGTCTGACGAACCTCGTCAATTGATTGATATTGAGCCACTGTCCTCTAACGATTTTCCTCAATCAGTTGATGCAAATCTTCTCGGGAAGAGGAATCCCCAAGGGTGGACCTGTCTGATACCAAGATGTTGGGACTTCCCGGGCCATGGATCTTGTCACCCTTCTTTCCTCTCTTCCCTCTAGATTGGTTGTTGACACTGGAAGAAAACTCCTGTTCTTGGAACGTGTAATGGTGGAAATGGATTGAACCTTGAGGAGTCTCGACCTGGACCTCTGAGAGAGAATCCGACCTGGACATTTGAGGGAGAATCCGACCTGGCTAAAACTAAATAATTCAATGCTTAATCTTCATTCAGCTCTTTGTCCCAATAAATAGGTTTGGGGACAAAATTACAACTTAGACCCATGGGTATCATGGTTCACGCAAAATTACATTCAAACCAAACCAAACCAAATTCAACCTACATGCAAAGGGAAATAGCATACTTTAATTCCTACGTCTGTTGATAACTTAGGATGCTATGGAGTCCATAACATATTGGCTAGGTGCTTAACATTTGGTATCAGAGCAGGCGCTACATCACGAGTTCAAATCCCTACAGCGAGAGTCCTGAGCGGAGGGGGCGACCTAGCAGAAACTAGAGTGGGTTGTCACTAGAGTGTGGCCGACCCTAAACCCTAGTGAGCCGAGTCAGGTTGGGACACCATGGCTGAGTCAATTTACCTTGATTGAGTCAATTAAGTAGTCATTTAGTTTATTTTCATGTTAAATGCCATAGAAAGGGCACAATTGTAATTCTCTAAACTTTGTGGTCATTAGCCCTATTTAAGGGACGTCATTGGAATGTAAAATAAAAAAAGCTTTGATCAATTAAAAATAGGCAAGGTCAGATTCATCCTCTCTAATGTCCAAGGTCGGATTCTCCCTTAGGAGGTCTAGGGCGCTTCCCTTCCCAAAATTATCTTTACCTTCTGCACCCTCTTCACCATGTCTCCCTACGGGTACAACTGGTATCCTGCCTACGAGCAGAAGAACTTCTTCCCATCTCCTCCAACGTATTTCAATCGGGAACTCTGAGAGGAGCGTCAGGTGGATCGATCGGGGCTTAACAACGTGGTACCAGAGCTGACCACCGGCGACAATTCATCTTCTCTAAATGATGGCCGAACTCAGTTGAAGGCATACACTGCACAACCCTTGGATGACTCTTCTTCTCCAGCTGAAGGGCGTACAATCATTAAAGAACTTCGGACAGATCTTCGAACAGAGTTTCCAACAAAGATTGGGATGACGATCCAGGAGATTAAGGAGAACATGCTCCAGCTTCTCTAACTTCAAGGGCCCCGCGATATTCCTCGGTGCCCCAACCCTCAAATCCGTCTTCGGCCTAAAACCTCGATTGCTCGGAGTGCTGCTCGCCCGTGTAGTGCCACGACAGAAAAATCTGAAATTGGGACTCAAAAGGTACGAAAACGGAAGGATACCCCAAAAACCCTCATCGGCACAAATGGTAGGGGATTTTTTGTCCACCCCTTCCTCACTGGCCACCATACAACCTCCCGACCGAAAGACGCCGGCAATCCAAGACCTCCCTGTTTCGGAAAAACTTCCTGACCTTCCGAATTCCGATGGCATGGCACCCTCCAAACTGACAATATATGCCGCGGAAAGTGCTGATTTTGGAAAACTTGTGGATCCTCCTAAGGGTGATGACACAAGCAGTGGCGTTTCTCATAGCTTTTTGACCGATTGGGATGTCGCCAAGAGAGAGGCAGAGTCTATCTCAAGGAAATCTCAATCATCCAGCCACAGTACTCCTCATTCCGCTGGTTCCAGCTGATTGCCGTTCATTTTCCGAGCAGAGCTAGCCGGGGTTGTTCGTCTTCCTAGCAGAGTTGCCTTAGCCATTCATCTTCTGAACGGAGCTCGCCGTGGCTGTTCGTATTCCGCACAGAGTTGCCGTGGTCGTTCGTCTTCTTAACAGAGTTCGAAGTGGCTGTTAGTTTTCTTTGCCTAGTGTCGCTTCCTCTTCCTGGACGACTTCTCCGCCCCTTTGGTAGTTCAATGGTTCCCCTGCCCAAGTATTCTCCACCGTTAGATACGGGACAGATTTTCAAGGCCATATGTCGCTTCTTTGGCTATCCGGCTCGTGGTTCCTTCCCCTCAACATTTACTTGTGCCTATGCTTGTGTTCTTGGGCACATTTATTATCACCTTTTCGCTGCTAGGTTGTCTGGATATATTGCTACTGTCCCCAATCGTCAGCATCCAGTACACGGGTGGCGTTATGGTGCAGATCCACTTCTAGCTATGGTGACTGTCAAGCAATGGTCACATGGTCCTCCGGCTACTTCAATTGGCACACCTGTTGTTCATCATGCTGTGGTGGATGTGACAAGCAAAGAATACGCTTTGCTGTGACCCACTACCACCAAATTGTTAATGGCTGTTGAGTTCCGACAATCGGGTCCTCTTCCTCTACGAGTTCACAGACGAGCTCGTTCTCCTGGAGGGGTGAAGATGTTATGGACCAAATAGTGAGCAGAGTCAGGTTGGGACACTGTGGCTGAGTCAATTACCTTGATTGAGTCAGTTAAGTAGTCATTTAGTTTATTTTCATGTTAAATGCCATAGAAGGGGCACAATTGTAATTCTCTAAACTTTGTGGTTATTAGCCCTATTTAAGGGACGTCATTGGAATGTAAAAGAAAAAAAGCTTTGACCAATTAAAAATAGGCAAGGTCGGATTCTCCCTCTCTGAGTCCAAGGTCGGATTCTCCCTTACGAGGTCCAGGGTGAGCTTCCCTTTGCAAGCTCAGTTATCTTCACCCTCTTCGCCATGTCTTCCTACGGGTACAATTGGTATCCTGCCTACGAGTGAAAGAACTTCTTCCCATCTGATCCAATGTATTTCAATCGGCAATGTTAAGCACCTAGCCAATACATCCCAAAAGACCGGCCTATTAGGAGCAGAAGACATAGATACTTAACCCAGGACCATAACAGCTCTCCAGCCCCCATATCGAGAGCAGCAAGGCCAGAGGTTCTTCAACCTCTAAACCAGAAAGCAGCAAGGTTAGGGACTCCTAATCCATAATCCATGGACTGCCCAAGTTAGAGGTTTTTTAGCCCCTAACCCGGACAGCAGCAGGAAGGGTCCTAACCCCTCTTAGCCATTAGCAGCAAGGGGCCATCTCCCTCCTTTCCATGAGCAGCAAGAGGCTTCCCATTACTTACCGAGAACAGCTTCCTAGCAGCAAAAAAAGAGGGTCTTTTCCTCCTAACCGAGAGCAGCAACTCTCTCTAACAACTCTGGATTCACCAATCCCATGCCGAGTTACTCGACCCAAGACAAGTGACCATAAAAAAATTGTACAGATGCAAAGTATTCATATTGAAAAAACCAAACAAAAAATTAGGGAAATTTGACTCTAGAACTGATATAGGAATTTTCTTGGGTTATTTTACTTATAGAAAAACTTATAGAGTTTATAACAAGTCATCTATGAGAGTAGAGGAGTCGGTTCGTGTTGAGTTTGATGAATCTGATTCACCAAATCCAAATCCAACTCTAATTTTTTATGATGAAGGGAAACCCCTTCAATTCATCCTTGGGATCTCAACCTCAAGACCAAAATCTTGAAGAGAACCCAATTGACCCGAATAACCAAGAAGAGCCTATGGAGCCAAATAACTATAAGTTCATGACTGATCATCCTCTAGAACAAATCTCTGGTGACCCTCAAGTCAAGATTGCTACTAGAAGAGCAACTCATAAAACTAAGGCAAATAGTGTATTCGTTTCTAAAATAGAGCCCAACATCTTTGTCAAGGCCGAAAAAATTGCCTTTTGGATTATGGCAATGGAAGAAGAATTGAATCAATTTGAAAGAAACCAAGTCAATTTTTGGGTCTCTAGTACCTAGACCCGAAAATCAGCAAGCCATTAGAACAAAATAGGTCTTTAGGAACAAAGCGAATGAAGAAAATCAAGGAGTGATAAAGAAAGCTAGGTAAGTTGCCAAATAAAATAACCGAGAAGAAGGTATAGATTTTGAAGAAACATATGCACCCATGGCAAGACTAGTGACAATTCGAATCCTCCTAGCCAATGCTTGCCACATAAAATTCAAATTGTACCAAATGAATCTAAAGAATGATTTCTTAAATGGGTACATCCAAGAAGAGGTATATGTTGAACAACCCAAAGGATTTGAAGATGTGAGTAAGCTTGACCATGTATATAAATTACATAAAACATTGTATGGGTTAAAGCAAGCTCCAAGAGCGTGGTATGAAAGATTAAGTGAATCCATAGAAAAGAATGGTTATAAGAGAGGAAGTGTAGATAAGACTCTATTTAACTTAGAACCATGATCAAAAATTGATTATCATTTAGATTTATGTGGATGATATCATATTTGATTCTACTAATTCCACTCATTCTCAAGAATTTGCTAGTGTAATGAAGAATGAATTTGAAATGAGTTTAATGTGTGAACTCGCATTCTTCCTTGGACAAAAGTGACTCAAACCGAAAATAGAACGTTCATAAATCAGTCTAAATACACTAAAATATTATTTAAGAGATTCAACACCGAAAATCTTATGTCAATTAGCACACCCATGAGTTTGTCCTTGAAACTTGACTCGGACAACTCCAGTAGGGCCATAAATCAAAACATTTATAGAAGCATGATATGATTCGTACATTAATTTCAGCTAGTAGACCGGATATAATGTTCTCCGTATGCCTATGTGGTAGATATCAATCCGATCCTAGAGAATCTCAGTTAGAGGCAGTAAAAAGAATTTTTAGTTATCTACTTGGGAGATCCAATTTAGGTTTTTGGTACTTCAAAATCTTCAGCTATTGATCTAGTCGGTTACTCGGATTCTGATTTTGCCAGTTGAAAGATTGATAGAAAGAGTACAAGTGGTAGTTGTCAATTACTTAGAAATATGTTTGTCTATTTGTTTTCCAAGAAACAACATTCAATTACACTATCCACTACTGAAGCTGAATACATAGCATGTAGAAGTTGTTGTGCTCAACTACCAAATAGACGATTACAACTTAGAGAAAAAAAAAAAAATCTAGTCCTTTGTGATGAGCACCATAAGTCTTAGTAAGAACCTTTTTTACCACTCTCGATCAAAACACAAAGAAATTAGACATCATTTTATCAGAGAGCTGGTCCAAACCAAGGTATTTAAAATTGAGTTTTTCATCACTGAAAATCAATTAGCAAATATTTAACAAAGCTATTAGGATTTGACCATTTCTGTTATCTTTGAGGTGAAGTAGGCATGAGCAGCCCACCTTGACTGACTTCTAATGAATAACTTGAACTGAATGCACACATCCCATAATTATATTACCAAAAGAGTGAAATGGAAATCAAAGGATTGCATTTTAGTCACTCTCCTATGGTCATTGATCAATCAATACCTATTGGTTGATCTATCAGCTGAAGAGATTGATTGATCAATCGAAATAGAATAATCAATCATTCATGGTTCAAATAGATAAAATGAATAGTCAAATTTGAAATTTTAACTCATCTCTTCATCCCAAATCATTTCAAAACCCATTCCAGTGATTTTCTAAAGCTTGACTGACCCTAAATCTCTATTTATCTTAGGTTTTGAGAGATTTCCCATAAAATCCGAGGCTAAAACCCTCATTTATTCCATTTCTATAAAAAACTGAACCGAACAAAATGGCTAGGACAAAGGTCATTGCAAAGAAGAAGATTTCAAGGAAGTAGAATAACATCTATGAGGAAAAGCCTAATTGAAGAGAATTCTTCCACATTAAATCTCAAAGAGAGAAGTATTTCTCAACTTTTGCTCTTAAGAGCGTTGTTGAACTGATGAAAGTTGATATTTCCTTTTGTGAAAAGGAAATCGAGACTTTGTAGAGCTCTTCCAGCCTTACAAAGGCTTATTGGAGAGAGAGGAGACAACCTTCTCACTGCTCACAACAACCGATATTTTCTAGTTGATGGCTATCTTCCAGATGGTCCCTTTGGATTATTAAAACTTCATGGCAAGTAGGATGGCCGATATTGTTATCAACTCAAGGGTGGACAGTCTACCATTCGCACAAGAAATCACCACCATCCTTATCCATAGTGATGTTGACCTCTCATATGACGTATCCGTGGACATGACAAAGAAGATGTCCATTGAAGAAATAAAACTTGGACATTTTGGGTTTGCCAAATTACAAAGATAGTGGATCAAAAAGGAAAAAATATCGAAGGAGTCAGCCCCATTACCTACCACTTCCAAAGATGAGCTCAGACCAAAGCCTTCCATGGATCAGTTCAAGTTTACGAAGAGGAGAAGAAAAGAAGAAGGCACTTCATCATCCAAGAATCGGCTCTCCGATCTAGAAGACGTCGTAGATGACATTCAGGCTACTTAGGTAGTAGTCATAGTCACTTTGGACGAGGTCAAAGCACGATAATAGAGGATCAAGTAACAACTCGACACCATCCTCAATCAACTTCCGTCTCTAGCTTAGTTGACCTTAGAATCCACCCATCTAATTTTTTTACTCCCAATGTATTTACTTCTGATGACTTGTATGTATTGACTCTTATACTTGTACACATAATTTTGGAATTACTTTAAAATATTTATGATATGGTCTCTGAGCCACTTTTTGTTCCAATCTATGCATTCAATTACCTACCTTTTTCAGTATGACAAAAAGAGGGATAAACAATAGGGAACTTGTGTTATGCTCGTAATAACATTAGTATTTTAATTTTTTATTTAATTTACTTTATTTTATTTTAGTCAAAGAATTAATAGGCCACAGGGGCATTTTTGGAATATTTTATTTATAGGGTATTTTTTCAATAATTTATCTTAAACCTTGTAAGGGTGAACCCTATTTAAGGGGTAAGAATAATGAGAAATACAAGCATCGATTTAGAGTAAACAGAGTTTTGAGTTCTCCTCAACAAGCTCAGGGGTGTGCATTCTCCTCAAAGAACTTAGGGTTTTCAAGCTACCCTTTGGCTTGATCTTTGTCTTTCTCTTCTTCCTCCCTACGAATCCACGTGTCAGATCCGGGACCATAACAACTTGGTATCAAAGCAGGGTAACATGGGGGATACTTCAAATCAGGTTAAAAAAGATGGAAGATGACCAGGCAGAAATACGAGCAAGTCTTCAATGACTGACTAGCATGATTTTTTGTTTCATGGCAGAGAGACACGAAGATGACCTGGCAGAAATACGAGCAAGTCTTCAATGACTAACTAGCATGATTTTTGGTTTCATGGTAGAGAGACACTCTATTCCAGACCCAAGGGAGGAGAAATTGGATGGGCACACTGCTGTCCAGGCACCGCAGAGGGGAGGTACAATACCAAGGTACAAAAAATTAGATTTTCCTACCTTTACTGGGCCAGACGACCCCTTGATTTGGTTGCATAGATGTGAGAATTTTTTTTTCAAATCAAGGGACTGTTGAGTTTGATAAGGTGGGACTTGCCGCCTTCCATATGTTAGACAAGGCACAGCTATGGTTTCACCAGGTGGAACTAGAAAGATTGGTGTTGGATTGGGATGAATTTAAAGAATTATGCACAATTAGATTTGGCCCTCCCACCCATAGCAACCCCTTGGGAGATTTGGTCGTGTTGAGACAAACTGGGTCTGTTGAACTGTACCAAAAATAGTTCCAAGAAAAATTGGGTTACGCTGGCAGGTTGGTACGAGTCGACCAGTAGGTCCACTTCTTTACAGAAGGCCTCAATGAATCTCTGAAGTTAGAGGTTGAACTTCAATCCCCTCTAGATTTGGCTTAGGCAATGTATTTAGCTCGTGCAATGGAACAAAGGCAACGACTTCAGCATCGTAGGCCTGTTTGGCAAGGGGAACGGAACAGTTCCTCCTCTTGGTAAGGGTGATGAAATACTTCTCCTCAGGTGCCACATCCTGTATTACCACCTCCCAAAAATAATCTGATTACTACTTTGGAAGCCGACACGCGCTCTAGTAATCCTCCACCTTAGTATATCAAAAAATTAACAAGTTCTGAGATGGTGGAACGAAGGTCCAAGAATCTGTGCTTCAATTATGATGAACCGTACAGGGCATGTTACCAATGTAAAAGGTTGTTTTGGCTTGAAGTGGATGAAACAGAGGGTACAAAATATAGTGATGATATTATTGAGGAAGAACCGCCAACAATTTCTTTGCATGCCATTACTGGGAAGAAATCTGCCAAAACTATGCAAGTCAGAGCTCAAGTCCTCGACCAGGAACTTGTGGGACTAGTAGATTTGGGAAGTACACACAATTTTCTTAGCTTAACCGCTGCTCAACATCTGCAGTTACAGATACTTCCACACCCAACACCCACGGTTTCAGTGGCCAATGGGGAGAAAGTCCCTAGCTACGGGATCAGCAAAACGGTAAAATTTTCCATTGGTACCAATTTATTTCATTCAAAATTTTTTATCATAAATTTGGCAGGATTTGATATGGGTGTAGAGCATCTGACAAAAGATGGGGTGCATCTTCCATTAAATTTTCTACGAGGGAGCAACTCGCTGCCATAGAAAAGGTCATACAACTAAAAATATCCGAGCACAAAAAATTCACAGATCGAGAGGCAGTAGACGCTATCTTGGACGGGCAAAAGGGCCAAGGGCCATAAAATTTCACCGTCTCCGAGCACAAAATAAGCACTGAATGAGAGGCAGCAGATGCTGTCTCGGATGGGCAGAAGGGCCAAGGGCCAGAAAATTTCAATATTTCCGAGCAGGGAAGTCTAACAATGGGTAAAAAAAAAATTAATTTCCAGATCACGGAAAATAGACAGCGGCGACCCCAATTTTTGGAAATCGGAAGGGTATTCCACAACCCCCTTCCCACGGGAAGCCATACATCTTCCACATCCGACGTAAACAAATCCGAGACATCTACCTCTCAGAAAATTGCACAGTGAAGAGGCCCCAAAGGGGTGTTGTTCACCATCGGAAAAATACCCATGTCGCAACGCATTTCCACTGGGGTCCGTTATTCCGGTAGCCGGCATGGCGAGGAGCAAAAGGGAGAAAGGGCAATGGGTAAAATGGGAGCCAAAACCCCTCTCAGACCATGAGACGAAAAATTCCCCAACGGAGAAGCCATGCCATCCTCCTGTTTGCCACCGGAGAAAGAGGAGGCTCCGTCGGCTCTGTCGGACAAATTTCCGGTGGGATTTGACTTTCGGCCACCACCTTTTACTATCAATCCACCTCTCGATAGAATAAAGGGAACCCAATTTCCAAATTTGTCGGGGTAAGTATCGGCAACCTCAAATTTGCATTCAATATTTCGGAAAGATAGGAAAATTCATGCAGTTGTGTTCTAAAGTGTCCACAATATGATATATATTTTTTTGGGGGATTCCGGGATCGGAAAAAAAATAGATGCTGACGAGAATTTCAGAAAAATGAAAGAAATGGAGCTCATCCCCAATGTCGTTGCAGTGCTAGATGGTCTATGCAGTGATGGGTTGATTCACGAAGTTATGAAGCTATTTGGGTTAATGCGTAAAAAGGGTATAATCCCTGATATTGTAATCTATATGGCTGTGGTGGAAGGCCCTAAAGTGTGAAGATGAAAAATGAGAGATGGAGAAGTTGGGTGCTTTAGACCTTGGAGAATGAGGTAATGGATACATGGAGGACAACGGGTTAAAGAGAAGCCAGCTTGTGACTACATCCTTGGTAGACAAAAGTTCCAAATGCGGTCAGATCAATACTGCTAGGCAAGTGTTTGATGCAAGGACTACCCAAGATGTTGTTGCATGGTCGGGTTATAGCCAATTGAATAGCATTGCATCGAACGCCATAGTCGAGAGTGTTGTGCTACCTGCATGCCAAATTCACAAAAATGTTGAACTTGGAGAAGACTCATGGAGGCAGCTCACTAGGTTGGACCAGGGCATAGCGGTGATTCTATACTTAAGTCCACTATTTATGCATCTGTGAACAGGTAGGAGGATGCACTGAAGGTGAGCACACAGATAAAGGAAAGCGGAATTAAGAAGACTCTAGGTTGTAGTATGATTGAGGTGGATGGGGTGATTTATGAGTTCTTTGCTGAAGATAGTGACCATTCTCTATCCAAAGACATATATGATACAGTGGAAGAAATGCTTCAGAGGATAAAGTTGGAAGGTTTTGTTCCTCACACATCAGAGGCAAGATTAGATACAGAGGATGAAGAATACCTTGCTGATGAGGTTGCTTGTGGTTTTCACAAGGATATGCTGGTGGGTGCTGCTAAGACCATTGTCCAATCTAAACCTTCAAACGTGGAGGTTCCCTTCATTGTTATTGCTTTGCTCAACATACAATCAATTCATGTAGTGGGTTAAACAGGAGACTTGTATGTTGCACATAATTATTTTAGTACCTGGACAGCACGGGAGCACAGCAACCAACACAATTTTTCAACCCAAAAATTTTACTGTGATCTTTGGTTCATGAATACGTGTACTGTGAAATCTCCTACTCAATCAGCCATGGAAACTTTAAAGCCCAAGATGATGATGCTATTTCATATTGTTGCTACTATTGCAGTGAAGATAAGGGCACCCCAGCAGCAACTACAGCTTGAAAAATATAATGCAGCTAAGCACCACCTGGAAAATTCTGACTGTGACCAAATGCTTGTGCATGGGGGGAACATTGATGCTGCTCATGGTGTATTTAATGTATTACCTGCCTTTGCTTTCATCTCAAATGAAATCATATGTGGCAGTGGGGTTGTCTTTGGTAAAGATTGTCTTAATACCATTGATTTTGAGAAGTTGTTGGCAGATAGGGAGACTCTCCAAGATAAAGGTTCTCTTGCCATATTTTGAATGTCACGCTGTGGGGAATGTTTTTTCTGGCTGTTGACAGGAACAATATTAAATTCTGGGTGGTGTCTTCCCCGAGTATAAGTGCTGCTGCTATGGCACTGCTGCAACCAGTGCTGCCAACAATGGCACTGCTGAAAACAGTACTCATAGTCCTGAGAGTAGAACCAGCAGTGCTTTATGAAGTCCATGATGTTTTATATTCAGGAGGGGCTCATGAAAACCTCCACCAAAGACAATGCTGATGTGCCAAGTATACCATGCTGCCATACAGCCAAGGACACAGTGCTGCTATGGCAGTGCAGAACACCATGCTGCTCGACAACCACGCAAACAGTGATGCAGTGGCAGTGCTGAATGAAATAGGTGTTGTTCATGCTGGACATCTAAATAACTCTTTGGCTGTTCTCTCCCATAACCAAGCTGCAGCAGCAATTACATCAGTGGTGACAAAGATCATTGACACTAAAAGTCAGGGGGACAAAAATTTTGGGCTTTATGTGGATGATGGCTGTTTTCAAAATGCATTTGTGTCCGACCAAGCTACGCGGATGATGGTTGTCAAGAAGGATGGCACGATCACTGCTGGTAACTTGAGCCAAGTAGGTGATGGTGTTGGTGCAATCCTCTTTATGAGAAATTCAATTGCAGAGCTGATAGTATTACCATTTCTTGGTGTATTCTGCCATTTTACTGCTGTTGGTGTGGACCCTTCTGTAATGGGCATAGATCAACCGGTTGCAATTTCGACTGTCGTGAAAGCGCTGTCTGAGGAAGTCGTTCCTGCATTCCAGGTCATGGTGCTTCACCGTCGTGGGGTGTGCTACTACAAGTAAAGATGACACAATGTCAAAAAAAAAAATTGCTTCTCTAGTTGGATGCTCCAATTTTGTAGTCCAGAGGGCCGACATAGATACCGTGGTTGATACTTGAGAACAGGTGGAGCCATCGGCACGGGCAAGCAAACCCTACCTTCGAGCTTGAGGACAAGCTTTTTCTTTCAGGGTGGGGTGTAATGTTATGCAGGCACATTAGTATTTTAATTGTTTTTATTTAATTTTCTTTATTTTATTTCAGTTAAATAATTAATAGGCCACAGGGGCATTTTTGGAATATTTTATATATAAGGGTATTTTGTAATATTTTATCTTAAACCTTGTAAGGGTGAAGGCTATTTAAGGGGTAAGAGTAATGAGAAATACAAGCATTGATTTAGAGTAAACAGGGTTTTGAGTTCTCTTCAACGAGCTCAGGGGTGTGCGTTCTCCTCAAAGAACCTAGGGTTTTAAAGCTTCCATTTGGCTTGATCTTCGTCTTTCTCTTCTTCCGCCCTACAAATCCTTGTGTCAGATCTGGGACCATAACAACTTGGATAGAAAAGGCCCAGGCACTCATAAATTTGCACTTAAAAGGATTAAAACAAACTATGAAATTGCATATTTAGTTAAGTCCAACCCTTAGGAAAGTGTAATTTTTATTTTTTCCAAGTTAGATTTTGTCATCATAAAAAATGGGAAGATTGTTGACTGTAGGTTGACTCTCACATTTCTTTTGATGATAAAAAAAACTTAATTGAACTAGTAAGTTGCCAATCTAAAGTATTTCAGATACTTCACCTTTAAGAGCATCTCAAGGTCTAAAGCATCAATGCCAAAATGAAAGACCTTAAGCACAAATGAAGAACATCTCTTGAAGAAGTACCCAAAGGAAGAACACAACATGAAGATGTTATGGACTCCATAGCATCACGAGTTATCCACAGGCATAGGAATTAAATTATGTCAATTTACATTTAATGTAATTTCATTTGGTTTGGTTTACTTTGGTTTGGTTTAGATGTAATGTGGCGTGAACCACTTGGTCACTTTTGTAATTCCGTCCTCAACCCTATTTAGGGGGACGTCATGGGAAGGAGAAATCAAGTATTGAGAAAATTAGAGTAAACAGGTTAGATTCTCCCTCAGAGGTCAAGGTCGGATTCTCCCTCTGAGGTCCAGGTCGAGCTTCCTTCAAAGCTCCTTCATTCTATTTGATTTCCATCATTCCATGTTCCAGAAACAAAAACCCTCTTCCAGTGTCAAGAAAAACCATGGAGGGAAGAGAGAAAAGAAGGGTGACTCGATCCATGGCTCGGGAAGAACCTAACATTTTGGTATCAGACAGGTCCACCCTTGGGGATTCCTCTTCCCCTGAGGATTTCAGGCAATTAGTTCAAGATAATCGGCAGAGGACGGACCTTCAGGCTAATTCCCTAGAAGAGGTGCGTCAGACAACCTCTGACCTGCGTGAGGCCATAAAATCCATGGATGCTGCCATCCAAGCTCCACTCCAGAGACAAGAGGACAATGGTACACGAGCACAACCACCACCAGCCTACTCTCCACAGGCCGACCACCATCAATTCTACCCACCACGTCCCCCACAACCACCAATGCGTCATCACAATCCCCATCTAGGGCCTATCACTCAGGGACCAAATATGGTTCCTAGGTATTCAAAACTTGACTTTCCTACGTATGATGGGTCTAAGGACCCCTTGATTTGGTTAGCCAAGTGTGATAAGTTCTTTTATCATCAAAAAACACCTGCGGATGAGAAAGTTTATTTGGTCGCCTACCACATGCTCGATGAAGCGCTTCTATGGTACCACCAATTCTGAAATGACCCATTGGTTCGGGATTAGCAGTCTTGCATGATGAGATTTGGTCCTCCAGCTAGTAGCATTCCATTGGGTGAATTAATCAATTACAAGCAAATTGGATCACTAGAGGTGTACCAAAAGACCTTCCAGGAAATGTTAGCTTGAGCAAACTAGTTTGTCAGCCACACCCAATATGTTCATATTTTTACTGCGGGTTTGACAGAAGCTCTAAGACTCGAAGTTGAATTACATGGTCCTACAGATTTGGACCACGCTATGAATTTAGCCAGGTCAATTGAGCACAAGTTGCGTGTTCTAAAGGAGTCACTGGTAAGAAAACCAGCTTGGCTAGGAAGGCACAATGTCACTGCACCAACCCCTTATTATGGAACTCCACGTTCTGAAGCCAGTGCAGCCCCACGCCCAGACAGCTCTAATTCGGCTCCACCTGCTCCTTACTTCAAAAAACTCAATAGACAGGAAATGAATCAGAGAAAGGCCAAGGGCCTTTGTTTTAACTGTGATGAACAATATGTAATTGGTCACCAATGCAAAAGATTATTCAGTATATGTCTGTGGGAGGATGGTGATGACATACTACCTGAGGAGGAGATTGTGGAGACAGACCAAGAGGGTCCAGAGATTTCCCTTCATGTCATGACTGGTCTACAAAGTTCTAGTACCATGCAGGTTAAAGCCAAGTTACATCATCTACAGTTACTGGCTTTAGTTGACTATGGCAGTACACATAATTTCATCAGTCAGCCTGCGGCAGAACAACTTGAGTTAGTAGTCCATCAATAGGCCAGCCTTTCTGTATCAATAGCCAATGGGGCTAAAATTCCTAGAGTGGGCATATCTCCAGCCACACACTCTGATATTGAGGGACACGCATTTATTGCAGATTTCCTGGTGATTCCACTTTCAGGATTCGATTTGGTACTGGGAATTAAATGGCTACAACTGTTGGGGCCAATACTATGGGATTTTCAAGCTCTGACTATGTCCTTTACAGAGGACCACCGTCAGATTATATTGCATGGCAACCAAGCACTAGTGCCTTGCGCACTACAGATTGTTCAAGTCCAGACCACGCCCAACTGTAAGTTATCTCAATTACTTACAGACTTTGAGGATATCTTTCAGGACCCTACTGCTTTACCGCCAATTAGGCACTGTGATCACCGTATTCGTTTGAAAATGGGCATAGAGCCTGTAGTAGTGCGTCCTTATCATTACCCCCACTTACAGAAGGATGAGTTTGAAAGGCAAAGCTAGAAGATGCTAGCCCAGGGTATTATTCAGCCCAACAAGTCTCCTTTTTCCTCACTGGTATTACTGGTCTTCAAGCATGATAAGTCATGGATTTTTTTGTGTGGATTACAGGCAACTCAATGCGCATACCATTAAAGATAAATTTCCCATCCCTGTGGTGGACGAGTTGCTAGATGAGCTACATGGAGCTACTATTTTTACCAAACTCGATTTGAAATCGGGCTATCATCAAGTCCGAGTTCACCCATCAGATGTGGAGAAAATAGCGTTCTGCACGCATCACGGCCATTTCGAGTTCCTCGTCATGCCATTTGGTCTCTCAAATGCGCCTTCCACCTTCTAGGCCCTCATGAATGAGGTATTTTCCTTTCTCTTGACGAAATATGCTTTGGTATTTTTTGACAATATTTTGGTCTACAGCAACAGTTGGGAAGAACATCTTCAGCACCTTCACCATGTATTTTCTCTTATCCGCTCACATCATTCGGTTTTAAATCAGTCCAAATGTTCTATGGGAACTTCAAAAGTGGCATACTTGGGCCACGTTATTTCAGCAATTGGGGTGAAAGTAGACCAGAGTAAGATATAGGCCATCACAGATTGGCCTCCTCCTACATCCATTACAGCCTTAAGGGAATTTTTGGGCCTAGCTAGGTATTATAGAAAATTTATTCGTAGCTATGGCCAGATTGCAGCTCCGCTCAACAACCTACTCAAGAAAAATGCCCTTACCTAGTCAGAGACAACGATTCATTCCATTCAACAGTTGAAAGAGGCCTTATCAGCCACCCCAGTTTTGCAGCTACCTGACTTTGATGAGTCATTTTTTTGTGGAATGTGATGCTTCGAGGGGCGGTATTGGTGCAGTGTTACACCAACAGGGACACTCGATTGCTTATTTTAGCCGCCAACTTGGCCAGCACCACCACAAGTTAGCAGCTTATGAGAGGGAATTGATCGGATTAGAGAAAGCTATACAGCATTGGCGGCCTTTTCTCTGGGGACAGGAATTTCTGATTCACACTGATCATTGCAGCCTCAAGTATCTGCTTGAGCAGCACCTGACTACCTCACCACAACAACATTGGTTAAGTAAACTTATGGGGTTTGACTTTACTGTAGAGTATAAACCTGAGAGTTTGAATGTAGGGGCTGATGCTTTATCTCGTTGGGACATTCCAAAGCCACAATTACATGCCATAAGTCAGCCTAGAGCTCTGTTATTGGATTCTATACAGGAAAAGGCACAACAGTACCCGAAAATTATAGCTTTATATCATGAGATCCAGTAGGGGACAGTGGCAACCCATTGGACAGTTAAGGACAATCTAGTCCTCTACAAAAATAGAATCTTTCTACACCACACGTCCCCACTGATTCACATCATTTTAGCATCCTTCCATGACAGTACACATGAGGGCTGACAAAAAACATATTTCCGGATCAGTCGGGAATTTTATTGGAGGGGCATGAAGCGCAGTATAGCCGATTATGTGGTAGCTTGTCAGATTTGTCAACGGAATAAAGCTGAATCATTAAGTCCAGCGGGGTTGCTCCAACCACTTTAGCTGCCATCACAGGTCTGGTATGATATTTCTATGGACTTCATAGATGGACTTCCCTCTTCGTCAGGCAAATCCGTTATCTTTGTAGTGGTGGATCATTTCTCAAAGTATGGGCACTTCATCCCTCAACCGCATCCTTACACTGCAGCTTAGGTCACTCAACTCTTTTTGGATAATATTGTCTGCTTACATGGGATGCCTAATTCCATTACCAGTGAGAGAGATGCCATCTTTACCAGTACATTTTGGAAAGAACTATTCATGCTGTAGGGCACAACGTTAGCATTCTCTTCAGCCTACCATCTGCAGACTGATGGTCAGACAGAGGTCGTCAATAGAACAATTGAAATGTATCTTCATTGTTTCGTGGGGGACTCACCGAAAAGGTGGGTTAAGTGGCTCGCCTGGGCTGAATTCTGTTACAACACCTCCTACCACAGCGCACTCGGCACAACCCCATTCAAGGTAGTATAGGGTAGAGACCCGCCCAGCCTTTTATCATATGAACCAGGTGCCTCTAAGGTTACCACTTTGGACCAAGCATTAGCCAAAAGAGACACCTTGTTCACTGAGGTGCATACTCATCTCCAGGAGGGACAACATACTATGAAGTTGTATTATGACAAGAAGCACCGGGAAGTCTTCTTTTCTCCAAGAGATTATGTATGGCTGTCTCTCCAACACTACAGGCAGCTATCGCTGATAGCCACCAAATGGCATAAGCTCTCTTCGAAGCTTTATGGTCCCTTTCAGGTTATGGACCGCATTGGTACAGTTGCCTACCGCTTGCAACTTCCACCAGAGGCCAGGATTCACAATGTGTTTCATGTCTCCCAACTGAAGGCCTTCCAAGGTGATTCTCCCTTGCTATACACACCTTTTTCCCCACTACATGAGGGACGTGTCCTTTCTACTCCAGCATAGCTATTACAGGCTCTCCGCATTCAGGGTGATTGGGAGATCCTAGTGCAATGGGCTGATGCTGATCCCAGTGACACGACATGGGAGCCATTAGCTGCGTTCCGCACCCTCTACCCCTACTTCGAGCTTGAGGACAAGCTCTTTCTCCAGGAGGGGGTGATGTTATGGACTCCATAGCATCACGAGTTATCCACATGCATAGGAATTAAATTATGTCAATTTACTTTTAATATAATTTCATTTGGTTTGGTTTACTTTGGTTGTGGCGTGAACCACTTGACCTATGGGTCACTTTTGTAATTCCGTCCTCAACCCTATTTAGGGGGACGTCAAGGGAAGGAGAAATCAAGTATTGAGAAAATTAGAGTAAATAGGTCAGATTCTCCCTCAGAGGTCTAGGTCGGATTCTCCCTCTGAGGTCCTGGTCGAGCTTCCTTCAAAGCTCCTTCATTCTATTTGATTTCCATCATTCCATGTTCCAGAAACAAAATCCTCTTCCAGCGTCAAGAACATCCATGGAGGGAAGAGAAGAAAGAAGGGTGACTCGATCCATGGCTCGGGGAGAACCTAACAGAAGACTTGAGTTCAAGCACAATAGACAAACATCTAAACTCAGTCAATTTTTTAAAGGGAGTATTCTTACTCCTATTCCTTATGTAATTGTGAAATCAAAGCTTTAGGATATAAATTGCACATAAACATTTTTAGAATCATCATAAACTTCACTTAGAAACATGCTAAAGCACTTAGAGATAATTTCCCAATATTCATAAAATCTAAACTTTTAATCTAGCATTGGAATGATCAATCAATCATTGATAATGATCGATCATCCAGAACTATGCAGGCCAAAAATATAAAGTTTGAACTATCAATCATAGTCGATTGATTGATCAACTAGGACATGGCTATTTCATGCTATAATACATGATCAATCATCTATGAGAGATTGATAGAGCATAGTTGTCCAGGCAAGCGGAATTTTCATGGAATGATTGATCGATTAGTTAAAACTTTGCTAGTAAGTGTTGGAAGATGTGCCCAAGCCCACAAGACCAAAGAAGGTCAAATGTCAAAGTGTGTGAAAGATGGGCCCAAGCCCACATACCAAAGAAGGCCCACAAATCCAAGAGAGGTGGAAGATGGGCCCAACCTACAGACCAAGGAGAAGGCCCTCATACCCATACAGTGATGACATGATGGTAAATCAAGAGTCATCTCATAAAGATGACATTGATGTAATTAGTTTAAGTTTTAGGGGTATTATTGTAATATTATAATCTTATTCATCTATAAATTGAGCCTCAGGGGGAGGGTTAGGACATAAGTCAATAACCACTTTTCTCTCCTATTTTCTCCCAACGAGTCCCTCTCTCCTTTTCTCCATGAGCTAAATCCATGAAGTCCGGAAAATCAACAAGGTATCAGAGCATTGATTTTCAGGACTCACATCTATGGAAGTCCTGAAAATCAACATGGTATTAGAGCATTGATTTTTAGGACTCACATCTATGGTTTTTAGGATTAAAAAACCCATTATTTTTTTCTTTGCCCATATTGTTGTTAGTTTTTTTTCATGATATTTTTTTATTTTTCTATCTTCTGCTTGTACATTTGATCATGTGAGACCCACCACTCCAGAGAAATATTGAGTTTCATATTGTTAGGAAGCAATTCAATTCGTATATGAGTGTGTTGTCTTCCCAGTTCTACATGTGCATGGCTCCTTTGAATTTCAACTCCAATTGAGCTTCATAATAAATCCAAGTCAATGGCTGAACGTAATTGGGGAAGAAATCATAGGCTTTTCAACCACAAGACGGGCGTATTGTGGTATTATTTTTTTTTATTTCTACATCAACAACTTCATCATCCAAAAGGGATAGAAAGAAGAAGAAGAAGAGACTCATAATAAAATGGGATAGATTTGTTTATTTTTCCATTTAAAAAGCCTCTTTCTTCCTGATCTATCGTCACCTTTCTCCAAAACATGGTTATGCTTTTGTGCACCAGAGCGACATTTGGTTTTACATACCTGCTTCTGGTCCTTTCGCCAATTCTCCGGGTGTCATGGAAAATGGCTGCAGTGCCTACAATCTAAGAAGAAGTTTGAAGTCAAAGGACAATAGGCTAGAAACATTGAACATGGAGGAAGCATTCTAAAGGTGAACAAAATTGAAGAAAAGTGGAAAGGTATAGATTGCAAATTGTCTGCCTCTGCACCATCACCATGAAATGTAGATTTTTAATGGCTCTGGAACAAGCAGTGAAGGCAAATTTTTTTCTTTAGACATTATCGTGCTATCAATCTAGGTGGAGAATTATTTGTGGAAGAAGATTACATTCCGGTGTTGGTTCTTATTTTGCAAAGCTCTTCGCTAGATTTTTTCTTTTCCTGGAAGCTCTTCGTTGGATTTTTCTTTGGTGGAGCTTGGTAGGCAGATTGTGGCTGGCTTGATCTAGCATGTCAATTCTCTGTTCAATTCTGGCAATTACTACTATTTCTGTAATTGCTGCTTAGCATCGCAGTACAGACTCTGCTCGGACTAAGGCATATTATCTTCCTTAGCCAGACCATTTTTTTTCAAGGAATGCTCTCTACTGGATTGAGTTATTTTTAGAAAGTTCATACTAATTGATTTCCTTCATCTGTTGTCTCTTTGCTAGTCTGATTGTCACCTTGCCAAAATTATTTTGGCTAGCCATTGGATATCCTAGGTACACTCTCAAAAAGTTTCCTTCACTCTGTCGCTTTGTTTTTCAGAAAATTCCCACTGGTTCATTACCGGCTACATTCCCTAGTTGTCTGCTGTGCTACGCTGTTCGGAGGCCAGTGCCACGGGAAAGATGCTGGTTCTGAATTAAAATCCAACCTAAGTTTGGTGGCTGATGGATTTAGCAAGTTAACCCTGGAAAGATGCTGGTTCTGAATTAAAATCCCACTTAAGTTTGGTGGCTGATTGATTTAGCAAGTTAACCCTACAAGTTGCGCCAACTCAGACCGAGTAAAACTTGGTCCAAATCACTTTGGCCAGGTCAATTTGACTTGTCCCACTTGTTTATTTCCTCTATTATATGGGTCTAGGTCCCGAGTTCTATACCAATTTCTCTCGTGACTCAACATTATTGGTCTGATATATGCTATGGCTTGACTAGGTCACGTTTTCTTCGATTGGATTATTACTCGGTCAACATATTATTTGGTGCACAACCTTCTAATGGCTTCACAATGGATTATTTTATGAGTCCTCAGATTTTCATTATTTTGTATGTGTTATTTGGTCCCAAGCCCATCTCAGCTGCTGCTATTGTGTCTCTTTGGTTAAGACATTATTATTGAAGAAAGACTTCTCAGTTGCTGATTGTTGTCAGTATTGGTTATTCTGATGAATAAAAAAACACATGGTGGCCCCAAAATGTTATCTTTCGGGTGATTACCAATTACCCCCTTTATTTGGCATTTTTACTCTTACCATTTGAGAGTTCATGACCTGTGGAGGGACATCGTGATGGAGGATTTTATTACTACACTTCTAAGAAATGCCTATAGACCCACTACTTATAGAGGAAAGGAGTGTGCCCAACATCCAACGTGAGTCAAGTCTATTATTTACCCAAGAGGTGTTTTTTTAGTTATCCTGAGAAAGTAGGTAGACTCTGTGCCCCACACTAGGACTACTTTTTTGCCTGTGAAATTGAGTGGAAAGTACTTTTAGACTATGACCATTTGACTGGAGTATGGAGCAATGTCTTATGGCTAGGAGAGATTTTACTTTCTCTTATATTATGCCAATTGGGTCTCTAAGAGACCACTAGCTTGAGGGGGAGTGTTGGAAGATATGGAGGACTGCCATTTTATACGGGAAGATCTTATACACCATTTGTAGCAAGTTGGGCGTTCATGACGTTCTCTCACGCCCGACTTGAGGGGGAGTGTTGAAAGATGAACCCAAATCCACAGACCAAGGAGTAGGCCCACAAGTCCATACAATGATGGCATAATGGTAAATAAAGAGTCTTCTCATAAAATGGCATGAATGTAATTAGTTTAACTTTCAGGGCTATTATTATGATAATGTAATCTTATTCATCTATAAATTGAGCCTCATGAAGAGGGTAGGACATAAGTTAGTAACCTCTTTTCTCTCCTGTTTTCACCCAAGGAATCCCTCTCTCTCTTTCTCCATGAGCAAAATTCATGGAGTCCTAAAAATCAACAGTAAGGGACTTCAAGCATGATCTATCGAAGGAAAACACACTAATCGATCATACTTGTATTGCACAAGTAGAAGGAATCTCAATTGATCGCTCAACCACTGGCAATGATTGATCAACTTAACTTTTTGAATAAATAGTAACATATTGATGATTAGTCCATCGATCAATAAGTCTCTTCTTGATAGAAAAGTAATCGTTATGATTGATTGATCAATCAATCACTTATCAGTGATCGATCAATCAACAATTTGATTTTTGAAAATGGGAAAATAAAGGTTTGTTTGAGTTGGTAAAACTATAAATATCCCACCAAACCGTGAGTAAAGTAGTGAATGAGCATTTATTGGCATATCTTCAAGCCAAAAATCTTTATCTTGCAGTTTTCTACCAAAAGTGTTTTAGAGAGAAAGAGAGAGACCCTTACTTTTGAAAAACCTTCAATCTATTTCAATAATCCTTGCATACATCATAGTACAAGTTCATTGATCAATTCACAATGTGCTACAAAGGAGGAGGCATCTTTAATCTCAAGGAGAAGCATGTTATGGTCCTAGGTTGAGTACTTATGCCTTCCGCTCCTAACAAGCTGGTCTTTTAGGAAGTATTGGCTAGGTGCTTAACATTTGGTATCAGATCGGCGCTCGAAGAGTCATGAGTAGAGCTTGAAGAGTCCTACGCGGAGGAGGCGACCTAGCAGAAACTAGAGTGGGTCATCGCTAGAGTGGTCCATCACAAGAGTGGGCCACCACTAGTGTGGGCCGCCATGGATGTCGGCTCGTGAAGATGTGTGTGATGTTATGGTCCTGGGTTTAGTACTTATGTCTTCCGCTCCTAACACGCCAGTCTTTTGGGTAGTATTGGTTAGGTGCACAATATTTGGTATCAGAGCAAGCACTACATCATGAGTTTGAATCCCCGTGGCGTAAGTCCTGAGCCGCAAGAGTCCTGAGTGGAGGGGGTGACCTAGCAGAAACTAGAGTGGGCCATCGCTAGAGTGTGTCCGCCGCTAGAGTGTGGCCGTCGTGGTTGTCGACTCATGGCTGTGATGTTAAGGTTCTAGGTTAAGTTCCTATGCCTTCCACTCTTAACAAGTCGGTCTTTTGGGTAGTATTGGTTCGGTTCTCAACAAAGCATCTCTCCAAGTAAGGGTGTAATTTTTCCCATTTTTATGAAATTGTGAAAGGTTCATCTAGAACCTATTAATCTAGATAGAAAGGACAAGCTAGAGTGAGAATCTAGTAGTAATCTCTTGGGGAGATTGCCTTGTTTAAATCATGTATTGAGCTACACATGGCCAAAGAGAGACGCAATCTCTTTTATAATTTTCCTGCTATTAGAGTGTAATAGTGAAAATTTGTCAAACACGGGTTCTTGGACAACAACTTCCACTAGAAAAACATCTATGACAAAAAAACTTTTAGTCGTTGTGGTGTGTGAATGTTGCTATTTATGTTGAAATGCTTTTTTATGATATTTCAATTACATGTATAAATTATTTTTATTTTAAATATATCAATTCACCTCCCTGTTCAGAAGCCACTTGTGCCAATATTGGTTTTCCATTCTCTTTCTTTACAAGGTACGCCTTCTCTAGATACTTTGGTTGATTAAATAATGTTTTCAAAATAATCAAAAGATTTTTATAGACATCTTTAGAATATAAAACTAAATAAATCAATAAAATTTCAATAGCCAAAAAATCCAGAATAACTTTTTTTTTATTTCTAAAAAGTTGTGATCTAAAAAATTATTAAGTAAACAATTCGCCTTGATAAATAACCAAGAAATACATGATTGTGTTTAACTATGGTTTGTGATTTTACCACTTTCCAAATGATAGTAAAGTTGTCAATGAGCTAGTTTTACACTATACGTAAATACAATACCTACCCCAACCAATGAAAGGGGCCGATAGGTTTCTTTATGGGTTTTTAATGGAAACTCACCACCTTCCAAGGAAGCTACTATTAACAACATAAACATCATTTGCAACAAATCAGATTATGATAATACTCTTAAAAGTTATTTTTTTTAAATATAAAACACATGAAATGTTCTTTAAAGCATAAACTGCCTAATTTGCTAATTTCAACTAACAAAAAAAACCTTTTATTAATATTTTATTTTATTTAAACCCTAAACCCTAAATGACCAAATTCATTCTATTTCTTTTATAGTATAATAGAATTTTTACTTCTCTTTTTTTTTTCTCCTTATCCATGAGTCACTTGTTAACTTTCATTTCATTACCCAATTTTGTTTTGATAACATCAAGAGGCTAGGTCAAACTGAATGTGGAATTCGCTCTAATAGTCGTTCTCTTTGTGGGACCCACTACTTTTTACCCATGGACTTCATTCTTGAACTCTAATCCATGGCTAGCATCTCTGCAAACTTACCTTGTTAAATAAAAGAGGAAAGATCTTCGTTTACAGGAATAACTAAGTTGTTACCAGCAGTAAAATGTAACAGTTTCACCTTATCAAAAGCTTCTCGAGTGAATACGAGCATGCTATACCAGGAATAACTTAGTTTTTTTCTTTTTTTTTTCTATACCAGCATGCCCGTCCCATGCACGGAAGAAAGAAAAATAAAAAATAAAATCTCTTTCCGTTTCTCTTTTTTTATTCTAAAATCTGTTTGTGAATCTCCTTTTTATTGTCAAAATTTTTTATTAGTGTATTTTCTTTTTGCGGAGTGAATGTTTAGTGAAATGATAAAAATTCAAATACAGAACGACGAAGACGAAGCGGACAATATAATTTTTTGATGTACATTGATAAACTAATAGTCTATATAAATAGACTTAATACATAACTGTTACAATGTGGGACCACCATGGTGCTCGAGCTGGTGGGACCCACCATGAGGATGTAGGTCATCAAGTAGAGTCCTAGAGGACGTGGGACACCAAGAAGAGTCCTCACCCAAAGCAAGCACGAGTTAACGAAGCAAGAAGAACAAGCTGAATTGATTTAGAAGACTTGAAGATCAAGTGGGACCCACAAAGATCTAACGAGATGGCACTCTTATCAAGATATGCTAGGAGGTCATGAGGGGCCCACAATGATAAGGCTACGAACTGGTTTATCCATTATATTCATGTGAATAATGAAGGACTACTAGTTCTACTCAAGTTAGTCTTCTAGTAGTATAGTTTGAATAGACTTACTTATATTGAAGAGTTACAGTTGGAATGTAATTAGGATTAAATGACAAGTTGTATAAGGACTCCATTAGGATCTACCCTTGCCATGGATCTCAGCACCCTACGTTCTCCTCTTTCCTCCAGATTGTCGAGTGATGAAGAAAATAATTTCTTATGCTTGGGATGGAACGACCCTTGAAGGAGGCTCAACCTTGGACCTCAGAGAGGGAGAATCCGACCTTCTATTCTAATTCGATTTCAATGCTTACTTCATTCCTGCCCATTCTCCTCCATAAAAAGGATTAGGGACACAAAACATCAAGCCCAAACCTAGGGGCACAAGTTTTAAGAAAATTACAAGTAAACCACTTAAAAACATTAAAAGGAAATTACATAAATTGACTCCTGCGTCAGCTTATTATTCGGGATGTTATCGAGTCCATAACATCGCCCCCCTCCTGGAGAAAGAACTTGTCCTCAAGCTCGAAAGTGGGGCAGAGAGCCCTAAAAGATGCCAAGGGCTTCCATTTAGTCTCAAGTGGGTCTGTGTTGGCTCACTGTACTAAAAGCTCCCAGTCGTCCTAGACGCATGTTATGGACTCCATAGCATCACGAGTTATCCATAGGCATAGGAATTAAATTATGTCAATTTACTTTTCATGTAAATTTCATATGGTTTGGTTAACTTTGTTTGGTTTGGGTTACTTTGGGTTGGTCCAGTTGTAATGTGGCGTGAACCACTTGACCTATGGGTCACCTTTGTAATTTCGTCCACAACCCTATTTAGGGGGACGTCAAGGGAAGGAGAAAGCAAGTATTGAGAAAATTACATCAAACAAGTCAGATTCTCCCTCAGAGGTCTAGGTCGGATTCTCCCTCTGAGGTCCAGGTTGAGCTTCCTTCAAAGCTCCTTCGTTCTCTTTGATTTCTATCATTCCACATTCCAGAAACAAGAATTCTCTTCCAACATCAAGAGCATCCATGGAGGGAAGGGAGGAAAGAAGGGTGACTCGATCCATGGCAAGGGAAGAACCTAACATCTTGGTATCAGACAGGTCCACCCTAGGGGATTCCTCTTCCCCTGAGGATTTGAGGCAATTATTGGAAGATAATATGCAGAGGACAGACCACCAGGCTCAATCCCAAGAAGAGGTGCGTCAAAAAACCACTAACTTGCATGAAGCCATAAAATCAATGGATGCTGCCATCCAAGCTCTCCTCCGGTGATAAGAGGACAATGGTACACGAGCACAACAACCACCTGCCTACTCTCCACCGGTCGACCACCATCAATTCCATCCACCACCTCCCCCACAACCACCAAAGCGTCAACACCATCCCATTCAAGAACCAAATACTGTTCCCAGGTATTTAAAACTTGAATTTCCTACATATGATGGGTCTAAGGACCCTTCGATTTGGTTAGCCAAGTGTGATCAGTTCTTTTATCATCAAAAAATACTTGCGGATGAGAAAGTTTATTTGGCCGCCTACCACATGGTCGATGAAGCGCTTCTATGGTACCACCAATTTCGAAATGACCAATTGGTTCAGGATTGGGCAACCTTTAGGCAGTCTTGCATGAGGAGATTTGGTCGTCCAGCTAGTAGCAATCCATTGGGTGAATTAATCAATAACAAATAAACTGGATCACTAGAGGTGTACCAAAAGACCTTCCAGGAAAGGTTAGCCCGAGCAAACCAGTTTGTCAGTCACACATAGTATGTTCATATTTTTATTGCGGGTTTGACTGAAGCTCTGAGACTGGAAGTTGAATTACATGGTCCTACAGATTTGGACCACGCTATGAATTTCGCCAGGTCAATTGAGCACAAACAGCATGTTCTCAAGGAGTCACTGGTCAAAAAACCAGCTTGGCCAGGAAGGCACAATGCCTCAGCGCCAACCCCTTATTATGGACCCCCACATTCTAGAGACAGTGCAGCCCCACATCTAGACATCTCTAATTCAGCTCCACCTGCTCTTTACTTCAAAAACTCAACAGACAGGAAATGGATCAGAGAAAAGCCAAGGGGCTCTGTTTTAACTGTGATGAACAATATGTCATTGGTCACCACTGCAAAAGATTATTCAGTATGTGTCTGTGGGAGGATGGTGATGACATACTACCTGAGGAGGAGATTGGGGAGACAGACCAAGAGGGTCCAGAGATTTCCCTTCATGCCATGACTGGCCTACGCAGTTCTAGCACAATGCAGGTTAAAGCCAAGTTACATCATCTACAGTTACTGGCTTTAGTTGACTCTGGCACTACACAAAATTTCATCATTCAGCCCACGACAGAACAACTTCGGTTAGTAGTCCAGCAACAGACTGGCCGTTCTATATCTATAGCCAATGGGGATAAAATTACTAGTGTGGGCATATCTCCAGCCACACACATTGATATTGAGGGACATATATTTATTGCAGATTTCCTGGTGATTCCATTGTCTGGATTCGATTTGGTACTAGGAATTAAATGGTTACAACTGTTGGGGCCAATACTATGGGATTTCCAAGCTCTGACCCTGTCTTTTACAGAGGACCAACGTCCGATTATATTGCATGGCACACAAGCACCAGTGCCTTGCGCACTACAGGTTGTTCAAGTCCAATCCACGGCCAACTGTAAGTTATCTCACTTACTTACAGAATTTGAGGATATCTTTCAGGACCCTACTGCTTTACCGCCAATTAGGCACTGTGATCACCGTATCCGTTTGAAAATGGGCACTAAGCCTGTAGTGGTGCGTCCTTATCGTTACCCCCACTTACAGAAGGATGAGATTGAAAGGCAGTTCCAGAAGATGCTAGCCCAGGGTATTATTCAGCCCAGCATGTCTCCTTTTTCCTCACCGATATTACTGGTCTGCAAACATGATAAGTCATGGAGGTTTTGTGTAGATTACCGGAAACTCAATGCCCATACTATTAAAGATAAATTTCCCATCCCAGTGGTGGACGAATTGCTAGATGTGCTACATGGAGCTACTATTTTTACTAAACTCAATTTGAAATCTGACTATCATCAAATCAGAGTTCACCCATTAGATGTGGAGAAAACAGCGTTCTGCACACATCACGACCATTTTGAGTTCCTCGTAATGCCTTTTGGACTCTCAAATGCGCCTTCCACCATCCAGGCCCTCATGAATGAGGTATTTTCCTCTCTCTTGAGGAAATACGTATTGGTATTTTTCAACGATATTTTGGTCTATAGCAATAGTTGGGAAGAGCATCTTCAACACCTTCACTAGGTATTTTCTCTTATCCATTCACATCATTTGGTTTTAAATCGGTCCAAATGTTCTATGGGAATGTCAGAAGGGGCATACTTGGGCTACGTTATTTCAGCAGTGGGGGTGAAAGTAGACCAGAGTAAGATACAGGTGGTCACAGATTGTCCTCCTCCTAAATCCATTACAGCCTTAAGGGGATTTTTGGGCCTAGCTGGATATTATAGAAAAATTATTCATAGCTATGGCCAGATTGCAGCTCCGCTCAACAACCTTCTCAAGAAAAATGTCTTTACCTGGTTAGAGACAGCGGCTCATTCCTTTCAGCAGTTGAAAGAGGCCTTATCATCCTCCCCAGTTTTGCAGCTACCCGACTTTGATGAGTCCTTTGTAGTGGAATGTGATGTTTCTGGGGGTAGTATTGATGCAGTGTTCCACCAACAGGGCCACCTGATTGCTTCTTTTAGCCACCAACTTGGATAGCACCACCACAAGTTAGCAGCTTATGAGAGGGAATTGATCGGATTGGGTAAAGCTATACAGCATTGGCGCCCTTATCTCTGGGGACGTTCATTTTTTATTTGCACTGATCATTGCAGCCTCAAGTATCTACTTGAGTAGCGCCTCACTACCTCACCGTGGCAGCATTGGTTAAGTAAACTTATGGGGTTTGACTTTACTGTAGAGTATAAATCGGGGAGTTTGAATGTAGGGTTGATGCTTTATCTCGTCAGGACATTCCAGAGCCGCAATTACATGCCATCAGTCAGCCCAGAGCTCTCTTGTTGGATTCTATACAAAAAGAGCCACAATAGTACCCAGAAATTATAGCTTTATGTCATGACATCCAGCAGGGGACAGCGGCAAACCATTAGACGGTTCAGGACAATCTGGTCCTCTACAAAAACAGATTTTTTCTCCACCACACATCCCCTCTGATTCACAGCATTTTAGCCTCCTTCCGTGATAGTACACATGAGGGCCGACAGAAAACATATTTCTGGATCAGTAGGAAATTTTATTGGAGGGGCATGAAGCGCAGCATAGCTGATTATGTGGCGGCTTGTTAGACTTGTTTACGGAATAAAGCTGAAACATTAAGTCCAACTGGGTTGCTCCAACCACTTTAGCTGCCATCACAGGTCTGGTCTGATATTTCTACGGACTTCATAGATGGACTTCCCTCTTCGTCAGGCAAATTCGTTATCTTTGTAGTGGTGGATCATTTCTCAAAGTATGGGCACTTCATCCCTCTGGCTCATCCTTACATTGCCGCTCAGGTCACTCAGCTCTTTGTGGATAACATTGTCCGCTTACATGGGATGCCTAATTCCATTACCAGTGATAGGGATGCAATCTTCACAAGTACCTTCCGAAAAGAACTCTTCAAGCTGCAGGGCACAATGTTAGCCTTCTCTTCAGCCTACCATCCGCAGACTGATGGTCAGACAGAGGTCATCAATAGAACAATTGAAATGTATCTTCGCTATTTCGTGGGAGACTCACCTAAAATGTGGGTTAAGTGGCTCGCCTGGGCTGAATTCTGTTACAACACCTCCTACCACAGCACACTCGGCACAACCCCATTCAAGGTGGTCTATGGTAGAGAACCGCCCAGCCTTTTATCATATGAACCAGGGGCCTCTAAAGTCGCCACTTTGGACCAAGCATTAGCCGAAAGAGACACCTTCCTCAGTGAAGTGCGAACTCATCTCCAGGAGGCCCAACATTCTATGAAGACGTATTATGACAAGAAGCACCGGGAAGTCTTGTTTTCTCCAAGAGATTATGTTTGGTTGCGTCTCCAACACTACAGGCAGCTGTCGCTGATAGCTTCCAAATGCCACAAGCTCTCTCCAAAATTTTATGGTCCCTTTCGGGTTATGGACCGCATTGGTACAGTTGCCTACCGCTTGCTGCTTCCGCCAGAGGCAAGGATTCACAATGTGTTTCATGTCTCCCAACTGAAGGCCTTCCAAGGTGATTCACCCTTGCTGCTCACACCGCTGCCCCCACTACATGAGGGACATGTCCTTTCCACTCCTGCACAGGTGTTACAGGTTCGCTGCATTCAGGGTGATTGGGAGATCCTAGTGCAATGGGCAGATGTTGACCCCAATGACATGACATGGGAGCCATTACCTATATTTCGCACCCTCTACCCATACTTCGAGCTTGAGGACAAGCTCTTTCTCTAGGAGGAAGGGAAGAACCTAACAATGCAGCACAGCCTGCAACACCTGAGCCAGGGTGGAAAGCACACACCCCTCTTGAAGTCGTGGCAAAGGGGTGTGGAGCAACAGACTATCACCCTAGAGGGCCTTCAACGTTGAGACATGGAAAATGTCATGGATCTTTGCATCCGATGGAAGTTGCAAATGGTAGGCGACAGTGCCAATGTGTTCTAGTACTTGGAATGGCACATAAAGTTTTGGGGAAAATTTATGACGTTTGGAGGCCATGAGGGAGAGCTGGCGATAATGTAGAGATGAAGCCACACATAATCTCCCAAAGAAAAGACCAGGTCTCAATGCCATTTATCATAATTTCTTTTCATGGTATGTTGAGCTTCCTGTAAATGATGTCGGACCTGGCGGATCATGGGATCTCGTTCTTCCAAAGCCTGATCAATAGTGACCACCCTAGAAGAGCCAGGTTCATATGATAATAGCCTAGGGGGATCTCTACCATAAACGACCTTGAAAGGAGTGGTGTCGAGTGATGTGTGGTATGAGGTACTATAACAAAACTCTGTCCAGGCCTGCCATCTGACCCAACCTTTAGGTGAATCCCAAACAAAACAATGGAGATACATCTATGTGGTAGGTTGACTACCTCTGTTTGGCCATTGGTCTGCGGGTGGCAGGTGGAGGAGAAAGCCAACTTTGTCCCTTGCAGCTTGAACAGTTCTTTCCAGAAAGTACTTGTGAAGATTGCATCTCTGTCACTGGTAATGGACGTAGGCACACCATGTAGGCAGAAAATTTTATCCATGAAGAGCTGGGCGACATGACTCGCTGTATATGGATGCACCAGGGGCAAGAAGTGTCCATATTTAGAAAATCGGTTGACCACCACAAAAAATGACTGATTTCCCCGAGGATGGGGGAAGGCCATCAATAAAGTCCATGGATATATCTGCCCATACATGTGAAGGTAACTGAAGTGGTTGCTGCAACCTTGCTGGACTTAAGGACTCCGGTTTGTTCCATTGACAAATCTGGCAAGCTGTCACATAATCCGCCACACTACTTTTCATGCCCCACCCGTAAAAATCATGGCCTATATAAAAATACATTTTCTGCCGGCCCTCATGTGTGCTGTCATGAAAAGTAGATAATATGTCATGAATGAGGGGCGATGTCAGATGGAGATAAATCCGATTCTTGAACAATATAAGTCGATCCTGAATGGTCCAGTTTCTATCCAGTGTTTTCTGCTCAATATTGTGATATAATTCAAGGTGCTCGGTGTGCTTGTGAGTTTCATCCCGAATGGAGTTCAGCAAAAGAAATCTTGGCTGACTGATTGTGTGTAGCTAAGGCTTAGACAGGTCCTTGCGGGACAAGGCATTTCCACCTATGTTGACGTGGCCAGATTTGTACTCAACACTAAAATCAAATCCCATCAATTCGCTCAACCAATGCTATTGGGGGGAAATGGTGAGAAGTTGTTCAAGTAAGTACTTCAAACTGCAATGATCGGTCTGTATGACAAAGGGGCGCCCCCAGATATAGGGCCTTCAGTGCTGAATGGCTTTTGCTAAGCCTATCAGTTCCCGTTCATAGTCAGCTAATTTGTGGTGATGTTGTCCTAGCTGCCTGCTAAAATAAGCTATGGGGTGTCCTTGCTGCTGTAAGACCGTGCCAATACCTCTGCCTGATGCATCACATTCAATAACAAACAAATCATCAAAGTTGGGAAGATGGAGTATCGGGGCGGACGATAAGGCTGTCTTCAAGTTCTCAAAGGAGGACGCAACTGTGTCAGACCATGTGAATGCATTGCGCTTAAGGAGATTGTTGAGTGGAGCTGCAATCTGTCCATAGTTACGAATAAATTTTCTATAGTAACCTGCGAGGCCCAAGAACGCCCTTAACACTGTGACGGATGTGGGAGTAGGCCAGTCGACGACGGCCTGAATTTTGCTCGGGTCGGCCTTCACGTCAGATGCTGATATGCATGGCCCAAATATGCTACCTCGGAAGTTCCCATTGAGCATTTGGACTGGTTGAGAACCAAATGATGGGAACGTAGGAGAGTGAACACCTAGTGCAGATGTTGAAGGTTCTCATTCCAGTGCTTACTATAAAGTAGAATATCATCAAAGAACACAAGAACAAATTTTCGTAAAAGAGAACGAAATACCTCATTCATGAGGGTCTAGAAGGTGGAGGGTCCGTTGGATAGACCAAATGGCATGACTAAAAACTCGAAATGCCATCGTGTGTGCGGAACGCTGTCTTCTCCACGTCGGAAGAGTGGACTCGAATTTGGTGATACCCTGATTTCAAATCTAGCTTGGTAAATAAGTTGGCCCCGTGCAATTCATCTAACAGTTCATCCACCACTGGAATGAGAGATTTATCTTTGATGGTATGAGCATTGAGCTCTCTGTAGTCAACACAAAACCGCTAGGATTTGTCCTATTTCTTGACGAGTAACACTGGTGAAGAAAAAGAAGACATGTTGGGCTGAATAATCCCTTGGGCGAGCATAGTCTGGCATTAGCGGTCAATTTCATCTTTTTGTAAGTGTGGGTAATGGTAAGGCAGTACCACCACAGGCTCAGTGCCCAATTTCATTGGGATACGGGGATCAAAATTTCTGAGAGGTGGAAGTGCAGTAGGCGTCTGAAATAAGTCACCAAATTCTGTAACTAAGGAATTTAACTTACAGTGATCTGCGTCCAAGACTTTAATTTTCTGAAGAGTACAATGCGTGGGAGCATGAGTGCCATGAAGTGTAATAGGATGTTGTTGAGCCATAAATGTCATAGTGAGCGCCTTGAAATCCCATAATACCGGCCCCAACGTCTGGAGCCATTTAATACCCAATACCAAGTCAAACCCAGCCAGTGGAATGACTAGAAAATCTAATACAAATGAGTGCTCTTCAATATGAAATGCAGTAGAGTGAGAAATGCCCGCACTTGAAATTGTTTCCCCATTGGCAACTGAGACTGAAATGCCTGTGTTATTTTGAACCATCAACCCAAGTTGTTGCGCGGCTAGCTGGCTAACGAAATTGTGAGTACTGCCTAAATCCACTAATGCCAGTAACTGGAGATGCTGCAATCTGGAACGGACTTTCATAGTGTTGGAGTTGTGCATGCCTGTCATAGCATGGAGGGAAATGGCTGGTTCTTCTGGTTTGGGTTCAACACTGTCTTCCAACTGTGAATCTTCCTCTTCCTCATCTAGTACCTCCAACCAGAATAAACATTTGCATTGGTGGCACTGGACATATTGCTCATCACAATTGTATCAAAGCCCCTTGGCTCATCTCTGTTCCATCTCGGGTCTAGACAGACGATGGATATATTGTGCTGGGGGAGTGGTAGGAGAAGTGTCAGCACACGGTGCTGGAATTTTCCTATAGTTTGGTGATGCTGAATAGGATGTGGGGGCACTAGTGGGCGCCCTGCTTGGCCGAGCAGGCCGGCGTATGAGAGACTTCTTAAGAACCCAATTTTTTGTATCAATAGTCCGAGCAAGGTTCATAGCATGTGCCAGATCTTGAGGGACATGTAGTTCTACTTCCAGGCGCAAGGCCTCCACTAACCTGGCAGTGAATAAATTAACAAATTGGGTAGGAGGCACAAATCGACTGGCTCGGGCTAGGCGTTCCTGAAATTGCTTCAGATACAACTCAATGGTCCCTGTCTATTTTAAAATCACCAGGTCCCCCAAAGGGTTGCTACATGCAGGAGGGCCAAACCTCAACATGAAATAATCTTTCAATAAATCCCAATCATGAAGATGATGCTTTGAATGAAATTGGTGGTACCAAAGGAGCGCTTCATCAAGCATATGGAAGGCAGCTAAGTGGACTATTGTGGACTCAATAGCACACAGAGTCACACAACGAAGAAGACAACAACAACTCACTCAATAGGATTTAATTCTTATATTTCTTTGAGTAGAATTTATTTCTTATATTGTTTTAAGTAGGAGTTATTTCTAATTACTTTATATGTAAGGGTATTATGGGGAATTATTGTAACCCTAACCCAAACACTCCTTGACATGACCTATTTAAGGGAAAGGTATGAATGAAATAGGTAAGCTTTGAGATTTTAGAATAACCTAGTCTAAACAGGTTGAGATTACCTCTTGATCTCGAGTTTAGGGTTCACTCCAAAAATCCAACCTATCCTTCACCCTCCATTGCCATCCATCTTCAACCAAATTCATCCCTCATCATCCATACTAAGAAGAGGAGCTTCCTGCCCCTTTTCCGAGCCCAAAGAGAGGATCTTCTCTCATCACCAGCGTCAACAACAAGTTGGGATCAATTTACATCTTGACGAGCAGCAAAAGAGGAAGAATTCTGGTTCTTTCACGTGAAGGGTTAGAAAAACTCTTCTTGCTGGGAATTCATCACAGAAACAGAGCAAGGACAACCATCAACATGAGCCAAGGCTGCCCCCCCCCCCCCCCCCCCCCCAAGCTAGGCCTTCAAGTCCTAGAACGAGCTGCATCAAATCAGGGTTGAAACCCTGATTAACGTGAGCAAGAACAGGTATTCCTCCATTCTCTCTACACCTGAATTACTTCCATTCTAGCTATAACTTTAGCACTAAAATGAGATCATAAAAAGTGATCCCAAAGAAGGGATCATTAACTCTCCTTATCGAGACCAGCAACTCAGCACCAGTGCTAGATTCACAACTCCCACGCCATGTTACTCGATCCATGACCCGGGACCGTAACAACTTGGTATCAGAGTAGGCGCTACGTCTCGAGTTTGACTCCACGTGTGCGCGGGCGACTGCAATCCTAGGACATTCCCCAAAGGCTCTCGTCATTGTGTTAATGCCGTCGTGGTCGTCGGCTTGGGAGGGCGGGGTGTACTGTTATGGTCCTGGGTTAAGTACATATGCCCTTCGCTCCTAATAGGCCGGTCTTTTGGGTAGTTTTGGCTAGGTGCTTAACATTTGGTATATAAGCTTTCAGGGTTGCCTCCCATGAGGCACTATGACCACAGGATCTGTATGAAACCAGGTTCTGAGGTAGTGGTCGTACGACCATACCGTTACCCACACCTTCAGAAGGACGAGATAGAGCGTCAGTGCCATGAGATGTTGAAACAGGGTCTTATTCGTCCCAGCCACTCCCCGTTCTCTTCACCTGTCTTACTTGTGAAGAAACATGATGGGACATGGAGGTTCTGCGTGGATTATCGAGAGTTGAACGTGCAGACAGTAAAAGACAAGTTCCCGATTCCGGTAGTGGATGAGCTCCTGGATGAGTTACATGGGTCGTGGTTATTCACTAAACTCGACCTCCATTCGGGATACCATTAGGTCCGGATGCACCCCTCTGATATCGAGAAGATGGCGTTCCGCACGCACCATGGCCACTTTGAGTTCGTCGTCATGTCGTTCGGGTTATCCAATGCACCCTCCACTTTTCAAGCTTTGATGAACGAGGTATTTAGCCCCTATCTTCGAAAATTTGTTCTTGTATTTTTGGATGATATTTTGATATATAGCAAGTCAGTTGAGGAGCGCTTGGCACACTTGAGGATTGTTTTCGACTTGTTAAGAGCACATCAGCTCTATTTGAAACATTCCAAGTGTTCTTTTGCGGCTTCACATGTGGGGTATCTGGGACACATTATCTCACATGAGGGGGTTATGGTGGATCCCGAGAAGATCCGAGCTATTCACGAGTGGCCGCAGCCACAGTCATGTTCTGCATTACGGGGTTTTTTGGGCCTTGCGGGCTACTACAGAAAATTTATTCAAAACTATGGGGCCAGTGGCAGCACCATTGACGAGTCTACTCAAGAAAAATTCCTTTATTTGGAATGAAGGGGCCACCACGTCATTTGCGGCACTCAAAGCTGCCCTTGCATCCGCGCCAGTATTACAACTTCCCAACTTTGACGAATTGTTTGTGGTAGAGTGTGACGCTATGGGCGTGGGTATTGGGGCTGTTTTACAGCAGTTGGGCCATCCTATTGCGTATTTTAGCAAACAGTTGGCAGTCTGTCATCACAAGCTGGCAACCTATGAGCGCGACTTGATTGGGTTGGCCAAAATGGTTCAACATTGAAGGCCTTATCTCTGGGGCCGGGCTTTTCTCATACACACGGATCACTACAGCCTTAAATTCCTATTAGAATAGCATTTGACGACATCGCCACTGCAGCACTGGATCAGTAAGTTGTTGGAGTTTGACTTCTTAGTGGAGTATCGTGTGGGGAGATAAAATAAGGCGGCAGACACCTTGTCATGGTGTTTTGAAGATCAGCAGTTAGTCTATTCTATCAGCTAGCCGAGATTTCTCATTCTGGACTTGGTGCGAGACGCACATGCCACTAACCTTGCATTGCAGGAACTGTATCAGAAGATCTCAGAAGGGACAATGAATTTGAAGTGGTCCATCCAGGATTTACTTATTTATTACAAGCAGGGGATTTTCCTTCCACCTGAGTCCAAGTTGATTCCAGCTATTCTCTCGACCTACCATGACAGTACACACGAGGGGATCCAGAAGACCTTGCACAGAATTCGAGCTGATTTTTACTAGCAAGCCATGAAACCTTCTATTGCAACTTATGTGGGCGACTGTCAAGTATGCCAGTGCAACAAAGCCGAGCACTTGAAAGTCCAACCGGTCTTCTCCAGCCTCTGGCCCTTCCTACGCAGGTTTGGGCCGATATTTCAATGGATTTTGTGGAAGGCCTACCCCTATCCGCCGGCAAATCCGTACTTTCCGTAGTGGTTGATAGATTCTCCAAGTATGGACATTTTATACCAATGGCTCATTCGTATACAGCAACACGGGTTGCTCAAACTTTCCTAGAGCAGATAGTTGGCTTACATGGCATTCCAAAATCTATTGTGAGTGACAAAGATACAGTTTTCACAAGTACCTTTTGGCGGGAACTATTTTGCTTGAGTGGGACGAATTGAAGTTCTCCTCCGCCTATCATCCACAGACAGACGGGCAGACTGAGGTGTTGAACCACACCATCGAGATGTATCTACGGTGCTTGGTGGGGGATCATCCGCAGTAATGGGTTCAATGGCTGCCGTGGGCCGAATACTGTTACAACACTTCGTTCCACTCTGCCTTGCAATCCACTGCTTTCCGGGTTATATATGGCCGGGATCCACCTCGCCTTTCTCTCGTACAACCCAGGGTCCACCCGCGTGGATGCGATTAATCAGGCACTCATAGACCGGGATCTGCTGCTACAGAATATCACAGAACAACTACAACGCGCCCAAGCTCGGATGAAGGATGTCAACCACAGAGGCCACTGTGAGGTCTCTTTTGAGGTTGGGGAGTATGTGTGGCTACGGCTCCAGCCCTACCATCAGCAGTCTCTTGCGAGACCTCCACATCATAAGCTCTCACCCAGATTTTTCGGGTCGTTTCCCATTCTTCGACGTGTGGGACCAGTTGCCTATCAGCTCAAATTACCGGATACAGCCAGAATTCGCGATGTGTTTCATGTCTCTCTTTTGAAGCCGCATTTCGGAGCACAATCTACATCCATTCCATTCCTACCACCGGTTGATAATTGCGAGGTTATTCTTAACCCAGCTGCGGTGTTACGCCTGTGGGTGACCAATGACCATTGGGAGATTCTCGTTCAGTGGACGGACACTAACCCCGACGCTGCAACATGGGAACATGTGGACATCTTCAAACAAGTCTACCCAGCTTTTGAGCTTGAGGACACGATCTTTCTCCATGGGGAGGCAGATGTTGTGGACTCAATAGCACACCGAGTCACACAACGAAGAAGACAACAACAACTCACTCAATAGGATTTAATTGTTATATTTCTTTGAGTAGGATTTATTTCTTATATTGTTTTAAGTAGGAGTTATTTCTAATTACTTTATATGTAAGGGTATTATGGGGAATTATTGTAACCCTAACCCTAAAAATCCTTGACGTGACCTATTTAAGGGAAAGGTATGAATGAAATAGGTAAGCTTTGAGATTTTAGAATAACCTAGTCTAAATAGGTTGAGATTACCTCTTGATCTCGAGTTTAGGGTTTACTCCAAAAATCCAACCTATCCTTCACCCTCCATTGCCATCCATCTTCACCAAATTCATCCCTCATCATCCATACTAAGAAGAGGAGCTTCTTGCCTCTTTTATGAGCCCAAAGAGAGAATCTTCTCTCATCACCAGTGTCAACAACAATTTGGGATCAATTTCCATCTTGTCGAGCAGCAAAAGAGGAAGAATTCTGGTTCTTTCACGTGAAGGGTTAGAACAACTCTTCTTGTTGGGAATTCATCACGGAAATAGAGCAAGGACAGCAATCAACGTGAGCCAAGGCTGCCCCCCCCAAGCTAGGCCTTCAAGTCCAAGAATGAGCTGCATCAAATCAGGGTTGGAACCCTAATTAACATGAGCAAGAACAGGTATTCCTCCATTCTCTCTCCACCTGAATTACTTCCATTCTAGCTATAACTTTAGCACTAGAATGAGATCATAAAAAGGGAGACTAATCACTGGTGGAAGAGTACCCAAACAAGGGATCTTTAAACCTCCTTACCGAGTCCAGCAACTCAGCACCAGTGCTGGATTCACAACTCCCACGCTGTGTTACTCGATCCAAGACCCGGGACCGTAACATGGACCAGATCATCAGCATGCATTCTTTGATTATAAAAGAACTAGTCACAGCGGTGTGTTATGGACTCCATAACATCTAGAGAGGATAGATTGGGGTTTATTTGTAATTATTAGGGGTTTATTTGTAATTTGTAGAACTTATGGCCTTTGGCATGTTTTCCCTAATTCCCTATATAAGGGCGTAAGATGAATGAGAAGGTAAGCATTGAATTAATTAGTTGTAATCAGGTCAGATTCTCCCCTCTGAGGTCTAGGTCGGATTCTCCCTTTGAGGTCCAGGGTTGAGCTCCCTTCGAAGGCTCAAAACATCAGAACAATCCTCCCTATTCATCGTCTTCATCGTGTGTTAGATCTGGGGCGTAACATCTTGGTATCAGAGCAGGAACACGATGTGCCACGAAGACCCATGGTTGGCGATGCACAGACAAATCGGAGAAATGGCTGCAGCAGGCATGGCAGCGGAAGAGATACAGAAATGGCGTGCCTCTTGGGTGAAATATTGGCTATCAACGGAGTATCGAGAGGCATTCTCTCGAGAAGCCGTCTCGGACAGGAAAACAGACCACCGCCCGGAAAAATTAAACACAGCGTCCTGTTCCCCAGCCGAAGCACACCAACATGACTCACGGCGAGTGGAACCCCATCCAAATCTACAAACGGAAAATATTCCGATGGCTATTTCGACCGGGACATCAGACGGCGGCGACCCAAAATCGTGCACATCAAAGGGGTTTTTCCCCACCCCTGTCTCCCACGAAGCCATACACCTTCCACCGGCGACGCAAACCACGACACTGGCTGAATTGACACTTTATGGGGCACAAATTCCTCCAGAACGGGCCACTGAGCGCCAGCCATATTCACCACATCAGCGCAGGTTTGCCTTTCGCCATCGGACCCGGAGGAGGCTCCTTCAGCGCCATCGAAATCAAATCCGGTGGGCACTGGCTTCCGGAATGTCATTCTCAGCCTCGATCTTGCCCTCAGAAACCCAACGGGGAACCATATCCAATGAATTTTTGGGTAAGAGTTTGAAACGCCATCTATTTTTAGTTCAAATCTGTGGTTCCATGCGGTTGAAGTGCCTCCAGGGTGCTGGGCAGCAGCAACGCTGCTCGGAAATCGGGAACGAATGCTCTCTGTTTCTGGAAGCCACGAACCAATGCCCAAATGCAGGAATTTCGGCTTGGGTCTATGCAAGTCGAGATCAAATTTTTGGGAGGATGTCGGGCTCCATTAAATTTCTTTTTTGGGGACCTCTGAAATATTTTTGGTGGCTTGGTTGTTCTGCTGCTGCGCACACCACCAGTGCGTCTATTCGTTGTCCACGAGAGAATGTGAAGCTCTGTATTTTTTCAACTGCTGAGACCAGTGTGCTTGTCCTGTATTTATTTGTGCTTTTTGTGATGCTCAAGTTTTTTTGGGGAAGGGTCTATTTCTCTGTTGATGAGCACAGTGGCTTGGGTAAAGTTTCCACACAAGCTATTCTCTATGCTCAGCTACTCGGCGATGGACAAGAGCATGGAGTGAATGGTTTTCTTGTGCAACTACAAAGTTTGGAAATTCAATCCCCTCTTCCAGGTAGTACAATTGGTGATAAGAGGAGACAATTTGGAAATGAAGCTTACAATACCATGGATAATGGTATCCTGAGGGTTGATCATGTGCGACTACCCAGAGATCAGTTGTTGACGTGTGTTTTGCAAGCCACTCAAGCAGGGCAGTGTGTTCAATCACATGTTCCAAAACATTTTCTTTATGGGAACAGCAGTGGTGATGTTCAAATTTTTGTCAACCACGAGCAGCAGCTGGATTGTGCTGCCTACCGGCAGTTGTTAAGCAGGGATGTGGATCAAAAGAACTTTGGTGGAGAGCCTCCATACAGCCTTATGTTTGGACCTGACATAGGTGGCTATCGCACTAAGGTTCATGCGATCTTGACCCGTGATGAGATGCACCACTGGCGAAATGAGGTTTTCAATTTCTCTCTAGATGATCTAGTAACAAAATCCCTTTCAAAGACCAGTATCAATGTGCCAGAAAGTCCAAATTTTCCACGTCAATCAGTGCTAGAATCTCTCTTCCCCCAGCAAGACTCCTCATTGATTGCTGAAAACATTGACAGCTTGCTCCACAGTGAAATAAGGGACTTCTGCCTTTGTTGTGCTAGACTGGCGTCTTCAGCAAGGGCCTTCCGAGAATTATCCGACACATTGTATAGCTGTCCAGAAGGTGGGTTGGCGGAAAACATCCGTTGTGAGTTTCTATTGGGAGTGGACATAATGCCACTTTTCTTCCTGTGGATGCATGCAGATGATGCTAAAACTGTCATCCTGGTTCTTGAAAAGGTTTGCATGATTCTAAAGCCAACATGGATCCGGCAGACTCAATATGTTGAACATTTGGGGGACGCATCTTTACCAGTTTGCAAGTGGCTCGAAGGAGTACAGTTCAAGGTGGCTGGTTATAGCCATTGTGCAGCAAGTGAGCTTGGAAGCATTCCTGCACAGGCAAGGAAGAAGAAAGGTCGGATAGGTTCTTTTGCACATGTTGCTGCAACTCCCATAAAATTTTATCCTGCACTACCTGCAACAAAGATTAACAGGGCAGGGGAGGCAGCACTTGAGACACAGGTTACAAACTTGGCCGGTTTTCAAATTGACTCAGCTTCATACTTACAGAAAGTGTTACTAGTGAATGTTGTCACTCTGAGAATAGAGACATTTCATCCCCTTAAATCTGTGCTTCTCATTTCCAAAGTCGTTTGGGGGGCACTGCTGTTTCTTCTATCTGCTTCCCAGGAAATTGTGAACCTACTGCTCTGTGGTCGAGGTGTTCCAAATGTGTTTGATAGCCGTATGGATCTAGGAGTTGGCATGTCTCTGAATGGAATACCAACAAGTATGGAGGTTGGATTCCTTAGTCTGTTGGACTCTCTGAAATTCTGCAAGGTTGGGCAGCTCCTGAAATGCCCCAGGTGGCACCTCTGGGTTGTTGGCCGTGAATCCCACTATACGGTGTTGTTGGCCCTGCATCTCTCCGTGCACGATGAAAATGAATTGGAGCAGCGGGAATCTCTACTCTGGAGGGCGTTTGATGCACAAGATCAAAGTGGTGAAGGAGGTTTCATTAGTGTTGAGGGCGTTCACCACGTCCTCAGAAAATCAAAGATCAATTTGCCCCCTGACAAGCTTGACCATTTATGCAGTTCAGAGTTCATTTTCTAGAGTGAATTTTTGCTCCTCTGGTTTGATGCTCTAGTTTTGTAGTCCAGAGGATTGCCTCCAATCTCGCGGTTGACACTGGGCATGCAGGGATCTAGACATCGGCACGGGCAAGTAGACCTACATTCGAGCTTGAGGACAAGCTCGTTCTCTAGGAGGGGAGTGATGTTATGGACTCCATAACATCTAGAGAGGATAGATTGGGGTTTATTTGTAATTATTAGGGGTTTATTTGTAATTTGTAGAACTTATGGCCTTTGGCATGTTTTCCCTAATTCCCTATATAAGGGCGTAAGATGAATGAGAAGGTAAGCATTGAGTATTAGTCTAAATGAGATCAGGTTCTCTCTCAAAAGAGGCCTAACGTGAGAGCTCCTTTCAAGGCTCACGTCCTTCACCATTGGGCGTTCCAAGAACCCCAAATCCTTCCCTTCCTCATCATTCAATCTGGAAGCTAGAGGAGATCGCCGGGTGACTCGATCCATGGCTAGAGAGCCTAACACGGTGTAACCAGATCAAGGGATCCATAGACCCTTCATACATAGAAAAGTTGAGCTTGGCATACCTGGGCACCGTATTGTGGCCTGGCGTAGAAGGTCTCATGGCAGTAGTGGGTGGGTGGCGGCGATGTGGTGGAAGTGGGGGCAGGTGGGGAGGTTGGGCCATGGCAGGAAGTGTGGAACCGCCCGGTGGCATAGGACCATGAGCAAAACCATCCTCCACTTTCCAAAGTAAGTGTTAAAGGGTGTCATTGATGGCGGACATTGCCGATTGAAGTCCTTTAGTTCGAGTTTGATTGTCCTCAGCGCTATGATGCAACTCCTTAACTATATAACGCAAATCTTCCTGGGAAGAGGACTCACCAAGGGTGATCCTATCTGATACCACGATGTTAGGATCTTCCCTTGCCATGGATCTCGTCACCCTACATTCTCCTCTTTCCTCCAGATTGTCGAGTGATGAAGAGAAGAATTTCTTGTGCTTGCTACACCCAATTGCTTGGGATGGAAGTAGCCTTAAAGGAGGATCAACCCTAGACCTCAAAGAGGGAGAATCCGACCTTCTATTCTAATTCAACTTCAATGCTTACTCCATTCCTGGCTGTTCTCCTCCATAAAAAGGAATAGGGATACAAAACATCAAGCCCAAACCTAGGGGCATACGTTATAACAAAATTACAAGTAAACCACTTAAACACATTAAAAGGAAATTACATAAATTAACTCTTGCGTCTGCTTATTATTCGGGATGCTATGGAGTCCATATTGTAATTCGGAATTAATCAAGTCACACATTCAATCCCGAGTTGATTCTCTCTCTCCCTCTCTTGCTTGGTGTAGAATTTAGGATCTCATGAAAGGAACTTTAGATCAACAAGAAAGAAGAAGAAGAAGAAGAAGAAGAAGAAGAAGAAGAAGAAGAAGAAGAAGAAGAAGAAGAGAAGGAGAAGAGAAGAAGAAGAACGTGGAAGAAGAGAGTTTGGATTAAGGGAGAAGAGGGTTGCATCAAAAAGAAAAATGAGGGTTGGACGAATTTGTGGATAGAGAGGAGAGTGCTTCAGTGCCCTACCTCTTCGCCAATGTCTTTATTTATAGTTACAATACCCTTAGGGCTACAACTTGATAAAACAAAAGACATAAAAGGAACACATATTTACACTTCTATGCCATCTTTATGGAAAGTACCATATTTTACAGATATGCCACTCCTTTGACGTGTGGGCTTCTTGTCTTGAGCTCGTGGGCTTGAGCCCATCTTCCAACACTTGGCACAACCTCCTCTTCTCTTTTATTGTTTTCTTCTCTCTACCTGAGAGCTTTCCTTCCCTTTTCTTTTTTTTTCTTTCTTAGTTCTCTTGTTCATGATCATGGAAAAGGGATCCTAAATTCAACATGGTATCAGAGCAACATATTTAGGATCCCTCGACAAAGGAATGCTCTAGAGAAGTGATGATCAATACTACTCAAAGAAGGATCTTGTATGAAGGAAGAACACTAGCCAAGAGATAAGTGTTCAAAATTTATTTTTTTAATGCTACTGATTCTCAAATTTAGATGATGATTCAAGGATGAATATGTGAATACTTTCATCTTATTATGTTTTGGATATGCGTGCCCCTCTATCTAGAAGGAGCTATCAAAATAGTTCTATCGGTTTGGAAATTTTGTTTGTCGAGACTAGTCCATACTCAAATTATTGAATTTTTTTTTCGTGGGATAAGAGTTCCCTAATATAGAAGATTTATATCGAGCCTCATGTGAGTGTTTTTGTAAAAAAAAAATTATAATTTAGCATTGATGCTATATTTACATATACCGAGTTGATTGAAGAAGTGCTACTTGGTGTTATAATTTGAAGTTTTTTGAAGAACACCCAATCATGGCTGATGATAATATGAATATAAAAGGTGATATACTGAGAATCGCCACCATACTCTTACATGGGTATCAAATTTTATGAGTTGGTCTACCTCAGTTAGGAGGTTTCACATAACCAAAGACCTCCTTGGTCACCTCACTACCCAAGGACCACCTGTTGATGAAGATGATATTTTTTATATGAAATGGCTGAAGCATGATACTTTGGTAATTGGTTGGCTAATAAATATCATGGAATAACATATCTCTAGTAATGTTATTCATCTTGACACTGCTAAAAAATTTTGGGAGACATGTACGAAACTATATTCATGCCATGATACACTGCCTAGATCCTATGATATTCTCTAGAGAATGTTGAATACTAAACAAGGAGAAAATATTCATGAGTACTTGGCACGGTTTAGAGGCTTTCTTCAAGAGTGGAAGTTATCACAGCCCTCCACCACTAATATTTATATCCAAGATAAACAAAAGGAGGCCTTAATTACTGCTATTTGTCTTGCAAATGCTAAACCTCATCGTGAGATTGCCAAGAGTCAACTATTGAGTGCTTCTACTATCCCAAAGTTTGATGATGTGTGTGCAACATTACTTCAAATTCCAGAAACTTCTTCCTCCACTACCGATATGTCATCCCCCATGTGTTCTGATCATAGAGGATTGTCCTCTAACCGCGGCCGAGGCCGAGGAAGAGGTTATAGAGGGGGTAGAGGAAGAGGTGGAAGGAATAGTGCTGGCAGAACAGATGATAATAAGTGTACTCATTGTAAATTTCCTGGCTATACTATAGATCAGTGCCGTTACAGGGCATGCACCTACTGTGGCAAATATGGCCACTATAAAAAAATATGCTATAAGGCTAATGACAAGTCAAAATCGATTAGGGCTAATCAAGCCCTTATTACTGATGCACAAGAAGACCATCCCACAACATTATGTTATGGTCCTGGGTTAAGTACTTATGTCTTTCGCGCCTAATAGGCCGGTCTTTTGGGTAGTATGTTAGGTTCTTCCCTTGCCATGGATCGAGTCACCCTTCTTTCCTTTCTTCCCTCCATGGATAATCTTGACATTGGAAGAGAATTCTTGTTTCTTGAACGAGTAATGGTGGAACTCAATTAGAACGAAGGAGCTTTGGAGGAAGCTCAACCTTGGACCTCAAAGGGAGAATCCGACCTTGACCTCTGAGGGAGAATCAAACCTGTAAAATATAATTTTCTCAATACTTGCCTCTCTTTTCCTTCACGTCCCCCTAAATAGGGTTGAGGACGAAAATACAAGATGACCCATAGGTCAAGTGGTTCACGCCACATTACACTGAACCAACCCAAAGTAAACCAAACCAAATAAAGTAAACCAAACCGAATTGAGATTACATGAAAATTAAATTGACATAATTTAATTCCTATGCCTATGGATAACTCGTGATGCTATGGAGTCCATAACATCACCCCCCCCCCCCCCCTGGAGAAAGAACTTGTCCTCAAGCTCAAAGTATGGGTAGAGGGTGCGAAACACCGCTAATGGCTCCCATATTGTGTCGCTGGGGTCAGCATCTGCCCATTGCACTAAGATCTCCCAATCACCCTGAATACGGCGAGTTTGTAATACCTATGCCAGGGTAAAAAGTACACGTCCCTCATGGAGTGGGGGCAGCGGGGTGTGAAGCAAAGGCGAATCACCTTGGAAGGCCTTTAATTGTGAAACATGAAAGACGTTATGAATTCTGGCCTCTAACGGAAGCTGCAATCTGTAGGCCATTGTCCCAATGCTGTCCATCACCTGAAAGGGACTATAATATTTTGGAGAGAGCTTGTGACGTTTGGAGGCTGTCAATGACAGCTGCCTGTAGTGTTGGAGACGCAACCAAACATAATCTCCAGGAGAAAAGAAGACTTCCCGGTGCTTCTTGTCATAATATTTTTTCATAGAATGTTGTGCCTCCTGTAGATGAGTGCGCACCTCAGTGATGAATGTGTCTCTTTCAGCTAATGCTTGGTCCAAAGTGGCGATTTTAGAGGCCCTGGTTCATAGGCTAAAAGACGGGGAGGTTCTCTACCATATACCACCTTGAATGGGGTTGTGCCGAGTGCGCTGTGATAGGAGGTGTTGTAACAGAACTCAGCCCAGGTGAGCCACTTAACCCACCTCTTAGGTGAGTCCCCCACGAAACAGCGGAGATACATTTCAATGGTTCTGTTGACGACCTATGTCTGACCATCAGTCTGTGGATGGTAGGCTGAAGAAAAGGCTAATATTGTGCCCTGTAACTTGAAGAGTTTTTTTCCAAAAGGTACTTGTAAAGATTGCATCCCTATCACTGTTAATTGAATTAGGCATCCCATGTAAGCGGACAATGTTATCCATAAAAAGTTAAGCGACCTGAGTTGCAGTGTAAGGATGCGCCAGAGGAATGAAATGCCCATATTTAGAGAAATGATCCACCACTACAAAGATAACAGATTTACCCGATGAAGAGGGAAGTCCATCTATGAAGTCCATAGAAATATCAGACCAGACCTGTGACAGAAGCTGAAGTGGTTGGAGCAACCCCGCTGGACTTAATGTTTCAGCTTTATTCCGTTGACAAGTCTAACAAGCCGCCACATAATCAGCAATACTACGCTTCATGCCTCTCCAATAAAATTCCCTACTGATCCGAAAATATGTTTTCTGTCGGCCCTCATGTGTACTATCATGGAAGGAGGTTAAAATGCTATTAATCAGAGGGGATGTGTGGTGTAGAAAAATTCTGTTTTTGTAGAGGACGAGATTGTCCTGAACCATCCAATGTGGTGTCGCTGTCCCCTACTGGATATCCTGGCATAAGGAGATAATATCTGGGCACTGTTGTGCCTCTTCCCGTACAGAATCCAACAAGAGAGCTCTGGGCTGACTGATGGCGTTTAATTGCGGCTCTGGAACGTCCCGGCGAGATAAGGCATCAGCCCCTACATTCAAACTTCCGGTTTATACTCGACAGAAAAGTCAAACCCCATAAGCCTACTTAACCAATGTTGTTGTGGTGAAGTAGTGAGACACTGCTCAAGAAGATACTTGAGGCTGCAATGATCAGTGCGAATCAAAAAAGAACGTCCCCATAGATAAGGGCGCCAATGCTGTATTGCTTTCGCCAATCCGATCAATTCCCTCTCATAAGCTGCCAACTTGTGGTGGTGTTGACCCAGTTGACGGCTAAAATAAGCAATCGGGGGGCCCTGTTGGTGCAACACTGCGCCAATACCGCCCCCCGAAGCATCACATTCCACTACAAAGGACTCCTCAAAGTCGGGGATCTGCAAAACTGGGGCTGATGATAGGGCGTCTTTCAATTGCTGAAAGGAATGAGTTGTTGTCTCTGATCAGGTAAAAGCATTTTTCTTGAGGAGATTGTTGAGCGGAGCTGCAAGCTGGCCATAGCTACGAATAAATTTTCTATAATATCCAGCTAAGCCCAAAAATCCTCTTAAGGCTGTAATAGATGTAGGAATAGGCCAATCTGTTACCGCCTGTATCTTACTCTGGTCTACCTTCACCCCCGATGCTGAAATAACGTGGCCCAAATATGCCACTTCTGATGTGCCCATAGAACATTTTGACCGATTTAAAACCAAATGATGTGAAGGTATAAGAGAAAATACTTGGTGAAGGTGCTGAAGATGTTCTTCCCAGCTGTTGCTATCGACCAAAATATCGTCAAAAAATACCAATACAAATTTTCTCAAGAGAGAAGAAAATACCACATTCATGAGGGTCTGGAAGGTGGAAGGCGCATTTGACAAACCAAATGGCATTACGAGGAATTCAAAATGGCCGTGATGTGTGCGGAACGCTGTTTTCTCCACATCTGATGGATGAACTCAGATTTGATGATAGCCAGATTTCAAATCAAGTTTAGTAAAAATAGTAGCTCCATGTAGCTCGTCTAACAGCCCGTCCACCACTGGAATGGGATATTTATCTTTAATCGTATGGGCATTGAGTTGTCGGTAATCCACACAGAACCTCCATGACTTATCATGCTTGCAGACTAGTAATACCGGTGACGAAAAAGGAGAGCTACTGGGCTGAATAATACCCTGTGCTAACATCTGCTGGCACTGCCTTTCAATCTCATCCTTCTATAAGAGGGTAACGATATGGACGCACCACTACCGGCTCGGTACCCATTTTCAAACGGATACAGTGATCACAGTGCCTAAGTGGCGATAAGGCAGTAGGGTCCTGAAAGATATCTTCAAATTTTGTAAGTAAGTGAGATAACTTACATGTGTTGGTGGACTGGACCTGGGCAACCTGTAGTGCGCAGGTGAGTGGTGCTTGTGTGCCATGCAATATAATCTGATGTTGGTCCTCTATAAAAGACAAGGTTAGAGCTTGGAAATCCCATAATATTGGTCCCATCAATTGTAGCCATTTAATTCCTAGCACCAAATCGAATCCTGATAGTGGAATCACCAGAAAATCTGAAACAAATGCATATCCCTCAATATCAAAGTGTGTGACTGGTGATATGCCTACACTAGTAATTTTAGCCCCATTGGCTACTGATACAGAAAGACCAGTCTGTTGTTGTACTACTAGCCCAAGTTGTTTTGCCGCCTGCTGACTGATGAAATTATGTGTACTACCCGAGTCAACTAAAGCCAGTAACTGTAAATGATGTAATTGGGCTTTAACCTGCATTGTGCTGGCACTGCGTAGACCAGTCATAGCATGAAGGGAAATCTCTGGATCTTCTTGGTCAGTTTCCACAATTTCCTCCTCTGGTGATATTTCTTCTCCATCCTCCCACAGACATACACTGAATAATCGTTTGCAGTGGTGTCCAATGACATACTGTTCATCGCAGTTAAAATAGAGGCCCTTGGCCTTTATCTGGTCCATTTCCTGTCTAGTCAGTTTTTTGAAGTAAGGAGCAGGTGGAGCCGAATTAGAGATGTCTGGGCGTGGGGCTGCACTATCTCTTAATCTTGGAGGGTCAAAGGAAGGGTTTGGCGCTGAGTCATTGTGCCTCCCTGGCCAAGCTGGTTTTCTGACCAGTGACTCCTTTAGAACACACTGCTTGTACTCAATTGCCCTGGCTAAATTCATAGTGTGGTCTAAATCTGTAGGAGCATGTAATTCAACTTCTAAACACAGAGCTTCTTTCAAACCAGCAGTAAAAATATGAACATACTGTGTGTGGCTAACAAACTGGTTTGCTCGGGCTAACCTTTCCTGGAAGGTCTTTTGGTACACCTCTAGTGTTCCAGTTTGTTTGTAATTGATTAATTCTCCCAATGGATTGCTACTAGTTGGAGGACCAAATCTCATCATGCAAGACTGTCTACAAGTTGCCCAATCCTGAAGCACTTGGTCATTTCGGAATTGGTGGTACCATAGAAGCGCTTCATTGAGCATGTGGTAGGCGGCCAAATGCACTTTCTGATCCGCAAGTGTTTTTTGATGGTAAAAGAACTGATCACACTTGGATAACCAAATCAAAGGGTCCTTAAATCCATCATACGTAGGAAAGTCAAGTTTTAAATACCTGGGCACAGTGTTTGGTCCTTGAACGGCAGGCCCTAGATGGGGATGGTGTTGACACATTGGTGGTTGTGGGGGAGGTGGTGGGTGGAATGGATGGTGGTCGGCCGGTGGAGAGTAGGCAGCTGGAGGTTGGGCTCGTGTATCATGGTCCTCTTGTCGCCGGAGGAGAGCTTGGATGGCAGCATCCATTGATTTTATTGCCTCACGCAAATCAGAGGTTGTTTGACGCACCTCTTCCAAGGCATGAGCCTGGTTATCTGTCCTCTGCCTAGTATCTTCCACTAACTATCTCAAATTGTCAGGGGAAGAGGAATCCCCAAGGGTGGACCTGTCTGATACCAAGATGTTAGGTTCTTCCCTTGCCATGGATCGAGTCACCCTTCTTTCCTCTCTTCCCTCCATGGATGATCTTGACGTTGGAAGAGAATTCTTCTTTCTTGAACGAGTAATGGTGGAATTCAATTAGAACGAAGGAGCTTTGGAGGAAGCTCAACCTTGGACCTCAAAGGGAGAATCCGACCTTGACCTCTGAGGGAGAATCAGACCTGTAAAATATAATTTTCTCAATACTTGCCTCTCTTTTCCTTCACGTCCTCCTAAATAGGGTTGAGGACGAAAATACAAGATGACCCATAGGTCAAGTGGTTCACGCCATGTTACACTGAACCAACACAAAGTAAACCAAACCAAATAAAGTAAACCAAACCGAATTGAAATTACATGAAAAGTAAATTGACATAATTTAATTCCTATGCCTATGGATAACTCGTGATGCTATGGAGTCCATAACATAGTATTGGCTAGGTGCATAACAAAAGCCTCTACTTTTGCTTTGAAATAAGAGAGAGGATCCTCTCTTGTTGCTCTCGGTCTGGAGGCTGTGAAAGCCTCTAGATTTGCTCAAAAAAGAGAAGGGAATCCTCTCTTGCTGGTGTGCACTGATTAGAGGCTAAAGGCCTCTTGTTGAGCTCGAAAAAGAGGAAGAAATCCTTCCTTGCTCTCGGTGAAGAGCAATGTAAAATAGAAAATCAAAGAGAGAAGAAAGAAATTCAGATTCAAGGGGGAACCTTGACCTAGAGCTCATCAAGGAGACCTCCAAACCCTAGAGCTCTTCAAGGAGAACTTTGAACCCTGTTTAACCTAATTCAAGATTTGCCTTTTCTCATTCCCCTTTCCCACAAAGTAGGGTTGACTCCAACATAGTTTAGGGTTTAATTTTACAATTCTGCCCCTGTGGCAATTTAACTTAAATAATGCATAAAAACGAATTTAAAACATTATGGAAATAAAGCAATTAACTCAGTGACTCAATGCGCCTCCTTTGGATGACTCGGTTAGCTATTGAGTCCTCAACAAATTTAGGACTCCTTGTTAAGTTGTGGAGCCTAATTCACGCCTTACGCTAAGTTGGTTGTGGATCTACCTACACTATCAGTTCATCGTGGAGGGATGGAAGGGGGGCAGGAAGCCTACCTCCCGGGGGTGTGGGGGTGGCGCCCCCGCCCAGTCTACGATATATTAACTATTATTTCATGAAGGGTAATTTGGGAATTTTACTCTTATATTTCGGTTGCCCTAATTTTCTCTTTATAATTGAGGGGCACCACTATTAGGGTTTGACGATCATCTTAACCCGAGGAACATCTCGAGTTGCAGCCCGAGAGGTTACAGAGAAACACCTGTAAGTGTGCCATTTCTCTTGTAAACTATTTCATCTTCATAGTGGATTACTGCAGCGATGGAAGACAAGACGTAGTCTCACCTTGAGGTGAACCTGTAGAAATCTTGTTGTGCTTTTTTTGTGCTTGTGTTTTCCCTTCTTCCGTGTTTATTATTATTGCTCTCGTTAGTTAGGAATTAGGGTGTCTAATTCCTAATACTTGCATAATGATCTTGAGCCAAAGAGGAGAGGAGAAGAAGAACATAAGAAGAGAGAAAGGAGAGAGAGTTTAGAGATCGACTTCCAAGAGAAGGGAGAGGAGAGTTTGGATGAATTTGAGAAGAGAGGAGAGAACTTAATGCTCTACCTCTTAGCCAAGGGCCTCTATTTATAGTTTTTATAGTGCCCTTAGGGCTACAATTGATTACATCTTCATGCCATCTTTATGAAAAGTCTTCTTATTTATCAAAATGTCACTTCTTGGATGTGTGGGCTTTCTTCCTTGGACGTGTGGGCTTGATTCCATCTTCTCACACTCCCCCTCAAACAGGAGGAGAAAAGATATCATAAATACCCAACTTGCCACATATAAAAGATAGGGACTTAGAAATAACCGGTTTAGTAAAAATATCTGCTACTTGCCCTTATGGTGAAACATGTTTGATGGAGATTATTCCTACTTGAAATTTCTTCCGTATAAAGTGGCAATCCACCTCAATGTGTTTGGTCCTTTCATGGAAGACCGGATTCGAAGTGATATGAATAGCTATTTGGTTATCACAATATAAATGCATAGAACCTCCTTTATAAAATCCTAATTGAATAAGAAGGGACCTGATCCATAGGAGTTCACTGGTTATGTGAGCCATAGCCCTTTATTCTGCTTCTGCACTAGATCTCGCAACCACAATTTACTTCTTGCTTCTCCATATAGCCAGGTTCCCTCCAACAATAATGCAATATCCAGAAGTGGACTTCCTGTCATCAGGTGATCCAGCCCAATCTGTGTCTGAGAAACCTTCTATGTCGAAGTAACCATTTTTCTTATAAAGCAATCCTCTTCTTGGGGCTTCTTTTAAGTATCGTAATAACCTTTCCAAGGCTTCCAATGGGTACGTTGTGGTTTATGCATGTACTGACTCACCACACTTAGGGCATACGATATGTCTGGTCTAGTTACTATGAGGTAGATAAGTTTCCCCACAAGTCTTTGATATTTGCCAATATCAATATCTTCTTTAGAACTTGCAAATAATTTAATATTCGCATCCATAGGTGTGTCAGTTGGGCAGCACCCCATCATTCCCATTTCTTCAAGAAGGTCCAAGACATACATCCTCTGAGATATATTATATCATACTTGGACTAAAGAACTTCTATGCCTAGAAAAATAATTTAGAAGTCCAAGTTAGTTTTAAATTCATGATATATCATGTTTTTTACTTCTTGTATGTTATTTGCATCATTGACTATTAAGACAATATCATCAACATACACAGCCAATAATATCTTTTCTTTTGAGGTATCTTTAATAAATATTGAATGATCTACTGAGCACCGACGAAATCCAAACTATAGTAGTGCTTAGCTAAATTTATCAAACCAGGCCCAAGGCAACTGTTTAAGCCCATAGAAGGACTTCTTTAAATGGCATATGGACTTATTTTCTCTCTTATACCACCATTTAAGAAAGTATTTTTTGACATAGAGTTGATAAACGGACCATGAAGAGTTAGCGGCAAGCGATAATAGGATACATATTGAATTTAACTTGGCAACAGGAAAGAAGGTCTCCTCATAATTCACTCCATAATATTGAGTGTACCCTTTAGCAATGAGGCAGGACTTAAGGCAAACAATGGACCCATCCAGATTATGTTTGGCAATATAAACTCATTTACAACCCACCGGTTTATTTACCGAATTTAACTTGGCAACAGGAGAGAAGGTCTCCTCATAATCCACTCCATAAAATTGAGTCTACCCTTTAGCAATGAGGTGTGCCTTAAGGTGACCAACAGATCCATCTGGATTATGTTTGATAGTATAAACCCATTTACAACCTATCGGTTTCTTACCTGTCAGAAGCAATGTGTTAAGCACCTAGCCAATACTACCCAAAAGACCGGCCTGTTAGGAGCGGAAGACATAGGTACTTAACCCAGGCCCATAACCAGGATGTCCCATAACATCACACCCCCCTTCGCGAGCCGACGACCACGGCGGCGCAACGACACAGGCCCGACCGGGGTTTTTATCCTATGGCCTACCTGTATTTTAATCCAGCCTTTGAGCGCGATGCAGCCACACTGGCCTGACCCGGGTTTTTATCCTACGGCCTACCAGTATTTAAATCCAGCCTCTGCACCGTTGCTGGGAGTCGAACTCGCGACCGAGGGTCGGCTCTGATACCAAATGTTAAGCACCTAGCCAATACTACCCAAAAGACCGGCCTGTTAGGAACAGAAGACATAGGTACTTAACCCAGGCCCATAACCAGGATGTCCCATAACACCTCATCCCAAGGATTTTTTTTGTAGCACTAAAATCCTTCATTGCGAACTTCTTGGACAACACCCTTTTATACTTATTTATTTCTAGTTTGCTAGCTCCTACTATCAACATGTCATCAACTTCTTTATATAATAGTAAAGATCTGCCTAACACCTCAAGAAACCATTACGACTCATAAAATTATCAAACTTGTTATACCACTATCTAGGATCTTGTTTAAGACCATACAAGTTCTTTTGAATTTTGCATACCATTTTCTCCTCTCCTTGTGCTTTGAAACCCTGTGGGTACAGCATATAAATTTTTTCCTCCAAATCACCATGAAGAAAGGCTGGCTTTACATTGAACTGCTCTAAGTGCAAGTCTTCATTTGCCACTAGTTCAAGCATTGTTCTAATAGTAGTCAATTTCACTACTGGAGAGAAAATCAGTGTAGTCACTGCCGTCATTTTGTTGAAAGCATGTTACCACCAGTTTTGCCTTGTACCACTTGCTGCCATTATGTTCATCATTTATTCAGTACACCCATTTATTATGTAAGACCTTCTTCCCTTTTGATAACTCAGTCAACTGCCATGTCTGATTGGATAACAATGAATCCATCTCGTCCTTCATGGCCAACTCCCAATTGGTTGATTCATCAACTTGCACAACTTCCTCATAACTCTCTGGTTCACCTTTATCAATCAATAAAATATAATTCAGTGCACGGGAGTACCTCTGTGGTGGTCTCGTAGTTCTTACAGATCTCCTGAGTTCAGTCATAGGAATGTTCTGGTTTACTTATGGGGGTATGTTCTCTTGGTCTTCCAAAGCAATATTCTCCATCTCAATAGTTGGAAGATCTCTTAACTGAATCACTTCAAACTTCTTGGCCTCATCACTTGTGCTCTTTGACCCTGTTCTCAACCTGTCTTTATACAAGGCACCTTCATTGAAGATATGTCCTTACTCCTGATAATCTTATGACTTTTGTCATCCAAAAGCAATAACCAAACTTGGTACCACCATAGCCAATAAAGAAACATATCTTAGATTTAGCATTAGGTTTATTTCTAGTAGCAGAATCAATATGAATATGAGAAACACAACCAAAAACTTTCAAGAAAGAAAAGTTTACCTCTTTGCCGCTTAGGACCTCTTCTAGTATTTTGAAATCCAATGGTGTTGATGGACCTCTATTGATCAAATAGGCAGCAGTGCTAATAGCCTCAGACCAGAACATCTTTGGCAATCTCGCATGTAAGCTCATGCTCTGTTAAGCACCTAGCCAATACTACCCAAAAGACCGGCCTGTTAGGAGCGGAAGACATAGGTACTCAACCCAGGACCATAACTGCCTAGCCCATACTAGGGTCGTGTTATGGGCCAGCCCATACCAATCCATAACACCACACCCCCCATCGCGAGCCGACGACCACGGCGGCACACCGACACTGACCCGACCCAAGGATTACACGAGGACCTATCAGTATTCACACCTTTGTGCGCTTAATCCAGCCTATGCGCCCACCGGGATTCGAACTCGCGACCGAGCGCTAGCTCTGATACCAAATGTTAAGCACCTAGCCAATACTACCCAAAAGACCGGCCTGTTAGGAGCGGAAGACATAGGTACTCAACCCAGGACCATAACTGCCTAGCCCATACTAGGGTCGTGTTATAGGCCAGCCCATACCAATCCATAACATGCTCCTAGCACGCTCGTTCAAAGTTTTGTTAATCCTCTCGGCCACACCATTCTACTGAGGTTTTCTAGGAATGGTCTTCTTAATCTTGATTCCATTATCAGCACAATACCATTTGAAATCATCATCTATGTAAGCTCCCCCATTATCTGATTGTAGGCACTTCACCTTCAAATTTGTGTCATTCTCAACCATTGCTCTCCATCTCTTGAAGGTATCAAAGACATCGGTTTTATTTTTCGGGAAATAAACCCATACCTCTCTGTTTGTATTAGAAATAAATGTCACATAGTAGTTAGAACCACCAAGGGAAGTAACAGTTGAAGGCCTCCACACATTAGTGTGAACCAACTCCAATTTTGTTGTCTTTTGTTCCTTTTCGGCTTTAGAAAAGCTAACCCTTTTCTTCTTGCCAAAAATACAGCCTTCACACAAACTGTTATTTACAGTTTTCAACGTTGGTAGCTTCCCTTTGGATTGAAGCATTTTCATTCCCTTCCCACTCATATGACTGACCTATAATGCAACAAGTCATAATCAGTAATAGCATCAACAACTGCAATCGAGTCTCTACAACTGGAAGTGATGTAAAGAGTTCTCGTTTTAACTCATGCAAAAACCATGGATCCCTTTGTGACTTTCCAGACATCACCATTAAAATTCACAATATGACCTTCATCATCAAGTTGCCCTATCGAGATCATATTATGGATCAATTTTGGTACATGTCTCACTGTGAAATTTTTTCGCATTGTCCCATTTGACATCCTCAAACTGATATTATCAATACCGACAATATCCAAAGATTCTCCATTAGCAAGATACAACTTCCTGTGATCAACAACATAATTCTCCATGATCTCACTATGTGCAGGGGTGGGAAAAGAAACTCCTAAATCTATCCCCCAAGAGTCAATAGGGCTATCAAGCGACAAGAGTAAAGCATCTTGTACTTCTTCAGTCACCGCATTTGCAGCATCGTTTTTCCTTTCATCCTTCTTTGGGGCTCTGCAGTTCTTCTTTATGTGACCAAACTTGTTAAAATTCCAACATTCCACATTCCTTCTGAATTTGGACTTGCATCTATTATTCGTTGACTTCCCTCTACCATTTCCTTTGTTGGTATTCCTCTCTAAGTTCCGACGATTCTTCGGAGTCATTTTTACGAACTTCCTTCGTGAGAATGGTATCCTGAACATCATTAAAGATCAACTTCCCGTTGCCTTCAAAGTTGTTGACCGTAGCCCTCATAGGCTCCCAATAATTTGGCAGAGACGCCAAAAGAATTAAAGCATGAACCTCATCATCAAATTTAATTTGAATGAATGTCAATTGGTTGACAATCGTGCTGAAATCATTCAAATACGATGCAACTGTTGTATTTTCTGTCATCTCTAAATTGAAGATTTTTTCATGAGATGTACCTTATTATTTGCAGAAGGCTTCTCATACATGTCAGACAGAATTTTCATCATCCCGACTATGGTTTTCTCCGATGCCACGTTGTGAGCAAAGTTCTTCGATAGTGTTAACTAGACTACTCCCATCACTTGTCTATCAAGGAGATTCCACTCATCATCTTTTATAACTTTTGGTTTCATATCCAAAAGTTTTGTGTGTAATTTTTTACTGTACAAATAATCTTTTATTTGCATTCTCCTGAACTCAAAATCCATACAATCAAACTTGTTGATCCCTTGTGCCGATCCTTTTCCGCTAGCCATTGCAAATCACAAACTGTTAGAAGATGGGCCCAAGCCCATATGAAGTAGGACCCACCATGATTACCACGAGCTGGCATCCTTATCTCATAAGTTGGAAGATAAAGTGGGACTCACAAAGATAACCAAAAGCTGGTTGGAAGATCAAGGACTCCCAAAGATAACCACGAGCTAGTTAGGAGATCAAGTGGAACCCACAAAGATAGCCACGAGCTGACATCTTTATCTTATGGTCACGTCTTCATAGAAGAGTTTCAGTTTTAGTAATGTTTGTCTTCTATTTATATTGGGTATTTAATTATGCTAGGACTTATCTTTAAGTGTTAGAGTTTGGGTGTAATTGGGACAAGGGTAGTTTAATTGTAATTGGACTCTACTATCTTCCTCTATTATAAATAGAGCTTCATGTATTCTGATTATAATAAGTCAATGAAGTATTTATCTTTTCCATAAATTCAACATGCTATCAGAGTAGGTTTTGTTAGTTGACTCGGTCAACCCACAAAGGTAATGTGATCATTTTCTGATCTATTATCTCTACCAGTTTGGGTTTGTATTTATCTTTTTTTCTCAGTCCCTATACCCGTAGTTTGCTTTGTGTTTTCACCTCTACAATGAGCTTTTCATATTGCATATTGTATATTGATGGAAAGATATTCGAGTCTACTTTCCAAGGAAAAAAGATTTTTTCCAATCAAAGTTATCGTGAAGTCAATATTTGAAGTAGCGAAGGTCAGATTGCAAAAAAGGTTCAAGCAGTAGCATAAAATGACAACTTCTGAGATATTTTATGCAATCAAGAATGAGACTTTAAATGAAGAATTATATATATAAAAAAACATATGCAAGTCTATTTTCTTAATTATTCAACCAATTCTTGATCTGAGTTTTATATAAGGAGATATTGATCTTTGAAGAGTCAATGGCCATGCTGGCAAAGGGAGAAAATAGTACATAGTTTGGCCAGGTTACAGAAACCAAAATCTATCAGATTATTTATCTCAAAAGAAGTATATTTTATGAAGTGAAGTTATACTTGGATGAAAGGTATTTAAGTCTAGTTTCAGAAGGATAAAATTTCATGTCAATCTGATCTATATTTAAGATATATTCACATTGGAAGATTCAAAGGTCAAGATTGTATCCTGTTTCTTTGAAAAATCTGAATTTAAGCCAATTTTTTTGCTTCACTTTTTGAGTTGCTATATCAAAAAAATATCTCACTTCTCTATGTTTTGTGGGATTATTACTATATCTATATTATTTTGGCTTATTACTACATCTATGATATTTGGTTCTAGCTGGGATCACTGCCATTACCTCCCTAGTTGAGGGGGAGAAGTAGAAGAAGTACATGAAAGAGGTATTTTATTTCGTATGTTGTGGATAATTTTTATGTGACCAAAATATTCAAGAAAGGAGGAGCACAAAGATGAAGCTTTTGCATCTAAGAAGAAAATTTTGCATCGGATTATTTCATGGGTTTTTTTACAAGGTTTATTATTATGGTCCATGCTATATGGGCCCAAGCCCATTTCAGCTATAGCTATTGTGTCTCTTTGGATGAGACATTATTATTGAAGAAGCGGTGGCGCCAGTATCCTTTCTCATACCATCCTTTATTTGATTCTCACAAATATCTTTGGGTCAACCCTTATTGTAACCTTATGAGTGTTGCTACGGTTGGGACACCATGACAGAGGAGCTTATTACTACATCTATGTTACCCATTAATTTCTACCTGTGAGAGTTGGTGCCCCGGTTGGGACACCATGATGAACGAGCTTATTTCTACATCTATGTTACATCACTGTGATGGAAGAACTTAGTACTACATCTATGTTATACCCCCCTTAATTGGCATTTATTAACCCTACCACTTGAGAGTCGTTGTCCTGTGGAGGGACACGATGATAGAGGAGTTTTATTACACTTCTGAGAATTGCGTATAGACCTTCTACCTATAGAAGATAGGACTATGCCCTACTGGAGTAGGGAGCAATGTCATACAGCTTGGAGTGATTTTACTCTCACTTATCTTATGCCAATTGAGCCTCACGGAAGAGCCACCAGCGTAAGGGGGAGTGTTGGAAGATATGGAGGACGACCATTTTATACAAGAAGATCATATACATCATTTGCAGCAAGTTGGGAGTTCATGATGTTCTCTCACCCCCAATTTGGGGGCGGGGGGGTGTTGGAAGATGGAACCAAGCCCAAACGACCAAGGAAGACCCACATATTCTAAGAGTGTTGTAAGATGGGCCCAACCCCATAAGAAGTAGTACCCACCATGATTACCATGAGCTGACATCCTTATCACATAAGTTGGAAGATCAAATGGGACTCACAAAGATAACCACAAGTTGGTTGGAAGATCAAGAAGGACTCACAAGGATAACCACAAGCTGATTGGAAGGTCAAGTGAGACCCACAAAGATAGCCACGAGCTGGCATCTGTATCTTATGGTCACGTCTTCATAGAAGAGTTTCATTTTTAGTTATGTTTGTCTTATATTTATATTGGGTTATTTAATTATGCTAGGACTTATCATTAAGTGTTAGAGTTTGGGTGTAATTGGGACAAGGGTAATTTAATTGTAATTGGACTCTACTACCTTCCTCTATTATAAATAGAGGTTCATGTACTTTGATTATAATAAGTCAATGAAGTATTTCTCTTTTCCATAAATTCAACACAAAAAAAAACTATGATACCACTTGTTAGGAATTAAACACCCTAATTCAAAATTAACGAGAACAATAAAAGAAAAGCAAACACGATAAAAAACAACAAGATTTATATAGGTTCGCCTCAAGGTTAGACTACATTCTGTCTTCTGCCATTGCACCAATCCATTATGAACATGAAATAGGTTACAAGAGAAATTCGACACTTACATGTGTTTCTCTCTAACCTCTTGGGCTACAACTCGAGATGATCCTCGGATTAAGATGATAAAACCCTAATAGCGGTGCCCCTAAATTATAAAGAGAACATTAGGACAACCATGATATAAGAGTAAAATTCCCAAACTGCCCTTAATGAAACAATAGTCAATATATCGTGGATCTGAGGGGGGCTCCGCCCCCACCCCCCTAGGAGGGGGTCTTCCCAACCCCTTCCAACCCCACGATGACCTTATCATGAAGGTCAATTCGTGACCAACTAAGCATAAGGCGTTAATTAGGCTCCACAACTTAACAACTTGTTTTGTCCATCTCACATCTCCATAGAAAAGTAAACTTTCTTGTCGCTCTTTGAAGTGAATTTTCTTGGGTTACTCTCTCACCCAAAAAGTTTATGTCTATTAAAATCATACCCTTCAATGGTTACTTGAGTCTAGGGATGTGACCATTTTTTAGGACACCTCATTCTATTCCTCGAATGATGGTCCTTTGGGTCTGTCATTCCCTCCTACGACTCCTCGTCCATTTGTGCCCTTTAATGCTGATGTCTCTCAGTCCCATGAAGCATTGGCCGACACCACACCTGTGGAGTTTTCTGATCCTACCGAGGTAAGTCTTTCTTCCCCTATTCCATTTGGTCCACAGTTTGATACTCGACCCATTGCTCTAAGAAAAAAGAACCACGTACTTGCACTACTTCTCATCCTATATCCAACTTTATGAATCACCATTGCTTGTCTTCCTCTTGTTATTAGGTCCTTGCATCTCTTTCTTCCATCTCTATTTTATATTTCTATCAAGAGGCCCTAAAATATCCAGTATGGAAGGCAACCATGGATGAGGAAATGCAAGCCTTATATGAAAATCAGACAAGGAACTTAGCATTGTGTTATGGGACATCCTGGTTATGGGCCTGGGTTAAGTACCTATGTCTTCTGCTCCTAACAGGCCAATCTTTTGGGTAGTATTGGCTAGGTGCTTAACATAACCCAGGCCCATAACCAGGATGTCCCATAACATGAGGATTCCTACGAACATTGATGTCTTGAAACTGTCACATGAAGAACATATGAAGAAGGTGTTGAGTAGGTTCAACATGAATGATGAAAAACCAGTGAATACTCCTTTAGCTAGTCACTTTAGGCTATCTAAGGAGCAATCACCTTCTACAGAGCAAAAGCAAGCCAACATGGCCAATGTACCTTATGCTTATGCTATTGGCAGTCTCATGTATGCCATGGTGTGTACTAGACAAGACATAGCTCATGCAATGGAAGTTGTGAGCAGATATATGAGTAATCTGGGTAAACAACATTGGGAAGCAGTGAAGTGGATTCTCAGGTATTTAAGAGGCACTACAAACTCAGCCTTATGTTTCAGAAAGTTAGACTTGGGATTACCGGACTATGAAGATGATGATGTAGAATTTAGGATCTCATGAAAGGAAATTTAGATCAACAAGGAAGAAGAAGAAGAAGAAGAGAAGGAGAGGAGAAGAAAAAGGATGTGGAAGGAGAGAGTTTGGATTAAGGGAGAAGAGGTTTGCATCAAAGAAAAAATGAGGGCTAGATGAATTTTTGGAAACAGAGGAGGGTGCTTCAATGCACTACCTCTTAGCCAATGCCTTTATTTATAGTCTTCACAATGCCCTTAGGGCTACACCTTGATGAAATAAAAGACATAAAAAGAACACATATTTATACCTCTATGCCATCTTTAAGTGAAGTATCATATTTCACACATATGCAACTCCTTTGACGTGTGAGTTTCTTGCCTTGAGATTGTGGGCTTGAGCCCATCTTCCAATGCTGGAGGAGAAAAAGACATCATAAATACCCAGCTTGCCACATATAAATGATAGGATTTTAGATGTAACGGGTTTAGTGAGAATATCAGCTACTTGCTCTTAAGATGACACATGTTTGAGAGAGATTATTCCTGCTTGAAACTTCTCCCGTATAAAATGTCAATCCACCTCAATATGTTTAGTTCTTTCATGAAAAACTAGATTTGAAGTAATATGAATGGTTGTTTGATTATCACAATGCAGACCCATGGACCCTTTTTTATAAAAACCTAATTCAGTAAGAAGGGTCTTAACCCATAATATTTCACTAACGGTATGGGCCATAGCTCTGTATTCTGCTTCGGTGCTAGATCTTGCAACCACATTATGCTTCTTACTTTTCCATGTAACCAAGTTTCCTCCAACCAGAGTACAATATCCTGATGTAGATGTTCTATCACCAGGTGATCCAGTCCAATCTGCATCTGAGAAGCCTTCTATGTTGAAGTGCCCATGTTTTGTATACATCAATCCTCTTCCTAGAGCTCCTTTTATGTATCGTAATATTCTCTCTAAAGTCTGCCAGTGGGTAATTTGTGGTTTATGCATGAATTGACTCACCATTCTTACAACATATGATATGTCTAGCCTAGTTACCATGAGATAAATCAGTTTTTGCACGAGTCTTTGATATTTGCCAATATCAATATCTTCTTCATTTGTGGCATAATTTTACATTTGTATCCATAGGTTTGTCGACTCCTGTTTCTTCAAGGAGATCCAAGACATATTTCCTCTGAGACAATATTATCCCATGTTTGGATTGAAGAACTTCTATACCCAAAAAATATTTAAGCATACCAAGATCTTTAGTCTTGAATTCCTAATATATCATCTTCATCACCTCTTGTATGCTCAAAGTATCATCACCGGTTAAGATAATATCATCAACATATACGGCCAATAATATTTTCCCTTTGATAGTATCTTTATAATATACTGAATGATCAATCGAGCACTGATGAAAACCAAACTGTAGAAGTGTTTGACTAAATTTATCAAACCAAGCCCGAGGGGACTGCTTAAGCCCATATAAAGATTTTTTCAATCGGCATACTGACTCCCCCTCAACCACATAACCAGGTGGTTGAACCATATACATTTCCTCACTTATATCACCATTTAAAAAAGCATTTTTAACATCCAATTGATAGACGGGCCATGATGAGTTAGCAGCAATAGATAAGATGATGCGTACCAAATTCAATTTTGCAATAGGAGAGAAGTTCTCCTCATAATCTATCCCATAGGACTGAGTATAGCCCTTAGCAACGAGTTGAGCTTTAAGACTACCAACCAATCCATCTAGATTATGTTTTATCGAAAAAACCCATCTACAACCAACTGGTCTTTTACTTTTTGGGAGTGATGTTAAGGATCAAGTTTGATTTTTGTATAAGGTGTGCATTTCTTCATCCATAGTGGCCTCCCATCCTGGATGCCTCAGAGCCTCCAGATACGACTATGGAATAGAAGTAGAAGAAAGAGACGCAAGGAATTGAAAACTCTCGGAAGACAAGGGATGGTGAGACATAAAATTTGAGATAGGATGCGAAGTAGTACAAGAACGATGTTCCTTTCTTAAACCAGTAGGCCAAGTATCAAATTCAGGCCCATACATAGGAGGAGAAGGACTTACCTCTAGTGGATCCGACAACTCCACAGGTGAAGGTATGGCCGGTGTTTAAGGGGTTGGGTTAACTTCAAGATTGAAAGGCACAAGCGGACAAGGAGTGGTAGAAGGAACAGGCCATCCTGGAGGAGCATCATGGGAGAAGTAGAAGGAGGTGTCCTCAAATAAAGTCACATCCCTAGAGATAATCATCCTCCGAAGGGTAGGATTGTAATAGACATAACCTTTTTGGGTGCAAGATTACCCAAAAAAATGCACCTCATAGACCAAGGATCAAGTTTATTTTTATGTGGGGATGTAACAAGAACAAAACAAGTACATCCAAACATTTTCAAAGGAAGAGAAAAAGGATCTTCACCATTAAATAACACAGAGTAATGAGTTTTATGATGAAGAACTGATGAAGGTAACCTATTAATAAGAAAGCATGTCGTAAGTATAGCATGAGGCCAATAGAAATAGGGTACCTTCATGGAGTAGAGGAGGCCCCGAGCAACTTCAAGAAGATGACGATTCTTCCTTTCACTAACACCATTTAGTTGAGGGGTATAGGCACATGATGTTTGATGAATAAGCCCATTACTCTCACAAACTGATATGAATTCATTAGACATGTATTCCTTAGCATTATCAAATCATAGGATTTGAATTTTCTTCCCAAATTGTGTCAAGACCATAGCATGAAAATTTTTAAACAAAGGAATAATTTCTGAACGTTCTTTAAATAAATATAACCAAGTCACTCGGGTAAAATCATCAACAAAAATGAAAAAATATTTAACTTGGGAAATATTTGAGACACATAAAGGTCTTCATACATCAGAATGTATTAGCTCAAAAGGAACAGTACTTGTAGTTGTAAGATGAGGAGAATATGTACTCCTAATATGTTTACTTAATTGACAAACCTCACAACTGAAATTAGAAAGTTCTTTTGAGGACAGAACCAAAGAACGAAGTGAAGGGGTAGACGGATAACCAAGCCGGTTGTGCCAAAGTTGGGCCTCAGATGTAGTAGATGATAATGCAGCTAATGGTGGAAGAGTGAAGTAGTACAAGCCCCTCTTTTCATGGCCGCCACCAATCACCTGCTTCGTAGTGAAATCCTGAAATACACAAGAAGACGGTGAGAAGGTGATAGAGCAATTTAATTTTTTTGTTAATTGACTAACTGAGAGAAAATTTAAAGGAAATTGAGGGACAAACAAAACATCTTGAAGGGGAATAGATGAGGTAAGAGAGGATGAACCTTTGCCAAGGACCTTGGTTTGGGTACCATTAGCAATAGTAACGAATTTCTGAGGACAACAAGGAGATAAGGACTAAAACAAGTGTTTGTTACCTGATAGATGTTCGGAGGCCCCGGAGTCGATGATCCAAGAGGAAGAGGAAGAATAGGAAGAAAGCATACCTGAGGCAATAGTAGTAGCAGCAATAGATGATGGGGGAATAGAGGATTCCATTAAGGACTTCATTTTTTGAAATGCAATATAGTCTTCAACAGTAAGAGTCACATTTTCGGAGGATGATTCAGCCTTATCTTTATGTTTCTGTTGTGGACTCAATAGCACACCGAGTCACCCAAAGGAGGAGACAATGACTCAACAAGTTCATTAGTTTTATAATTCATATTTTATATTGCTTTAAGTATGACTTTTCATTAAGTATGTAAGGATTATGGATGTAGGGGCAGAATGGGTATTTTTAGCCCTAAAACACTTATGACGTCAAACCCTATTTAAAGGGTAAGGAAATAGAGAAAAGGAAAGCATTGATTATTAGGTTAAACAGGCTTGGAGCTCTCCTTGACGAGTTCTAGGGTTTGGAGATATCCCTTGATTATCTCTAGGTCTAGATTTCCTCCAAATCCGCATATCCATACAACACTCTTGATCCATTCTTCGTTGATTCATACCGAGCAAGGGAAGGAGATTTCTTGTCCCTTTTCCGAGTTCAAAGAGAGGCCTCAGCCTCCTCTCCATTGCCAGCAGTAAGAGAAGGCTTCTCCATCTCTTACCGAGCCAGAACTGAGTCATTCCATCCACTCCATCACGAGCAGCTGCAAAGCTAGCTTTATCCAGCATTGAGTCCAACGAGAAGCTAGGAAGGAGCCCCTCAACGTAGGCCAAAGGTTATCCAAGTTAAGGCTCCAACACTAACACGAGTAGCAGCAAGAAGAGGAGTCAAACCCTCTTTGCCGTGGTCAAGAAAAGGTAACACCTTTCCTCCATAATTCGTGTTCATTATATAAGGGTCTTTGATCTCTACCGAGCACCATAACATCCTCATCAAGAGGGTGTCTATCACTTGACCAAGATCAGTCCAAGAAAGGGGTTTCTTTATGACCTTACCGAGTCCAGCCACTCACATACGGTGCTGGAGTCTCATGTCCCACGCCGTGTTACTCGATCCATGACTAGGGACCGTAATAGTTTCTCAATGCTAACAGAGACTAGGTTAGACGTGGCCCAATCAGGCTTGCCATGAAGTTTCCAGTATGTTGCCACAAGGTAGTTCTGACCACCACAGTAAGTGCAAATTCGAGGGTCAGTATGGGAATTATTCGGACCCGTTCGACCACATCTATTTTCAGCCCCTCTCATAGTTCTACCCCCTCTCGTATTTCTGCCCCGTACCCCGATTGTCGGAGAACATCGCCGATGGGGCATCAATAGGAGGAGGGGATGGATTAGGTATCCGAAGTAATGTAGCATTAATGTCATCGAAGGATGGAAGAGAGGAAGAACTTAGAAGCAGAGTTTTTACAACCTCGAGGTAGGGTTTAGTATTTGATATGCAAATGGTTGTTGCCAAGGCTTCTCGTTTGTTACGGTCCTGGATCTGACACAAGGATTCATTGTTGACGTTCTGATTCGGCCATACGGAATCGTAGAACAACATGGCAGAATTGTAGGGAGACATGGAGAGGAAGATGAAATTAATCGAAACCCCTAGAGGTCGTTGATGAGAACTCCAAGCCTGTTTAACCTAAATTTAACCTAAAATCAATGCTTGTCTTTCTCATTACTCTTACCCCTTAAATAGGGTTCACTCTGTTAGGGTTTACGATAAAATATTACAAAAATACCCCAATAAATAAAATATTCCAAAAATACCCCTATAATTAAAATATTCCAAAAATACTCATGTGGCATAAACTGAAATAAAATAATTTAAATTAAATAGAAACAATTAAATATTAATGTTATTGTGTGCATAACATTACACCCCCCTCGGAAGAACGAGCTTGTCCTCAAGCTCGTAAGTAGGGTCTGTATGCCGATGTCTACTCCTGGGCCCAAGTAGCATCCGCGATCGCTCTGTCCGCTCTCTAGACGCCCAAAACTGGAGCACTCCCTCTAGCAACTTTTTTTTTTTACTCTTGACAGTAGGGATGCTTGCCGAATGTCGCTACATCTCCCCAAGCAGCATCTCTACCCTCCCTCAGTCTTGGACTGGTGTGAAACAGCCCTTCACAGCGGCCCCCCATTGGCCAGGTTGCACTGCCTACACTTTGCCAGCCTGGCAGAAACAACATCAAGACCAGCCCCCTGGGATGGAGAAGAATCAGCAGCACTAACCCCCTCCATTTGCTGCACCTTGAAACACTCAGAGGCCGGAAACCATCACTGTAACAGGTTCAGCATATTCAGCATCACCGGAATGATACAGCCCGTGTCCAACACTTTGGGTTAGTGCCTTGATTGCATGTCAATAGCCCTCTGCATCCACAAGAAGCACCTTGGCTAGGCTGGCTAGCAGCAGTGTATGCTGGACTGTCACAGCAGCCTTGTTGGCTTGGCTGGCTGTTAGCAGAGTATGCTGGACTGCCACAACGCTCCACTGGGTTAAGAGAGCCTTGGCTGGGTGTAAAGAACTCCATGGAGTTGAACTTCCTCTCTGCCCATAAACACTGCCATACCTCTTGCCTAAATATGGACCGATTAGGTGTGTTGTTTCCCATTGGTGTTCACCGAACTGGACAGCATTAATCACTGCAAAATGTCTTTGAATCACATCAGCTATAGATGCACCCTGTGAGTCATTTCCATTTTGGTCTACATATTCCAGGTGTTGCTCATCTGCATCACTTCGACCCGGTGTTATTTTTTTCTGCTGACCCCATTGCTGCAGTGCCACCACAGTAGTAATTTGCAGGCCACTGTCCAAGTCAGGTGTGGATGAAGCTATGTCCCATTCATGGTTCTGTCTCTGTACACAATATGAAACTGCATTATATTTTTCAGGTTGCCGTTGCTGCTGCGGTGCCCTTATCTGCACTGCAAGAACAGCAGCAACATGAGATAGCCTCTTCGGCTCCAACTCAAAAGCTAGAGGTGAAGTCTACATAACTAGACTCCATAGCCACCAGATCAACGGTCTTGAGAACTGATGTGCCTGTTACAATATCACTAATGTCGACTACATCAACAATAGAAAGCTGGGTAGCATCTTCCAGAACTTCCATCCCAAAGATAGACATGTCAAATCCATAGACATTTTCCCATAATGGAACGCTAGGTCCACCTCTCCCAACTCCAGCAGCAAACATAGTTGCCATATCAGGGAGAATGGTCCCTGCTTTAGCAGCAAATAAAATCAGTATTCCAGTACCACAACCAACATCCAGAATTGTTGCATGGCTCATGAGAGAAGGATTATTCAGAATAGCTGCCCTATAAGAATCTGTCCTCACCATCTCGCTGATCATCTCTCTGTGACTTCCAAAAGAACTGTACGCCCCAAAATAATTCTCGTTTACATTCTTGGTTTCTCTGGCAGCAACATTTGCAAAAGAACCCTTCAAACTTTTATCCTTCCTTTCCCATGCAGGAAATCTTCCAAGCTCACCCTCCGGCATGCCATTTCCAGCAATAACATTTTGGGCCTTGTAAGAAGCAATTGGAAATTCATGTACCTTCTTAAAGTGTCCATGAACATAATCAAGTTCATATAAAACAGCATCAAGAACATTCTCATCCTCCAAGCAAATTCCAGCAAAATCTTTGACGTTGTCCACGTCCCTTAGGAATTCCTCTGTGTCAACTGTTGGGGTAAATTCATCTCGGTCATCTTCGTCCCTGCCAAAACTATGCAAAAATGCATCCTCCGACATGAATGGTTTCAGATCTAATGTCTTCCCTTCAGGGACAGAGGCACAAGCAGTACCAACAGTGATAGTATGGAAGGACACTTCTACTGAATTGCCTCCAAATTCTTCAAATTGAAATACTGGGGTTACCTCATAGTCTTTCTTGGTGAGCCTCTCAAGGAATGGAGATTTTTCCAACTGTTCCATATACTCCAGTTCATTTTTTTCTTTGTCATCCAACGTTAAGCTAGGCAATGTGGATATTACGGTCCCAGATCTAACACAAGGATTCGTAGGAAGGAGGAGGAAGAAGACGAAGATCAAGCCAAAGGGAAGCTTGAAAACCCTAGAGCTCGTTGAGGAGAACTCTAAGCCTGTTTACTCTAGAATTAACCTAATTCTCAATACTTCAATGCTTCAATGCTTCAATGCTTCAATGCTTCAATGATTTCACTTCTCATTACTCTTACCCCTTAAATAGGGTTCACCCCGGTTAGGGTTTCATAAGATATTACAAAAATATCCCTATAAATAAAATATTCCAAAAATACCCCTATAAATAAATAATTCCAAAAATACCCCTATGACCTAAGACTGAAATAAAATAAAGTAAATTAAAGAAAACAGCTAAAATAATAATGTTATTGTGTGCATAACATTACACCCCCTGGAAGACGAGCTTGTCCTCAAGCTCGGAAGTAGTGTCTGTATGCCTAAATCTCCACCGGTGTCGAAGTAGCATCCGCGATAGCTATGACCCCCCCCTCTGGACACCCAAAATTGGAGTTTTTTTTTTTTTTTTGGCCCGGTCCAAGTTAGCCCGGGTTGACTCGGATCGGGAACCCTAGTCCGGCGCGCGATTCAGCTTCGTGCGTTGATTAAATTTTCCTAACTTAGGAAATTTTGAATCGGAAGCCATCTTCTTCCTTAAGCTGAAATTTCGCCGACGGGTCTTCGGAAATCGGAAACATGTCGTATCCTCCTGTCGATCCCGAACATAGCGGCCGTCGATAAGTGCGGGAACCTTATCGACAGCTGCTCCTTCCCTCAGGGCACCGACGAAGGCGGGCGACGGTCATCTTTCGTCCTCACGGCCCCGAACAGGGCGGAAATTTCGCCGATGGAGTCTCCTGCTGCTCTAGCTGTGAACAGCAGCCCATGGAGGCTTCGCCGCTTGGAAATTTGCCGAGACAGACTCTCGAAAATATTTCTCGGTCAGAATGGCCTGAAAATGTTTCCTCTCCCGTGTGGAACAGAGTGTAGCTTGCCGTGAGCAGGGGAGGATTGATTTCGAAATTTCTAGATCCTTCGTAGAGATTTTTTAGCCCCCGTAGTCGGATTTGGTGTCACACCAGTATCGCCCACCACCGACGACATCTTGGTAGAAAACCCTGCCGAATGCCCTAAATTGTGATCCCCGTTGTGCGGCTTTGGATCTCCCTACGGGGAAATTTTGATAGTTTCCAATGCCTTGCCTTTTTGCTCGTCAGCGTCCGCCTCTGCTATAATAATAATGTTATTGCGTGCATAAAATTGGAAGTGTTGTTGGAAGCATCTTCTGCATCATTAAACATTAAACTGAATAACTCTATGCAACTCCTCAAGCCAGGTAGTAAGTTCCTAGCTATAAGGCAACTATTTCTTCCAAATTCTCAATTCCTTTCATGTATAACTCCTTCTCAATAGGAGACTAATTGTTTTCAGCAACATCTGCTTCTAATTCTCCCTTGCCTGAATAGAAACTTTGCATTGTAATAGGAACTTCAATCCCAATGTTTGGGTGGACTCCTGATGTACTTTCAGCCATTTTGCCCTCCACAAGATCAGAAGTTGCCTCTGGGTCGTCCACTGTTTTCTATTTGTTAGTTATTGAAGTAATAGATGCTTCATTAGTGGCCAACATGCTATAGTTTATGGCACTAGGCATCCCCATATTTTCAGGACTTGTTATCTCTTCAATATTTGTAGTTATATCCTTTTCTATGGAAGCCATATTGCCTATTACATCAACCCGAAGTGTTTAGACGAGGGCCTCAGCTACATAAGGGCAAGTCTCCTCCAAAACAACTTCAATTTGAACCCCACGTCCGAAAATTTGAAGACTCACAGCCGTACAGATACTGTGGTCATCCACAAAAAAACAAAGCCCCTCAAAAAACAATTTCAGCATTCCCCATAAAATTATTTCAATGAATCCCGACAGCCCCAGAAAAATTACATGTCGAAATTCATACACCCAAAATTTCTCTGTTTCTCAGAACAGAAACACACCAGGCCAAAATTTCGAATTGGAAGTTCGTGGCCGAACAGCATACATGGGATCCCGAAAATTAAACAAAAAACCCCTCTATTTCGCAACACCAAAATTTTCATGGAACAATTTCGATGCCATTGAGGAGGAATTATGTAAAACATAGATGGATTTGAGAAAACAGAAGACGAAATTTGGGAAAATCCGTCACAGAAGTTTACCCCAGATTTTGTTGAAGTTCGTTTGCCGTTGTGCTGCCGAGATCGAGTTTGAGCGGAAATTTCGCCTACGGACCCAACGGATTCTCCTGCTTCTCCGATGGCGAATCGCAGCCCGTTAGGGCTTCGCCGTTTGGGAGTTTTCCCTATCGACGGTGAAGAACCGACCTTCTACTGGTCATGATAATGGATATTGGGAGGTCAAACCCAAATCAATTTTTATCGACGAGATTGTGTCCGCATACCCCTTCGATTTCAGATTTCCAGGGTCCTTCTTGGAGATTTTTGAGGTCCCCGTATTTGGATTTGGGGTCGCACCAGTATCGTCCACGACCGACGATGTCTTGGCAGAAAACCCTGCCGAATGCCCAAATCGTGGTCCCCATTGTGCGGCTTTGGCTCTCCTTATGCTGAAATTTTGAAGGTTTCCGAGACATGGCCTTTCTGTCCAGCCGGATTTGTCATTTCCCCCAAATCTTCCGCAGGGCCTTCGGCTGGTAAACGGGACAAAAAAAATTATTTTCTGGGTCGTGGCCTGTTGCTCCGTCCGAGACAACTTCTGCTGCTTTCCCTACTCGTACATCCTGCTTGTGGATTTCAAGTCGTATGACTTTTTCAGCGGTAACACGAGCATTAAATACTTCTCTTGTTATACACAATTCTTCGTCAATCACTCTATACCGTGCACGTCTTTCTTCCCATTGATCATGCAGGGCAATCCCTTTTTCTCGGGACATAGACGGGCTCATTGTGTTCCCGCTCTAATACCAGTTGTTACGGTCCTGGATCTGACACAAGGATTCATTGTTGACGTTCCGATTCAGCCATGGGGAATTGTAGAACAACATGGCAGAATTGTAGGGAGACATGGAGAGGAAGATGAAAATCAATCGAAAACCCAGAGCTCGTTGAGGAGACCTCCAAACCTGTTTAACCTAAATTTAACCTAAAATCAATGCTTGTCTTTCTCATTACTCTTACCTCTTAAATAGGGTTTACCCTGTTAGGGTTTAAGATAAAATATTACAAAAATACCCCTATAAATAAAATATTACAAAAATACCCCAATAAATAAAATATTCCAAAAATACCCATGTGGCCTAAACTGAAATAATATAATGTAAATTAAATAAAAATAATTAAATATTAATGTTACTATGTGCATAACATCGGTGTTGTTCTTGAACGGCAATATCAGTGGAGTATGGTTGAGCTATTTTCCAATCTTGGAGAAGGCCCCGAAACCGTGCCAAAAATTTGTGAATATTATCTCCATGTTTAGTATGCAATATATTTTCTAAGACATCATATACTTTTGTAATGAGGTAGTACTTGAGTAAAGCTTAGCACAAATGTCCCATATGCCCTTGGCGGTTTCCAAGTGGACCACATTGTTGGCCACATGCTCTTCCATGCTATTGATGAGCCAACTTATCACCATGTTATCATTTTTAACCCATTGTGGTAGGTCTCATCTTCTTCATCAATCAGAGGAGGAAATATATCTTCAGCTCATGGGATACTTCAACATAAAAAAAAAAATCAATTGTTGAAGTTCAAAAAGAAACCACCACGGGTAAATGACTGCTAGAATTTCATCAAACATATAATGGGCATCCAACAACATAACACAAACCCATTAGCAACATTAAGTAGGAGAAGTCAACACGTGCTGAAATTCTACCTCAAATGAGATTGATCCAAGTTACATCAAAGTAATTGAATCTCAACCAATCAATCTTAATAAGACACAAACAGCAAATGATCTTGATCATACTTGTAATTGATTTACAAGAAGATCAAGATTATAACATCAATTTAGTCATAAAAATAAATTTTCACAACATATAACGATTTATCTTGACCTGATGTGATTCAAAGTTCAAGAAGTAGAAAAACAGTAAAGACGAGTATGTAAATAAGGAAAGGAAACAAAATGTAAATAAGAAGAGAATGAACTTAGCTCTTCATGACTGAACTCCTTCTTTTACAACTCATTGAACAGATTCCATAATTACTTCATCAAGAGGGATCATAAACTCCTTGATCTGATACCATGTAGAATGTATGATCTCATGAAAGGAACTTTAGATCAACGAGAAAGAAGAATAAGAAGAAGAGAGAAGGAGAGGAGAAGCAGAAGGGCGTGGAAGGAGAGAGTTTGGATTAAGGGAGAAGAGGTTTGCGTCAAAGAGAAAATGTGGGCTAGACGAATGTGTGGAAAGAGAGGAGAGTGCGTCATTGCACTACCTCTTAGCCAATACCTTTATTTATAGTCTTTACAATGACCTTAGGGCTACAAATTGAAGAAATAAAAGACATAAAAAGAACACATATTTACACTTCTATGCCATCTTTAAGTGAAGTAACGTATTTCACACATATGCAACTCCTTTGATGTGTGAGTTTCTTGCCTTGAGCTTGTGGGCTTGAGCCCATCTTCCAATAGATGACATGGCTAGAGACATTGATGGTAGGAAGAGTACCACTGGATATGTATACACATTGGGTGGTACAGCAGTTAGTTGGGTCTCTAAGCTGTAGAAGATAGTTGCTCTTTCCAATGCTGAGGCAGAATATGTTGTTGTGACCAAAGCCAACAAAGAGATGGTATGGTTGCAGTCTTTCTGGGAAAAATTAGGTCTCAAACATGGGAAGAATGTGTTGTATTGTGACAGTCAGAGTGTTATTCATTTAGAAAAGAATCTTGCTTATCATGCCAGAGAAAAGCACATATAGGTGCGTTCTCACTTCATCAGATTGGCTCTGGAGGATGGAGTCTTAGTACTAGAGAAGATTCAAGGGAGCCTGAATTCAGCTGATATGTTGACAAAGACTGTTATGATTGAGAAACTGAAGTTGTGTTCAACTTCAGTTGGACCTCTCTGAGGATTGACAAGTTGTTGTCACTGCAGAGGAGATATTGATGATGGATTAGTCTCCAAGTGGAAGATTGTTAAGTTGTGGAGCCTAATTAAATGCCTTACGCTGTTGTTTCGTTAAGGGTAGTTTGGGAATTTTACTCTTGTATCACATGGTTCCTAATTTTCTCTTTATAATTGAGGAGCACCGCTATTAGGGTTTTATCATCTTAATCCAAAGTGCATCTCAAGTTGATGCCCGAGAGGTTAGAGAGAAACACATGTAAGAGTGCGATTTCTCTTATAAATTATTTCATCTTCATAGTGGATTACTGCAGTGGTGGAAGACAAGGCGTAGTCTCACTTTGAGACGACCTGTATAAATATCTAGTTGTTTGTTTTCATTATTGTTTTTCCTTTCTTCCTCGATTATTATTATTGTTCTCGTTAGTTTGGAATTTGGGCTTTTAATTCCTAACAAGTGGTATCAAAGCTTTGTGTTATGATCCTGGGGTTAAGTAATTGGCTTTTCGCTACTAACCATGCCAGTCTTTTTGGTAGTATTGGCTAGGTGCGTAACATTTGGTATCACAGCTATACCATGGTTGCGAGTTTGAATCCCGAAGGGAGCGACCTAGAGATCTGTGTAGCGCAAAAAGGCGTTCCGGGTTGCTAGAGTGGGTCGTCGTGGACGTTGGCTCATAATAGTGGGAGTATTGTTATGATCCTGGGGTTAAGTACTTGGCTTTCAACTACCTACCAGGCAAGCCAAACCGCCTTTTTGTGCTACACAGGTCTCTAGGTTGCCCCCTTCGGGATTTGAACTCAAAACCGCGATATAGCTTTGATACCAAATGTTAAGCACCTAACCAATACTACCCAAAAGATCGGCCTGGTAGGTAGCGAAAAGCCAAGTACTTAACCCAAGATCATAACACTTTGGTTTGTGATTGAGAGCAAAGAGAAGGATCGGCACTAGGGATCTAAGGGTTTTATGGAATGGATTTTGCATTCTCAAAGATGCAAATCAAAGATTTTTTGTATAGTAAAAAGTTGCATGCACCAGTTGTGGATATAAAATCATAAGGTATGAAAGATGATGAGTGGAATCTCCTCAATAGACAAGTGTTGGGAGTAGTCCGGTTACCACTATTGAAGAACGTTGCGCACAATGTAGCGTTGGAGAAAACCACAGCGGGGATGATGAAGATTCATTCCGACATGTATGAGAAGCCTTCTGCAAATAATAAGGTACATCTCATGAAAAAACCTCTTAAATTTAAATATGACAGAAAATACATCAATTGCATCACATTTTAATGATTTTAGCACGAATTTCAATCAATTGCCATCTGTTCAAATTAAATTTGATGATGAGGTTCGTGCTTTAATTCTTTTGGCATCTCTACCAAATTGTTTGGAGCCTATAAGGGATGCGGTCAGCAACTCTTTAGGCAACGAGAAGTTGATCTTTAATGATGTTTGGGATACCATTCTCATGGACGAAGTTCATAGAAAAGACTCCAGAGAATCGTTGACATTTAATTCAGCCTAAGTGTCGATACTAGGGGCAGGAACTTCGAGAGCAATTCCAACAAGGGCAATGGTAGAGGGAAGTCAAGGAATGGTATAAGCAAGTCAAGATTCGAAAGGAATGTGGAATGCTAGAATTGTAACAAGTCTGCTCACATAAAGAAGAACTGCATAACACCAAAGAAGGAGGAAAGGAAAAATGATGCTGAAAATTCGGTGACTAAAGAGGTACAAGAAGTTTTTCTCTTGCCGATTGATAGCCCTATTGACCCTTGGGTATGAGATTCAGGAGCTTCTTTTCATACCAACACACATCCTGAGATCATGGAGAATTATGTTGTTGGAGATCATGGGAAGGTGTATCTTGCTGATGGAGAACCTTTGGATATTGTCAATAGTGGTAATGTTAGTTTGAGGATGTTAAATGGGAAAGTGTGAAAATTCTAAAGGTGGGACATGTAACAAAATTTATGTGTAATATGATCTCAGTAGGGCAACTTGATGATGAAGGTCATATTGGGAGTTTTAATGATGCTCCCTGGAAAGTCACAAAGGGATCCATGGTTGTAGTTGCTGATGTTGTTTCAGATTCTGACTTGTGGCATTATAGGCTCAATCACAAGAGTGAGAAGGGAATGAAAGTGCTTCAATCCCAAGGGAAGCTAGCAGGGTTGAAAATTGTAAACAACAGTATGTGTGAAGGTTGTATTCTTGGCAAGCATAAAAGGGTTAGCTTTTATAAGGCCAAAAAGGAACAAAAGACAACAAAGTTGGAGTTGGTTCACACTAATGTGTGGGGGCCTTCAACTGTTACTTCCCGTGGTGGTTCTAACTACTATATGACATTTATTGATGATGTAAGCAGAAAAATAAGGGTTTATTTCCCAAAACATTAAACTCATGTCTTTGATACCTTCAAGAGATGGAGAGCAATGATTGAGAATGAGAAGATTTGAAGGTGAAGTACCTATAGCCAGATAATGGTAGAGAATACACAGAATATGATTTCAAGTTGTATTGTGATGATAATGGAATCAAGATGAAGAAGACCATTCTGGGAAAACCTCAACAAATGGTGTGGTTGAGAGGATGAACAAAACTTTTAACGAGCATGCAAGGAGCATGAGATTACATGCGGGATTGCCAAACATGTTCTAGTCTGAGGCTATTAGCACTTCTGCCTATTTGATCAACGAAGGTCCCTCAACACCATTGAACTGTAAAATACTAGAAGAGGTCTAGAGCGGAAAAGAGGTAAACTTTTCTTTCTTGGAAGATTTTTTTATGTTTCTTATATTCATATTGATTATGCTACTAGAAATAAACTTGATCCTAACTCTAAGATATGTTTCTTTATTGGCTATGGTGGTACAGAGTTGTGTTATCGCTTTTGGGATGACCAAAGTTGTAAGGCTATCAGAAGCAAGGACGTGATCTTCAATGAAGGTTCCATTTATAAAGACTGGTTGATAACAGAATCTAAGAGCACAAGTGATGAATCCAAGAAGTCTGAAGTGATTCAGTTGAGAGATCTTCCAGCTATTGAGAGAGAGAATATTTCTTTGGAAGATCAAGAGAACATATCCCCAAAAGTAAATCAAAATATTCCTATGACTGAACTCGAGAGATCTACCAAAACTGGAATACCACCATAGCAGTACTCCTCGTGCACTGAATTATTTTTTATTGACTGATAAAGGTGAACCAGAGAGTTATGAGGAAGTTGTGTAAGTTGATGAATCAACCAAGTTGGAGTTGGCCATGAAGGACTAGATGGATTCACAGTTATCCAATCAGACAAGGCAGTTGATTGAGTTACCAAAAGGGAAGAAGGCCTTGCAGAATAAATGGGTGTACCAAAAAAAATACGAACATGATGACCCCAAGCAGTACAAGGCAAGACTGGTGGTAAAATGTTTTCAACAAAAAGAAGGCATTGACTACCCTGAGATTTTCTCTCCAATAGTGAGTGCTTGGACTAGTGGCAAATGAAGACATGCACTTACAATAGTTGGATGTAAAGACAACCTTTCTTCATGGAGATTTGGAGGAAGAAATTTACATGATGCAGCCACAGGGTTTCAAAGTACAAGGAAAGGAGAAAATGGTGTCCAAAGTTCAAATGAGCTTGTATGATCTTAAACAAACTCCAAGATCGTGGTATAAGAAGTTTGAAACTTTTATAAGTAGTAATTTTTTCTTGAGGTGCCAGGCTGATCATTACTGTTATATGAAGAAGTTTGACGAGTCCTACATTATTCTACTACCATATGTTGTTGACATGCTGATAGTAGGTGCTAGAAAACAGGAAATAGATAACTTGAAATGGGAGTTGTCCAAGAAGTTTGCAATGAAGGATTTGGGTGCTGCAAAAAAAATCCTTGGGATGAGGATTACTAAGGACATTGATGTCTTGAAATTGTGACAAGAAGAATATGTGAATAGTAGCAGTAGTGGTTCTAGCGGCCTCAAGGGCATCAGTTATTTCGTGTATCCTGTGACTCATGCCAGCCATCTCAACAATACCTCCAGCCTTGTCACTAATGGGACCATATGCATCAATTGTTAAACCAGTATTGTTGAATTCAGGATCCCTTTTCCATAATTCTGAGCAAGAGAAAGAGGAAAGAAAACTAATAAAAGGGAAGAAGAGCTCTTGTGTAGAGAGAAGAAAAAAAAAGAGAAAAGAGAGGTGGCGCCAAGCAAAGAGAGAGAGAGAGAGAGAGAGAGAGAGAGACTAACTCAAGAAGGAGATGTGTAGCTTTATTAATTCTGAATTACAACACCTCTATTTTTAGTAGAGGAAGAGATAGAGTCCTTATACAATTAGCCTTTCAATCTCCTAATTACATTCCAACTCTAACTCTCTAAGATAAGTCTATTTAAAACAATCTACTAGAAGACTAATATGAGTTGAGCTAGAACTCTTTATTCAATCATTTGAATATAAGGGAGGGGGCCAGGTCGTGGCCTTATCCTTGTGGGTCCCTCATGATCTTCTAGCTTATCTTGATAAGGTTGCCAGCTCGTGAGATATTTGTCGGTCCCACTTGATCTTCAAGTCTTCTAACTCAATTAAGCTTGTGCTTCTTAACTCCTTAACTTGTGCTGGCTTGGGTGAGGACTCTTCTTGGTGTCCCACATCCTCATGGTGGGTCCCGCCAGCTCGAGCGCCATGGTGGGTCCCACATTGTAACACTCCCCCTCAAGCTGAAGGCGAGAAGACATCATAAATGCCCATCTTACTGCATATGGTAGACATATTCTTGTGAGTGACCGGCTTGGTGAGAATATCTGCAACTTGACTTTGTGATGATATATGCTTTAGAGATAAGAAACCTGCTTAGAACTTTTCTCGTATAAAATAGTAGTCCACTTCAATATACTTTGTTCTTTCATGAAAGACTGGATTCGATGTAATGTGTATTGCTACTTGATTATCACAATATAGATCTATCGGAGTTTCTTTGTAGAATCTCAATTCAGTGCGAAGAGATCTTATCCATAGGAGTTCACTAACAGTGTGTGCCATAGCTCTGTATTCTGCTTTTGCACTACATCGTGCTACTACATTTTGCTTATTGCTTTTTCATGTAACCAAATTCCCTCCAACCATAGTACAAAATTCCCAAGTAGATTTTCTATCATCCGGGGATCCGGCCAGTCTACATCTGAGAATCCTTCGATGTTGAAGTGACCATGGTATTTATAGATAAGCCCTCTTCTTGGAGCTCCTTTCAGATATCGTAGTATCCTTTCAAGTGCTTGCCAATGACTAAATTGTGGCTTGTGCATGTATTGAATTACCACACTTACTGCATATGAAATATCCGGCCTTGTTACACACTGGTAAATAAGTCTTCCCACTAGTCTTTGATATTTCCCAATATCTACATCTTCTCTGGTGCCTCCACATAATTTTGTATTTGAGTCCATAAGAGTGTCTATTGGTTTGCATCCCATCATTCCTATCTCCTCTAGTTGATCAAGGGTATACTTCCTTTCGGATAGCACAATCCCATGTCTAGATTGTAATACTTCAATACCCAAAAACAATTTGAGTAGTCCAATATCCTTCATCTTGAATTCAGCACATATTTTTTCCTTTGTTTTCTAGATGCCCTCGGAATCACTACCAGTTAAAATAATATCATCAACATATACAGCCAAAATCACCTTACTTCTCAGTGTATTTTCAATAAATACTGAGTGATATCCAGAGCATCTGTAAAAGTCAACCCGTATGAGGGCTTGACTAAGTTTATCAAACCATGCCCGAAGGGACTGCTTTAGACCATATAAATATTTTTTTAGGTGGCATACTAACTCCCCCTCAACCACATACCCAGGTGGTTGTTTCATATAAATTTCTTCTTTAATATCACCATTAAGAAATGCATTTTTCACATCAAGTTGATATATCGGCCATGATGAATTGGCTACCAGAGATAATAATATACGTACTGAGTTCATTTTTACCACTAGAGAGAAGGTTTCTTCATAATCAATTCCATAGCCCTGAGTATATCCTTTGGTTCCTTTTGGGATGGTATTTGAGGTGTTAGGTGATTTGGGCTTCCCAGTTTTTTTTCCCAAGTTATTTTGGGTTACCACAACCTTTTCGATTGATTTGAGTACCTAAGTTTGTTTGATGTCATTTTCATTCTTAACTTTGCACATGTGGGCATAGTAATCCAACTCATTGCAATAGTGGCATCTAATGTGAGGAATGGGAGAAAACGTATTATTTTTTTTTGTTTTGTTATTCCCAACTTTTCTCTTGGGTGTGGATTTGAGAGATAGAAGTCTGACTTGTTATTCTAAACCAAACTCTTCTTCTCAAAATAAAGTCTATCACTTGATAGTTTGTCTATCAATCTACTTTGTCTTAAGTCATTAGTTATGTGGCTTGCTGTTATGGATTCATTAGGGGTTTATTTGCAATTTCTATTCATTTGGGGTTTATTTGCAATTTCTATTCATTAGGGGTTTAATTGTAATTTGTTGAACATTAGGGGTTTATTTGTAATTTGTATAACTTATGGCCTTTGGCATGTTTTCACTAATTCCCTATATAAGGGCGTAAGATGAATGAGAAGGTAAGCATTGAATTAATTAGTTGTAGTCAGTTCAGATATTCCCTCAGAGGTCTAGGTCGGATTCTCCCTTTGAGGTCCAAGGTCGAGCCTCCTTCAAGGCTCAATCCCTTCCTCCCCACGCTGGAAGAATTTGTCCGGTGGTTGATCCGAAATGGGTAGTAACACCTTGGTATCAGAGCGGACCAACCGTGGCGATTCTTTTTCCTGGGAGGATTTGCGTCGACAATTGGTGGGACAGCATTCAGTTATGGAGAAACAGTAGCAGGCCATGGAGGAAATCAAGACGAACATGTACGCCTTGAAGGAGATGTTACAGCGGATCAAAAGGCTACTGGATGAGGAAATGGGTCGTGGTCAAACGCCGCCGGGCAGTTCCACTCTTCTGGCCGAGCACCACCGTTTCCCCCCCGTCACGATGGGCCACGAGGACCCATGTTTGGCGATGCACAGACAAGTCCGTGAAATGGCTGCAGATGGCTTTGCAGTGGAAGAGATACAGAAATGGCGTGATGCATGGGTGAAGTATTGGCTAACAACAGAGTATCGAGAGGCCTTCGCCGGAGAAGTTATCACCGATGGGAAATCGGGTGACCAGGTTACCACTTTGTCCCGTCGAGCACCCGAAGCCTCTACAGAGGATTTGGGATCAATATCAGATGGGCAGAGAGGCTTTGCGTCACGACAAATTAAAATTTCCACACACGGAATTTCAAAGCCGAACAACGACGACGATTTGGGAAAATCAGAGAGGTTTTCGGCTACGACATCGTTGGCGTTGGTCAGATCGGGGGAGACCTTAAATCTGGAAGCACACCAAATGAGTCATGGCGAGCTGATCACCATCCCGATCTGCAAAAGGAATATATTCTGGCGCCTATTTCGACCCAGACATCAGACAGCGGCAACCCCAAATTGTGCACATCGGAAGGGTTTTTCCCCTCCCCTGTCTCCCACGAAGCCATACATCTTCCACCGATGAAGAAAACCACGACACTGGCTGAATTGGAACTTTATGGGGCACAAATTCCGCCGAAACGGGCCAACGAGCGGCTGCCATATTCGCCACATCAGCGCAGGTTTGCCTTTCGCCACCGGACACGGAGGAGGCTCCGTCGGCGCCATCGGAAACAAATCCGGTGGGCTTTGGCTTCCGGATTCTCATCCTCAACCTCACCCTTGCCCTCAGAAGCACAGCGGGGAACCATATCCAACGAAATTTGGGGTAAGATTTTGAAGCGCCATCTATTTTATGTTAAAATCCGTGGTTCCCTGCTGTTGAAGGGCCTCCAAGGTGCTGAGCAACAGCAACGCTGCTCGGAAACTGAGAACGAAAGCTCTCTGTTTCGAGAAGCCACGAACCAGATCCCAAATGCGGGAATTTCGGCTTGGGTCTATGCCAATCGAGATCAAATTTTTGGGGTGCTAGAATCTGTAAAACTAATTTTCTGGGAACGTTGGGAAATTTTTTTTTGGTGGGTTTGTTTTTCTGTGGATGCGTACAGTAGTTGTGCGAAGGTGAATTGTCAAATTGCAGAGGGGCGGTTTCCTTTTCTGGATTCCAGGGAGATAAAATTCGTTTGGGTAGTCAATTTGAAGCTCAAACTTGGACGGAAGGTCTTTGTTTCTAAGACTAAGGCTTCTGGTGTTCCACCTAACTATGAATTGCATAAAACTATTGTTGGAATTTCGGCTTGGCTTGGTTGTTCTGTTGCTGTACACAGCACCAGTGAGTCTATTCGTTGTCCACTTGAGAATGGGAAGCTTTTCAATTTTTAAATTGAGGAGACCAGTGTGCAGGTTCCGTATTTCTTTGTGCTTCATGTGATGCTGAAATTTTTTTGGGGAAAGGTATATTTAGTTGTTGATGAGCACAGTGGCATGGGTAAAGTTTCAACACATGATATTCTCTATGCTCAGCTAATCATCGATGGACAGGAGCATGGAGTGAATGGTTTTCTTGTGCAATCCTCCCTTCCAGGTGGTACTATTTGTGATATGGGAATGTAATTTGGATATGGAGCGTCCAATACCTTGGATAATGGTATCCTACGGGTTGATCATATGCGAATACCAAGGGATCAGATGTTGACGTGTGTTTTGCAAGCCACACAAGCAGGGCAGAGTGTTCAATCACATGTTCTAAAGCAGCTTATTTATGGGAACCACAGTGGTGATATTCAATTTTCTGTCCAGCATGACCAGCAACTGGAGTGTGGTGGTGGCTACCTGCAGCTCCTCCCCTTTTATAGTTGTCCAGAAGGTGGTTTGGTAGGAACAATCTGCTGGGAGTGTCTATTGGGAGTGGAGATAATGCCACTTTTCTTCCTGTGGATGCATGCAGATAATGCTAAAACTGTCATCCTGGTTCTTGAACGAGTTTCCATTATAGAGCTAACATGGATCATGCAGAATCAATATGTTGAACGTTTGGGGGACGAATCTTTACCAGTTTGCAAGTGGCTCGAAGGAGTGCAGTTCCAGGGGGCTGGTTTTAGCCATGGTGCAGCAAGTGAGCTTGGAAGCATTCCTGCACAGGCAAGGACGAGGAAAATTGTGAAACTTCTAGGTCATCACAGTGGGTTTATAGCTATGAATGCTACTTTGGCAAGCCGACATATGGATTGTTGCTTAAATCCAGAGTCTCCATTTTACTTAGAAGGGGAAGGTGGACTTTCTGAATTTGCCGAGCAGCGAATTAAAGAAAATGGGCATATTGTCATTGAATTAACAGAAAGTTCTGGGCAGGAGTATGTTGCTCACAGCACGAGTCATATGGATACAAAAGATGCATCAGGGAATTGTTTACTCCTTGATGTTGGCCTCTGGCTGTCTCAAAAAGTCAAGGATCATTTCTCAAAAAGTCAAAAGACAACAATAAACCTGCAGTATATTGATCCAACTTACATGATCCGTGTAATTCTTACTAATGCATCAGACAACATCTACTGTACTCTTCTTGCCCATAGTGTTGTTCATGGAGCCATAACCGGATATCCTGGCCAGATGGTGATTGGCATGGATGTCGCTGCATCTGAGTTCTCTGACCATGCGGATACGTCATATGATTTGAAATTCAAAGTGGCAAACCATGATAGCTCCCAGAAAATTTCAGGAAACAACTTAAAGACTGCCTACAAGTCCTTTGTGGCCTACTACCCACTTGGGTCTATTGCGGATCGAATTGCTAAGGCTGTGTGGGAACATTACAACAAGCTAACGAAGGAGATTAGGGAGCAAGTTCAGAGGATGATACTGACATAAGCGAGAATTGCAGCGAGGAAGTTACCAAAAAAAAAAAAAAAAATTTTGCTCCTCTGCTAGGTTGCTCTATTTTTTGTACGAACAGGCAATTCTACATTGAGCTTGAGGACAAGCTCGTTCTCCAGGAGGGGAGTAATGTTATGGATTTATTAGGGGTTTATTTGCAATTTCTATTCATTTAGGGTTTATTTGCAATTTCTATTCATTAGGGGTTTAATTGTAATTTGTTGAACATTAGGGGTTTATTTGTAATTTGTAGAACTTATGGCCTTTGGCATGTTTTCACTAATTCCCTATATAAGGGCGTAAGATGAATGAGAAGGTAAGCATTGAATTAATTAGTTGTAGTCAGTTCAGATTCTCCCTCAGAGGTCTAGGTCGGATTCTCCCTTTGAGGTCCAAGGTCGAGCCTCCTTCAAGGCTCAATCCCTTCCTCCCCACGCTGGAAGAATTTGTCCGGTGGTTGATCCGAAATGGGTAGTAACACTTGCATTTGCCTCCTTCAAGACATTTAGCTCTTCCTTGAGCTTTGCAATCTCGTGAAATTAACATTGCATTTTTCCTTGTATTTAATTAGACAATTAATGGATTTCTCCAAAATTAATTCAAATTCATGCTCTTATTATGAGTGACTTGCCTCTTCAAAAGTTGTAGAGTTGTTATCATTGTCTTTAAAATCCATGATCCAATGTCACTTTCTTCATCTTCCAAGTGGTTAGACTCTTCCTCTATTGCATCCCAAGTAGAGATTAAAACTTTCTTTTTTCTATTCTTGGGATCTTTGCTTAAGGATGGGGTTCTTCTAAATTAGGATATTTGTTCCTTCTACGTCATGGTTTACCACACTAAAAAAAACATCAGATTTCTTTTAAAAATTTTATTTTGAGCTCTAAATTGGCCTTTACTGAAGTTTTTCTTCTTCTTATAGACTATTTGAAGATTTCTAGTGATGAAACTAACGTCATCTAAGCTCTCATCTCTAGGACTACTTTCAGCACAAGTTTTGGCCTTAAGAGCAATCTTCTTCTTCTTAGGTTGCTCTTCCTCTACATCTTTTGGTTCCATCTCATATGTGAGAAGACTTCCTAGTAGCTCTTTCGAGCTTAGAGTTCTAAAATTAGCACTCTTACGAATGGTTGTCTACCTCATGTCACATGACCTTGGAAGTGCCTCGAGAATCTGCCTATATAAGGAAATCTCTTCTCCTAAGATACCCAACTCAATTATTATATGAGTGAACCTTGAGTTCATCTCAACAATTGACTCACCTGGTTTTATTTTGAATTCATCATATTGGGCTATCAAAAGATTGATTCTAAAGTTTTTTATTCTAGTGATTCTTTCATGTGTGACCTCAAGTTTTTCCCAAATTTCCTTGGAGGTCTTACATATGGAGACCCTATTAAACTAGTTTGGTCTTAAGGAACATAACAAGAGGTTTATAACTTGAATTTTGTTTTGAGTTACTCTTTGTCTTCCCTAGTTAGCTCACTAAATTCCTTAGCAATCGAGATGCCATTTCCTAGATTTTGGGCTACAAGGCACCATTCTTGGTCACATGCCAAATGTCTCAATCCATGGATTGAAGAAAGAAATTGATTCTTATCTTCCATTATCCATAATTTTATCCATTAAATAAAGGTGGACGTTGGCAGATTGTCCTTCGGGAAGGAGTAATTTATCTTGAAATGTCATTTATCATTTTCAAAATGAAGGATATTTTGAGTTCAATTAAGTTTTTAGCATGCTCTTATACAAATAGTTGGCCCAGGCGGCATCTCAAGAGGGTGGTGAATTGAGATATTCAAATTTAAAAATTTGTGTGGTAATTAAAATATCATACATAAAATAAATTCAATGTAATTGTTGAATTTATGGAAAAGATAAATACTTTATTGACTTCATAAAATTATTATAATCAGAGTACAAGACCCTCTATTTATAATAGAGGAAGATAGTAGAGTTCAATTAAGATAAAACTACCTTTGTCCCAATTACACCCAAACTCTAATACTTAAAGAGAAGTCCTAGCATTATTAAATAACTCAATATAGATAAAAGACAAACATAACACAAAATAGAACTCTTCTAGGATGTGACCATAAGATAAAGATACTTTTGTGAGTCCTTCGTGATCTTTCAACTGATGTGATAAGGATGTCTGTTCATGGTAAACATTGTGGGTCCTACTTCTTATGTGCTTGGGCCCATCTTGTGGGCCTTCTTTGGTCGTGTGGCCAATCTTATAATACTCTTAGATATGTAGGCTTTCCTTGGTCGTGTGGGCTTGGGCCCTATCTTCCAACACTCCCCCTCAAGTTGGGGGTGAGAGAAGATCAAGAACTCCCAACTTACTGCAAATGATGTATAAAATCTTTTTGTATAAAATGGTAGTCCTCCAATCTTCCAACACTCCCCCTCACGTTGGTGCTCTCTTCCTTGAGACCCAATTGGCCAATTCAGGGGTATATAACATATATGCAATAATAAGTTTCTCCATCATGGTTTCCCAACTGTGATATTTTTTTACTGGGCCCATCATGGTTTCCCAACCGTGATATTTTTTTATAGGGTATTAAGTTCCTCCGTTATGGTTTCCCAACCGTGATATTTTTTGACAGGGCATCCTCCGTCATGGTTTCCCTACCGTGATATTTTTTATAGGGCCCATCACGGTTTCCCAACTATGGTATTTTTTTAATGGGTACTAAGTTCCTCCGTCATGGTTTCCCAACCGTGATATTTTTTTACGGGGTAAAATAAATGATGATATGAGACCACCTCTTCTTCAATAATAGTGTCCCCAAAAAGACATAATAGTTGTAGTTGAATATAACACGACCATCTTCCAACACATATAACATGAACCAAAATAATAAATCTTGTAGAAGGACACATGAAATAATCATAATCCGATATAATTTTTTTTGTTAGATGCAGAAGCTTCATCTTTTGTGTTCTTCCTTTCTTGAATATTTTGGTCACATAAACTTATCCACAACATAAGGAATATAATACCTCTTTCTTGTACTTCTTCTACTTCTCCCCCCTCAAGCTAGGAAGTAATGGCAGTGATCCCGACTTGAACCAAATATCATAAATGTAGCCATAAGCCCATATAACAGAGAAGTATAGGTAAGACCTCAAACCAGGGAGAAGTGAGATATTTTTATGATATATCAACTCAAAAAGTGATGTAAAACAAAGGGCATAAATTCATATTTTTCAATACAATATAATACCAGCATGACCTTTTATTCTTCCAATACGAATATATCTTTAAATATAGATTAGATTGACATGAAATTTTCTCCTTATGAAACTAGACTTACATACCTTTCATCAAAGTATAACTTCACTTCATAAAATATATTTATCAGAAGATAAATAATCTGATAGATTACGGTCTCCGTTATCTAGCCGAACTAAACAATGTTTCTCTTTTTTTTCCAACATGACCATTGATTCTTCCAAGATAAATATCTCCTTAAATAAAAATCATAACGAGAATTGGTTGAATAGGTAATAAAATAGAATTACATATATTTATTTTTATATATAATTCTCCATATAAAGTATCTTTCTTGATAGCATAAAATACCTCAGAAGTTGAAGCTTTGTGTTGCTGCTTGAACCTCTTTTTCAATCAAACCTTTACTGCTTCCAATATCGATTTATCATTGTGGAAAACTCAGATAAAAAATTGGTTGAATAGGTAAATAAATATACATATAGATATTTATTTTGATATATATTTCTCCATATAAAGTCAAGTTCTTGATAGCAAAAAATACCTCAGAATCTGAAGATTGCTGCTACTGCTCGAACCTTTTTGCAATCTCTCATTCAAATATCGATATCTCTCTGTAAATAACTCCGATTGGAACAAATAATTTTTCTTTGGAAATTAGACTTATATATATTCCCATCAATATAAAATTTTCAATAATAAAAACTCCATATAGATGTAAAAAATGCAAAGCAAACTACGGGTGTAGGGACAGAATAAAAATAACGATGAACCTAGACTTAGGGTTTAGGGTTTAGAGAAAAGGATCACGTTACCTTTGTGGGTTGACCATGTCAACTCACAGAACCTGCTCTGATACCATGTTGAATTTATGGAAAATATAAATACATCATTGACTTCATAAACTTGTTATAATCAGAGTACATGAACCTCTATTTATAATAGAGGAAGGTAGTAGAGTCCAATTAAGATAAAACTACTTTTGTCCCAATTACACCCAAACTCTAACACTTAAAGATAAGTCCTAGCATTATTAAATAACTCAATATAGATAAAAGACAAACATAACTCAAACTAGAACTTTTCTAGGACGTGACCATAAGATAAAGATACTTTTGTGAGTCCTTCTTGATCTTCCAACTGATGTCATAATGATGCCAGCTCATGGTAATCATTGTGGGTCATACTTCTTATGTGCGTGGGCCCATCTTGTGGGCCTTCTTTGGTCATGTGGCCCATCTTATAATCCTTTTAGATATGTAGGTCTTCCTTTGTCGTGTGGGCTTTGGCTCTATTTTCCAACAGTAACTAGCAACATGCACAACCCAGAGAGACAAAAAGATTTTTTTATCGATGTTCCCCTGGTGGTAATCACTGCCCAAGAACCCGTACTTGGGCAAATTCCACTATTACGCTCTAATGGCTGGAAAATTACAAAAGTGATTGTTGCTCTCATTGTCCGTGTAACTCAATACACGGTTTTACACCAGCCAATCTTCCCAAGAGATTATTGCTAGATTCTCACTCTAACTAGGATTTTCTATCTAGATTAATAGGCTCTAGATGAACCTTTCACAATTGCATAAAAAAAAAAGGGAAAATTTATACCCTTTCTTGGAGAGATGCTTCTCCTTGAGAGATTCAAGTTGCCTCATCCTTTGTAGTACATTATGAATTGATCAAGGAGTTTGTACTATGATGTAAGCATTATGATTGAAATAAATTGAAGTTTTTTCAAAAGTAAGGGTCTGTCTCTTTCTCTCTAAAGCATTTTTGGTAAGAATTTGAAAGATAAAGGTTTGTAGCTTGAAGATATGCAAATAAACGCTCATTCATTGCTTTACTCACGGTTTGGTGGGTATTTATAGCTTCCCCAACTCAAACTAGTTGTTATTTGTCCATTTTCAAAAAGTAGATCGTTGATTGATCAATCACTGGTAGATAATTGATTGATCAATCGATCATAATGGCTATTTTTCTGTCAGACAATGACTTATTTATTGATGGACTAATCAATAAATATTATCGTTGACCCATAAAATTTAAGTTGATCGATCATTGTCAATGGTTGATTGATCAATCAAGATTCCTTCTAGCTGTGTAATACAAGTATGATCAATCAGTGTGTTTTCCTTTGATCAATAATGCTCGGAGTCCCTTACTGGCAAGATTTTGATTGATCGATCATTCCATCAAAATTCTCCTTGCTTGGACAATTATGATCAGTCAATCTTTGAGGGATGATCAATCATGCATTATAGCATGAAATGGTCATGTCTTGGATAATTGATCAATCAATTATAGTTGATCAATCATGCTTTATATTTTTTGCCTGCACAATTTTGTATGATCGATCATTATTTGTGACTGCTCAGTCATTCAAGTGTTGATTTTATAAAGCATGGGAATTTTTCTCTTAGTGTTTTAACATGTTTCTAAGTGATGTGTATGATTATTCTAAATATGTTTATATGCAATTTATATCCTAAAGCTCTAATTTCACAAGTACTTATGGAATAGAAGTTAGAATACTCTCTTACAAAAAATTGACTTAGTTTAGATGTTTGTCTATGATGCTTGAATTCGAGTCTTCTCATTGTCTTCTTCCTTATGGGTGATTCTCCAAGAGATGTTCTTCAATTTTGCTCGTGGTCTTTATTTTAGTTGTGATGCTTTAGACTTTGATATGCTCTTGAAGGTGAAGTATCTGAAATACTTTAGATTTACATGTTATTAGTTTAATTAAGTTTTGTTATCATCAAAAGCAATGTAGGAATAAACCTATGGGCAACAGGTGGGGCCCTTCCCCTCTAACTATTGCAGAGAGAGAGAGAGAAAAGAGGAGGCAGGGAAAGGGGGAGAGGTTTTCCTTCCTGACCTCACATTATTTAGGACCGAAGTGCCTAGAGAAGGCTTAATTACCTTTAGAAACAAAAAAAGGAGAGGGGGGGGGGGATGGGTGTCTCCTTCTCTTTTATCCACCATTGCATACATAGAGGGAGAGGTGGGGTAAGGCTTTCATTCCTAGCCATACATGGCTACACTATTGCCAATAAAGGCAGTCCCCTATTTTGGCCCAAAGTGTCTAGAGAAGGCTTACCTTTGGCAGAAAAAGAGAAGGGGGAGGTGGGCCTCCCTTGGCCTTCTACCTGTTACACATAGAGATGGAAATGGGGGGAGTCTCTCCTTCCCAGCCTTGTACGACTACACCATTGCCAACAAACTTGATTCCCTAATATGGACCATAAAGTCAATTCTCAATGTGCTTTTCGATTGTTTCTCATTTTTGGCCAGCAAATCATCATAAAAGTAAAGGTTGGACTTTTAGAAAAGCTGAGACATTTTGCTAGTTTTTTTTATCAATTTTTAATGATAAATGGAAATAATGGTTTTATTATAAAAATAGTGATGGAAATGATATAGAGTAATTTTTTTTTAAGAAGCAAAAGTTACATACAACAAAAGTAGGTTAGGTTCAAGTCTAACTTACTTTCATCTACCTAGGGGGAAAACGGAATAAAGACCTGAGTCCATCTAAACTAGTATGAACCTAAATCTTAATTTATTATTAAATATAAACCAAATAACTTAAAATATTTCTTCTTATTTTACAATTTATTTATGACTCTAAAATTCATGCTTAGTTTTATCAATCTTTAATGATAAAATAAAGATAATGGTATTAATATAAATATAATGAAGCAAATGATATTCCTATAAATATCATAATTGTTTTAAAGAAGAACAAAAATTAGTTGTTGTGGACTCGATAGCAGAACGAGTACTCCAAATGCGATGTGGACAAGTCGGTGACACAGGGGAGAAGTGAAGTACATTAGCCAATATATGTTCTTTTAAATTATTAATGTCAAGTAGGAAGCCCACGAGGGCAGTATTGTAATAAACTACAACACTTACCTCGAGCCTTAGCTTATTAGGCCATCGGGAAGAAATGAAGGACTAAGCAAAAACTTACCAGGATCTGTGCTCTCCTTCAACAAATCAGGGTCGGCGTTCCCTTGGAACCCAAGGTGCATGACTCTCTTTGATGAGCCTGGTCCTCTTCTCTCCATTGATTTCTCCATTTTCCCCCCTTCCATTCTGTTCATGTTACGATCCCGGATCTGACACAAGGACTCATAGGGAGGAAGAAGAGGAAGGCGAAAATCAAGTTAAAGGAGAGCTTGAAAACCCTAGAGCTCGTGGAGGAGAACTCTAAGCCTATTTAACCTAAAATTAACCTAAAATCAATGCTTGTCTTTCTCATTACTCTTACCCCTTAAATAGGGTTCACCCTATTAGGGTTTAATATAAAATATTACAAAAATATCCTTATAAATGAAATATTCCAAAAATTACCCATGTGGCCTAAAACTAAAATAAATAAAGTAAATTAAAGAAAAAAATTAAAATAATAAAGTTATTGTGTGCTTAACATTACACCCCCTGGAAGAACGAGCTTGTCCTCAAACTCGAAGGTAGGTCTGCTTGCCCTCCGGGCTACAAAACTAGAGCATCCACCCACAAAATTTTTTATTTTTTTTAAGACCGATATTGTAGCTTCTATAAACATGAAATATCATCAAGTGGAACAGTTGTTCACATTGAGTTTGATATAAAATGGTACTTGGATTCAACATAATCCTCGGCATCCCATAGAAACGATCCAAAAGCAATTGCTTCCAACCCCAACATCGTAATGTTATGCCCAATTTCGGATCTGCCACCATGCAATTTCTTCAGTGTTGGTTGGAAGGGATACGGGAAGGAAGAAGATGGAAGCTTGTAGGTCAAAGGGGACCAGTTGTACTCGTAAGGGAACATGGCGAGGGGCAGCGGAGACGATGAAGATGGTGTGAGCATGTGAAGGGAAGCTCGCCCTGGATCTCGGCTAGAAGGGAGAATCCAACCTTGCTATGCTAACAACTAATTGGATTAATGCTTACCTTCTCATTCATCTTACGCCCTTATATAGGGAATTAGGGAAAACACGCACATGGCCAAAACAAGGGCCTACAAGTTCAAACAAATTACAAATAAACCCTTCTAATACATAAAATGGAAAATGCATTAATTAAACCCTCCTATGGGGTCCATAACATCACACCCCTCCTGGAGAACGAGCTTGCCCTCAAGCTCGAAGGTAGGTCTGCTGGCCCGTGCCGACAGCTGGATGCATGGACAAGCGTCAACCTCAGTATGGGACGAGTTTTGCCACAAACAGCACAGTTATGTCACAATTACTAGCAGATAGGAAAAAAGTTCTTGCCGAGCTCCAAACCATGAGAAAGTTGAAAGTATATGAAATAGCCCAGGAACCAAACCAATTGATCAGAGTCACAAGGCTTCAACGCTGTGCCCTTCAAGTGGATAGGGAATATCTCAGACATTATCACCCATGGTATTCCTCCCATGCCCTAGGAGAAGGACCCTGTGAACACCAGTATAAGAGCCAGATCTTTCGACCTTTCATGGCCCTGAATTACAAATGATATTGCAGTGAAGAAGCAACCCAAACATGTTCCTGCTGCAGATACCATTAAAAGTGGCCTTCTTCCAGACTTGTCCGTCAAGAGCACTTCTAGAGTAGTCTCTGGGATCTGAATGGCATCCATTGCAATAGTTCCAAGATTGCCGGAAGAAAAAAACTGCTGAGACAAAAAGTGAACTTGCATAGAAAAGAAGAAGAGCTGCCTGAGACAAAAAGTGAACTTGCATAGAAAAGAAGAAGAGCTGCAGCTCCATCTCGGCCATCAACTATTCTCCGGATTTTGTTTGCCATTGTCTGGTGTGCACCTGTCTGTATCTTGAATAAAACCAGGCTGCTTGCATTCATGGTTGGGTGCAACATGGGCCCGAGAATAAGAGTTGGGCAGACAGACACAACGTCAAGTCTGTTCTACGGTCCATACTCCAAAGCTTCACTTTCTGGTGCTGTTGTTGCAAGGCAGTGCCAGTTCCCAGTTGATCAGCAGTATACTTTGGCTGACCAGTAAATCTCCTCCATGATTGTATCATGTGGCCAAGTTGGTGTCATAGCAACAGCAAAGGCAGACGAATCAACAATAACCTGTATCACGTTTGCCTCAGTTGATGTCGTGAGTACATTGAGGGTACCAGTCACAGCAGGCTCAAGTAAGTCAATCTCTGGATAGGGACACTACCCGGAGGGTAAAGACTTAACATGTCGTATAGCTCTTTTGTTCTTGGGGGAGAAGAATCCCCAGCAAGAAACTCATGAACTATACCATCCAACGCACGACAACCGGGTTCCTTCATTACCCCCTTCTCAAACAGTAATCTCCTAAGTATTCTAACATCATTCCATTGGTTTGCTGAGGCATAGACCTGAACAGAATCACATAGATTCCACGAGAAAATCCGCCATCCAACTCTAGAATTTGCTGAGCCAGTAATTCGCTGATCGCAACTCCAGCCTTTCTCTTACAACAAGCATTAAGAAGGCTTCTCCAAATCACCACATCTGGTCTAATGGGCATAGAAGACACAACATCTATGGCTTCTTCCACTAAGCCAGCACGCGCAAGAAGATGAACAACACATCCGTAGTGCTCAATTTGGGGTACAATTTTGTATTCTGATACCGTTAAATCGAAATACCTACGACCTGCACCAACCAAACCTCCGGGGCGACATGCAGTAAGAACACCAACGAATGAGATTGAGTTAAGCTTTACCTCTCCTGTTATGCACATTTGAGAGAAGGTGTCTAATGCCTCTGGGACATATCCATGCATTGCGAACCCAAAGATCATGGCGTTCCAGGAAGCTACGTCCCGCTCTGGCATTTCTTCAAACAGTTGCCACGCCATCCTGATGGACCCACATGGGGCATACATATCTATGAGCGAGTTGTTCATCAAAACATCGCCAGCGACACCATTTTTGCACTGCCTCATCACATATAGATGAGACCAAATTCCTAAGGAAATAGAACCAAGCCCAAATTCATCAAAAAAATTTATGACAGGGCACCGAGCTAAGGCCCGCTACTGCTGGCATTGTAAGAGGATGACTATTGCTGAAAGAGGAATGAATCGCGTGTTACTACCCATTTCGGATCAACCACCGGACAAATTCTTCCAGCGTGGGGAGGAAGGGATTGAGCCTTGAAGGAGGCACGACCTTGGACCTCAAAGGGAGAATTCGACCTAGACCTCTGAGGGAGAATCTAAACTGACTACAACTAATTAATTCAATGCTTACCTTCTCATTCATCTTACGCCCTTATATAGGGAATTAGTGAAAACATGCCAAAGGCCATAAGTTCTACAAATTACAAATAAACCCCTAATGTTCAACAAATTACAATTAAATCCCTAATGAATAGAAATTGCAAATAAACCCCAAATGAATAGAAATTGCAAATAAACCCCTAATGAATCCATAACATTACTCCCCTCCTGGAGAACGAGCTTGTCCTCAAGCTCAATGTAGAATTGCCTGTTCGTACAAAAAATAGAGCAACCTAGCAGAGGAGCAAAATTTTTTTTTTTTTTTTTTTTGGTAACTTCCTCGCTGCAATTCTCGCTTATGTCAGTATCATCCTCTGAACTTGCTCCCTAATCTCCTTCGTTAGCTTGTTGTAATGTTCCCACACAGCCTTAGCAATTCGATCCGCAATAGACCCAAGTGGGTAGTAGGCCACAAAAGACTTGTAGGCAGTCTTTAAGTTGTTTCCTGAAATTTTCTGGGAGCTCTCATGGTTTGCCACTTTGAATTTCAAATCATATGACGTATCCGCATGGTCAGAGAACTCAGATGCAGCGACATCCATGCCAATCACCATCTGGCCAGGATATCCGGTTATGGCTCCATGAACAACACTATGGGCAAGAAGAGTAAAGTAGATGTTGTCTGATGCATTAGTAAGAATTACACGGATCATGTAAGTTGGATCAATATACTGCAGGTTTATTGTTGTCTTCTGACTTTTTGAGAAATGATCCTTGACTTTTTGAGACAGCCAGAGGCCAACATCAAGGAGTAAACAAGTCCCTGATGCATCTTTTGTATCCATATGACTCATGCTGTGAGCAACATACTCCTGCCCAGAACTTTCTGTTAATTCAATGACAATATGCCCATTTTCTTTAATTCGCTGCTCGGCAAATTCAGAAAGTCCACCTTCCCCTTCTAAGTAAAATGGAGACTCTGGATTTAAGCAACAATCCACATGTCGGTTTGCCAAAGTAGCATTCATAGCTATAAACCCACTGTGACGACCTAGAAGTTTCACAATTTTCCTCGTCCTTGCCTGTGCAGGAATGCTTCCAAGCTCACTTGCTGCACCATGGCTAAAACCAGCCCCCTGGAACTGCACTCCTTCGAGCCACTTGCAAACTGGTAAAGATTCGTCCCCCAAACGTTCAACATATTGATTCTGCATGATCCATGTTAGCTCTATAATGGAAACTCGTTCAAGAACCAGGATGACAGTTTTAGCATTATCTGCATGCATCCACAGGAAGAAAAGTGGCATTATCTCCACTCCCAATAGACACTCCCAGTAGATTGTTCCTACCAAACCACCTTCTGGACAACTATAAAAGGGGAGGAGCTGCAGGTAGCCACCACCACACTCCAGTTGCTGGTCATGCTGGACAGAAAATTGAATATCACCACTGTGGTTCCCATAAATAAGCTGCTTTAGAACATGTGCTTGAACACTCTGCCCTGCTTGTGTGGCTTGCAAAACACACATCAACATCTGATCCCTTGGTATTCGCATATGATCAAGCCGTAGGATACCATTATCCAAGGTATTGGACGCTCCATATCCAAATTGCATTCCCATATCACAAATAGTACTACCTGGAAGGGAGGATTGCACAAGAAAACCATTCACTCCATGCTCCTGTCCATCGATGATTAGCTGAGCATAGAGAATATCATGTGTTGAAACTTTACCCATGCCACTGTGCTCATCAACAACTAAATATACCCTTCCCCAAAAAAGTTTCAGCATCACATAAAGCACAAAGAAATACGGAACCTGCACACTGGTCTCCTCAATTGAAAAATTAAAAAGCTTCCCATTCTCAAGTGGACAACGAATAGACTCACTGGTGCTGTGTACAGCAACAGAACAACCAAGCCAAGCCGAAATTCCAACAATAGTTTTATGCAATTCATAGTTAGGTGGAACACCAAAAGCCTTAGTCTTGGAAACAAAGACCTTCCGTCCAAGTTTGAGCTTCAAATTGATTACCCAAACGAATTTTATCTCCCTGGAATCCAGAAAAGGAAACCGCCCCTCTGCAATTTGACAATTCACCTTCGCACAGTTACTGTACGCATCCACAGAAAAACAAACCCACCAAAAAAAAATTTCCCAACGTTCCCAGAAAATTAGTTTTACAGATTCTAGCACCCCAAAAATTTGATCTCGACTGGCATAGACCCAAGCCGAAATTCCCGCAGTTGGGCTCTGGTTCGTGGCTTCTCGAAACAGAGAGCTTTCGTTCTCAGTTTTCGAGCAGCGTTGCTGCTGCTCAGCACCTTGGAGGCCCTTCAACCGCAGGGAACCACGGATTTTAACATAAAATAGATGGCGCTTCAAAATCTTACCCCAAATTTCGTTGGATATGGTTCCCCGCTGTGCTTCTGAGGGCAAGGGTGAGGCTGAGGATGAGAATCCGGAAGCCAAAGCCCACCGGATTTGTTTCCGATGGCGCCGACGGAGCCTCATCCGTGTCCGGTGGCGAAAGGCAAACCTGCGCTGATGTGGTGAATATGGCAGCCGCTCGTTGGCCCGTTCCGGCGGAATTTGTGCCCCATAAAGTTCCAGTTCAGCCAGTGTCGTGGTTTTCTTCATCGGTGGAAGATGTATGGCTTCTTGGGAGACAGGGGAGGGGAAAAACCCTTCCGATGTGCACAATTTGGGGTTGCCGCCGTCTGATGTCTGGGTCGAAATAGGCGCCAGAATATATTCCTTTGGCAGATCGGGATGGTGATCGGCTCGCCATGACTCATTTTGGTGTGCTTCCAGATTTAAGGTCTCCCCCGATCTAACCAACGCCAACGATGTCGTAGCCGAAAACCTCTCTGATTTTCCCAACTCGTCGTCTTTGTTCGGCTTTGAAATTTTGTGTGCGGAAATTTTAATTTGTCGTGACGCAAAGCCTCTCTGCCCATCTGATAATGACCCCAAATCCTCTGCAGAGGCTTCGGGTGCTCGACGGGACAAAGTGGTAACCTGGTCACCCGATTTCCCATCGGTGATAACTTCTCCGGCGAAGGCCTCTCGATACTCTGTTGTTAGCCAATACTTCACCCATGCATCACGCCATTTCTGTATCTCTTCCACTGCAAAGCCATCTGCAGCCATTTCACGGACTTGTCTATGCATCGCCAAACATGGGTCCTCGTGGCCCATCGTGACGGGGGGGAAACGGTGGTGCTCGGCCAGAAGAGTGGAACTGCCCGGTGGCGTTTGACCACAACCCATTTCCTCATCCAGTAGCCTTTGATCCGCTGTAACATCTCCTTCAAGGCGTACATGTTCGTCTTGATTTCCTCCATGGCCTGCTGCTGTTTCTCCGTAACTGAATGCTGTCCCACCAATTGTAGACGCAAATCCTCCCAGGAAAAAGAATCGCCACGGTTGGTCCGCTCTGATACCAAGGTGTTACTACCCATTTCGGATCAACCACCGGACAAATTCTTCCAGCGTGGGGAGGAAGGGATTGAGCCTTGAAGGAGGCTCGACCTTGGACCTCAAAGGGAGAATCCGACCTAGACCTCTGAGGGAGAATCTAAACTGACTACAACTAATTAATTCAATGCTTACCTTCTCATTCATCTTACGCCCTTATATAGGGAATTAGTGAAAACATGCCAAAGGCCATAAGTTCTACAAATTACAAATAAACCCCTAATGTTCAACAAATTACAATTAAACCCCTAATGAATAGAAATTGCAAATAAACCCCAAATGAATAGAAATTGCAAATAAACCCCTAATGAATCCATAACATCGCGGTGGCGTTGCTGGTCAGGCATTAACCTCACGTTGAGTGGTTAATTAGGTGGCACGATCCACTGGTAGAAAGTGTGGAACGGGATGTGCATACCTGAATGTGTGTCGTGCATACACGATTTCGGCATCCGCTAGGGCGACGATTTCCACTTCAAAATCGAAATCTCAGGGTTTTGGTGGTTGTCGATTGGTATAAGCCGTCAATAGGGCTTGTCTAGTATGGGCATCCCCCCTGCCAATTTCTAGCTTGACTTTTGGCCGACGGCGAACATCACAAAGGAATGGCCGATTTTGCAAAATTTTCTGTTGGACGACGAATAGGTGTTGTGGGTCTGTTAGAGCAGAGTATGTCGTCGGATTTGACGTCGCCCCACCGTCGGATTCCGGATGTGCGGAAGGCTTTTCCGTGACCGGTAGCTGCCTGATTTCCAGCGGCTTCTGTGCGGGAGAAGGATTTGACGGCAAACCCCCTGCCGTGTTTGCCGACGAAGACTGTGCGAAGGGTCCACCCAATTGCAGAGGTTGTGGCGAGGGCTGAGGGTGGAGATGTTCTACTGTGCGTGAGGAAGATGCCATTTGGGCAGAAAGTTGGGCAAAGCCCTCCTCCATTCGGGACATCAACATCTGGAATTTTCCCTCAAGGCCAATGATTTGAGATTGTAGATCAGCATGGTTCTCTTCCACAAAATTTTGAATTTTTGCAGGGGAAGAGGAATCGCCAATGGTGGTCCGCTCTGATACCAAGTTGTTATGCCCAATTTCGGAACTGCCACCATGCAATTTCTTCAGCGTTGGTTGGAAGGGATACGGAAAGGAAGAAGATGGAAGCTCGTAGGTCAAAGGGAACCAGTTGTACCCATAAGGGTACATGGCGAGGGGCAGCGGAGATGATGAAGATGGTGTGAGCTTGTGAAGGGAAGCTCGCCCTAGATCTCGGCTAGAAGGGAGAATCCGACCTTGCTATGCTAACAACTAATTGGATTAATGATTACCTTCTCATTCATCTTACGCCCATATATAGGGAATTAGGGAAAACACGCACATGGCCAAAACAAGGGCCTACAAGTTCAATGTTAGGATCCTCACGAGCCATAGATCTTGGCTCCCTCCTCTCTTCTCTTCCTTCCATTACCTTGCTTGACGTTGAAATGGAATGAGGGATTGATGAGTATTGAATTTCGGAAAGGAGAATTGGGGAAAAAACGGAAGAGAGCTTGAAGGAGCTCTTGACCTATTTATCTAATTTACTCTAGCTAAAGTAGACTCAATTCATAATTCTCATTACCCTAGCCGTCCCCTTAAATAGGGTTGAGGACGTCCAAAACACTAAAGACCCTTGGGTCAATGGTTCAAACCAATAAATGCTAAACCAACCCAAACCAAAGACAAAACCAAACCAAGAAACAATTACATGGAAATTGAAAAACACATTCATTAATTCCTACGCCTGTTGGTAACCTTTGATGCTATAGAGTCCATAACATCACCCCCCTCCTGGAGAAAGAGCTTGTCCTCAAGCTCGAAGGAAGGATATAAGAGTCGAAATGCTGATAACGGCTCCCATGTGGTGTCACTGGGGTCGGCATCTGCCCATTGGACAAGAATTTCCCAATCACCTTGAATGTCGCGTGCTTGTACTACCTGAACTGGAATAGAAAGGACTCTGGCCTCACGTAGTGGAGGCAGTGGAGTGTGCAGTAGGGGCGAGTCACCCTGGAAGGGCTTCAATTGGGAGACGTGAAATACATTGTGGATCTTTGATTCCGGTGGTAGCTGCAAGCGGTATGCCACGGGTCCAATTTTGTCCAATACCTGAAATGGACCATAATATTTTGGAGACAGCTTATGGCGCTTGGATGCAGTCAGGGACAGTTGACGGTAGTGTTGAAGCTTTAACCACACATAGTCTCCAGGGAAATAAGATGCCTCCCGGTGCTTCTTATCATAATAGCGTTTCATAGAGTGTTGGGCCTCCTGTAGATGAGTACGTACCTCAGTGAGCATAGCGTCTCTTTCAGCTAACGCTTGGTCCAAAGTGACGACTTTGGATGCCCCAGGTTCATATGGTAACAGACGAGGTGGATCTCTGCCATAAACTACCCTGAAAGGAGTAGTTCCCAGTGCTGTGTGGTAAGATGTGTTATAGCAAAATTCTGCCCATGAAAGCCATTTCACCCACCTTCTGGGTGCGTCCCCCACAAAACAACGAAGATACATTTCAATCGTGTGATTGACAACCTCTATTTGTCCGTCCGTTTGTGGATGATATGCAGACGAAAATGCCAATTGGGTGCCCTGTAATTTGAATAATTCCTTCCAAAAGATACTGGTAAAAATGGCATCCCTGTCACTGATAATGGATGAGGGAATTCCTTGTAATCGGACAATGTTGTCCATAAATAATTGAGCGACCTGAGCAGCAGTATATGGATGCGCCAAAGCAATGAAGTGACCATATTTTGAAAACCGATCAACGACGACGAATATCATAGATTTACCTGATGAAATGGGAAGTCCAGCAATGAAGTCCATGGAAATGTCGGACCAGATTTGAGACGGTAGTTGCAGAGGTTGCAGTAGGCCGACCGGACTTAAAGATTCGGCCTTGTTTCACTGACAAATCTGACAAGCAGCTACATAATCAGCAATTGTGTTCTTCATGCCCTTCCAGTAAAAGTCCCGACTGATTCGGAAATACGTTTTCTGTCGACCCTCATGTGTGCTATCATGGATAGAGGACAGGATGGTGTGAAGAAGTGGGGATGTATTATGCAAAAAGATCCTATTTTTGTAGAGTATGAGACGATCCTGAATCGTCCAATGAGGAGCTGCTGTCCCCTATTGAATATCCCGATATAATGACATGAGATCCAGATATTGATGTACTTCCTCACGAATAGAATCTAATACCAGTGAACGTGGGTGACTGATAGCATAAATTTGTGTGGCTGAATTATCCCGACGTGATAAAGCATCAGCCCCCAAATTCGAACTACCTGGTTTATAGTGAACCGTAAAATTGAAGCCCATGAGTTTAGTTAACCAATGCTGCTGTGGGGATGTGGTGAGGCGCTGTTCAAGAAGATACTTGAGGCTGCAATGATCTGTACGAATGAGAAACGGTCGTCCCCAGAGATAAGGTCGCCAATGTTGGACAGCCTTGGCTAACCCAATCAATTCCCTCTCATATGCAGATAACTTATGGTGGTGTTGTCCCAACTGACGGCTAAAATAAGCAATGGGATGTCCCAATTGTTGTAACACTGCCCCTATACCTCCCCTGGATGCATCACATTCCACCACAAAGTCTCCCTCAAAATCTGGTAATTGTAGGACTGGCGCTGAGGCTAAGGCCTCCTTTAACAGGTGAAAGGCCTACTCCGCTGAAGAAGACCAATGGAAGGCATTTTTTTTAGCAGGTTGTTGAGTGGTGCTGCTATCTGGCCATAAGATTGGAAAAATTTTCTGTAATATCCCGCTAGGCCCAAAAATCCCTTTAATGCTGTGATGGAGGTGGGAATCGGCCAATCTGTTACTGCTTTTATCTTGCTCTGGTCAACTTTCACGCCCACAGCTGATATGACGTGGCCCAAATATGCCACCTCAGATGTACCCATAGAACATTTTGATTTATTCAAAACCAAATGATGAGAGCGTAGAATGGTAAATGCCTGATGGAGGAGGTGGAGATGTTCTTCCTTATTTTTGCTATTGACCAAAATGTCATCAAAAAATACTAACACATAGTTGCGCAGAAGTGATGAAAAGACCTCATTCATGAGGGCCTGAAAGGTGGAGGGTGCATTGGAGAGACCGAAGGGCATGACAAGGAACTCGAAATGACCGTGACGTGTGCGGAATGCAGTCTTCTCCACATCCGCCGGGTGAACTCTTATTTGATGATAGCCCGATTTCAAATCTAATTTGGTAAAAATTTTAGCACCATGTAACTCATCCAGCAACTCATCCACAACTGGAATAGGGAACTTGTCCTTAATTGTTTGCAAGTTGAGTTGCCTATAGTCGACACAAAATCTCCATGATTTATACTAGTAACACTGGTGAGGAAAAAGGAGATCGACTGGGCTGGATCACACCCTGAGTGAGCATATGCATGCACTGTCGTTCTATTTCATCTTTCTGTATATGCAGGTAACGATAAGGCCGCACCACTACTGGATCAGTTCCCAACTTTAAACGAATGCGGTGATCGCAATGACGCATTGGTGGTAGACCCGTAGGATCATTAAATAAATCCACAAATGTTGTAAGTAAAGGAGCTAACTGATCATCACCAGTGTGCTGAAGCTGTAAAGTGTGAACTGCGTTAGGTACCTGTGCCACAATACCTTGTAATGTAATCTGACCCTGTGGTGCTGAAAATGTCATAGTCCGAGCCTGAAAGTCCCATAATACAGGTCCTAATAACTGGAGCCATTTGACCCCGAGCACCAAATCAAATCCAGCCAATGGAATGACTAGTAAATCTGCCTGAAATGAATGCCCCTCAATGGTGAAAGGGGTGTTAGCACATAACCCCACACTTGCAATTTTAGCCCCATTGGCCACTGAAACTGAGAATCTCCTTTGTTGTTGAATTGCCAATCCCAATTGTTGCGCGGCTGGTTCACTGATAAAATTATGTGTGCTGCCCGAATCCACTAAAGCAAGTGGCATGAGATGATGTAACCTGGCCTTTACCTGCATGGTATTAGAACTACGCAGGCCCTGCATGGCATGGAGGGAGAGCTCTGGTTCTTGCGGTACCTCTTCAACAAATTCATTTTTAAGAAGCTCTTCTGAATCTTCTTCCAACAGTTCAATACTGATTAAGCGTTTACAGGTATGTCCTGGCAGGAATTGTTCGTCACAATTAAAACATAGGCCCTTTGCCTTTCTAGCGTCCATTTCCTATTTAGTCAAAATTTTACGTGGCATAGTGTGTGGAGGCACACTGGTAGCCTGATTTGCTCGGTTAGGGGCAGAGGACCCAAAACGTGGACCAAATGCAGTACCCTGTATTCTGTTGTTCCAAAATGGTTTTCGGTGTAAAGACTCTTTTAGAACTCTCTGTTTGTGTTCCACAGCTCTGGCATAATTCATTGCTGAGTCCAAATCTGTCAGACCAAGTAATTCCACTTCCAATCTAACCGCCTCTGTCAATCCAGCATTAAAAATCTAAACATGTAGGTGAGGAGGAACAAATTCACTAGCTTGGGCCAACCTTTCTTGGAACATTTTTTGGTAAACTTCTAAGGTGCCTTTCTGTATATAGTTGATCAATTCCCCCACTGGGTTGCTGCTAGCTGGAGGTCCAAACCTCAACTGGCAAGCATGTTTAAAGTGCAGCCAATCCTGAATGGAATGGACATTTCGGTAGTGATGGAACCACATGAGCGCTTCATCGAGCAGGTGGTAGGCGGCCAAAGTAACCTTGTCCATTTCCACCGTTTGTTGATGATAGAAGAATTGTTCACATTTCGTGAACCACAGTAAAGGATCTTTAGAGCCATCATATGTAGGAAAGTTAAGTTTAAAGTACCTTGGAACCGTTGATGGTCCTTGTGCGTGAGTTGCCATGGAAACCATGGGTTGGCGCAGGGGTGGATTTGGTGGTGGAGTGAATTGTTGGTGAGGTACTGGTTGTGGTTGAAAATTGGTTGCTGGTGGTGGCGTTGGTGCTTGAAGTGCAGCAAGTTGTTGGATGACGGTTTGGAGAGATGATTCTAGTGTTTGTAATGTATTATTGATGTGAGAAATTTCAGTACCTTGAAGAGTGGATCGTTGTTGAAGTTCTGAAAGTACTTGACATATGTCCTCTGGAGAAGAGGAATCACCGAGGGTGGACCTGTCTGATACCACGTTGTTAGGATCCTCACGAGCCATGGATCTTGTCATCCTCCTCTCTTCCTTCCATTACCTTGCTTGACGTTGAGATGGAATGAGGGATTGATGAGTATTGAATTTCGGAAAGGAGAATTGGGGAAAAAATGGAAGAGAGCTTGAAGGAGCTCTTGACCTGTTTATCTAATTTACTCTAGCTAAAGTAGACTCAATTCATAATTCTCATTACCCTAGCCGTCCCCTTAAATAGGGTTGAGGACGTCCAAAACACTAAAGACCCCTTGGGTCAATGGTTCAAACCAATAAATGCTAAACCAACCCAAACCAAGGACAAAACCAAACCAAGAAACAATTACATGGAAATTGAAAAACACATTCATTAATTCCTACGCCTATTGGTAACTCATGATGCTATAGAGTCCATAACATTCAAACAAATTATAAATAAACCCTTCTAATACATAAACTGGAAAATACATTAATTAAACCCTGCTATGGGGTCCATAGCACGAAAGCCCAGACAGTGTTACATTAACAACTTCTTCGTGAGAAGTATCAAGCAAGCCATCCTGAAGAAGTCTGATATCCGGCCTCCCAAACAAGGCTTGTGTCTGTTTCTCTATCAAAGAGATAGATTCTTTAGACTGTATAGTGGCATATCTCTGCAGTGTATCTGCATCCAAGTGCATAACATAAGAACTCAATTTATATGACTTTGCCTCCATGAAGTCCAATTGACTTTGTTCAAAATCATCTTCCAGCGTAATTTGAACCATTGAATCCACATCCCAAAGCTGAACCCCGGGGCCTGCACCTTCGATGAGCATATGATCATCTTCTTTCATGCTCATTGGAAGAGTTTTCATGGTTCTCTCAAGTTGAAACCTCTGATCGACCCTGCGAAGAAAATAACCATACATTATGGATGCTGCATAAAGCTCTCCTAGCTTCAGCTTACTGATCTGAACAATGGTGTTGAGGGGAGCCATAGACCTATCCCCAAGGATAAGAGAGAGATGGCTTTGGATCATTTCAAAGGTTTCTTCAGAATGAACTGGCAGGTTTCTGTTTTTGGTTTGGCCATAAATCTATAGTCGCAATAGGATCAGATGGAAGGGAGATTTGGGGTATCATATATTTTTCTTTGTCCATGAAATGCTGTACAATCAAGTAGTAGATAATCTCCTTCAAAACAGTTGCTTCTCCAATCATCTTCCCAAGCTGAGGATCCAAGTTCTCTGCACTCTCAAATTTAGCAAATCCAAAATATTTGGAATGTCCATCTCCGTCTCTCATTACTACAAACATGGGACCCAAAAAATTAAGCCCAAATTTGTCAATTAGATCCAAAAAAACTCACTACTGCTGGTCCCATCAATAGAAAAACAATTCATCCATAGAATTATCTCAACCCTGCTCTGAATACCCAATAAAATTATATCATGAACAATCACCCAGGTTGAAGAATTTTGACAAACAGTGGAAGAGCAGCATACCAAACATCCAAATTATTAAACACAAGGTTGCACATTGCACATTGCTGCTGTTCTCGGTGATAGGAAAATAAAATAGCAACAAAAAATATTTTTCTATCATGCCCGGCACCCCCCGAAAAATTCCTTCTCGGAATACAAACACGCAAGCCCGAATACCTGCAATTGGGTGCTATTTCTCTACATCACGGAACACAAAACCCCTCTATTTCTCAGCACCAAAATTTTCACGAAACATTTTCAACGCCATTGGAGAGGAATTATGTAAAACATAGAGGGATTAAAGAAAAGAGAAGACGAAATTTTGAGAAATTCGTCGCAAGATTTTACGCCATTTTTTTCGAAAATTCGGTTTCCGTTGTGTTGTCGAGACCGAGTGAGTTGAAAGGAAGCATGAGAGGTGATGGCCGGAAGTCAAATCCCACCGGAGTTGTTTTCGATGGCGCCGATGGACCCACCTCCTCAGTTTTTGGTGGCGAACAACAGCCCATTGGGGCGTCGCCGCTTGTGTCCTAGTCGGAACAGTCGCCGGAAGATTTTCCTTCTCCAGTTCGGGACGGAGTGTGGCTTGCCGTGAGCAGGGGTGGTTTCGTTTCGGAATTTCTGGGTCCCATTGCCCTACTCGGGATTTTTGTGTGGGATATTCGAGCTCGGAGTTTTCCCTTGTCCCCAATTTCGGAATTGAGGCCGCCCCCAAATTGTCCATTGCCGACGATTTCGGAATTTTCCCTGTTCGGATTTGTATTTCCTCCCCGCTGTTCAGCTTTGGATTTCCCTCCTTCTTTGGTTCGGAAAGACGTATGGTGTCCATTGGGAAAGGATTTGATGCCGAACCCCATTCTGGATTTTTCGACGAAGGAATGTCTGAGTCCCCAGTTTTGGATTTCATCGCCGCTAGAGAGAGAGAGGGGTCTTTGGCTTTTTGCGTCTCCTGTTTGTCCGAGACAGCGTCTCCCACTACTGTGGCAGCTAGTTTCTCTATCACCGCAATGAGTTGAGATCGTATGACCTTTTTTGCAGCAGCCTTTTGCTTCATTACAAGAAATGTTTTTACGTAATCTGCATGCCATTCCTGTATTTTTTTCCTCTTCAATGCCAATCCACCGCATTTCTCTGATTTCTCTGTGCATCACCATCCATTCTTCTAGTAATATTTGTTTGTGCATCGCCATCCATTCTTCTGGGGTTATAGAATGGTTCATTGTGTTCCCGCTCTGATACCAGTTGTTACGGTCTCGAATCTGACACAAGGATTTATAGGGAGGAAGAAGAGGAAGGCGAAAATCAAGTCACAGGGGAGCTTGAAAACCCTAGAGCTCATTGAGGAGAACTCTAAGCCTGTTTAACCTAAAATTAACCTAAAATCAATACTTGTCTTTCTCATTACTCTTACCCCTTAAATAGGGTTCACCCTGTTAGGGTTTAATATAAAATATTACAAAAATACCCTTATAAATTAAATGTTCCAAAAAATACCCTTGTGGCCTAAAACTGAAATAAATAAAGTAAATTAAAGAAAAACAATTAAAATAATAATGTTATTATGTGCATAACATTTGACCACTCTTAATCGTAACCATAGGTCATTCAGGCAGAACAAGGAGACCAGGTTCCGATTCGAAAGCACAAGAAATCCTCCCACCGCCACATTACTCGGTCCATGGTCAAAGACCACAACATCTTGGTATAAGAGCAGGGCAATATGGGAGAGCCATCAAACAATGAAGATTGGATAACCACCGTTAGGGGAATGATACAGACAGGGCAGAAAGAAACCGAGGGGCGTCTAGCAATGTTGGTCAACAACAGAGCTTCTCAGGTAAACATCCAAATTCAACAATTAGCTTCAAAAGTTGACGAATTGATGGGGATAAGGAACCCCACCCCTCGTGAAGGAGGGAGGAGCCCGACGACTACGCTGGGAGACCACTTTTTTGAATGAACAGACCATCCAACGAATGGCATCAATTCGGGTTCAAGTGGTGGGACCATCCTGAGGTATACAAAATTGGACTTTCCAATTTTTAAGGGATCCGACGACCCGTTGATTTGGCTCTATAGGTGTGAGATATTTTTTTCCCACCAAAGAACAGCTGAAATAGATAAAGTGGTTGGCCACCTTCCACATTCTCAATGAAGCGCAACTATGGGGCCACCAGTTAGAAATGGAGAATCCAAACCTAGACTGGGAGGAGTTTAAAGAGTTGTGTACAATTCGGTTTGGACCTCCTGCTCAGAGCAATCCGTTAGGGGATTTACTCTTGCTGCGCCAAACCGTCACAGTTGAGCAATATCAGAAGGCCTTCCAAGAGAAATTGGCCAAAGCCAGTAAGAGGGTTTGCTATGGTCTCTGACCATGGACTGAGTAACCCAACGGAAGGAGAGGTCTTCTTCGAGTTCAGGTTCAGCACCAGGGTGCCGAGGTCTCCCTGATCTACCTATGTTTCTCGGTTTTGCGTGAATGACGAGAGATGAGGAGGAAGAGAGAGTGATCGGAAAATGGAATGAAGGGGATAACCCGGCTCTTGAAGGGAGTCCATAACCTATGGCTCGTGAAGGGAGTCCGCAACCTAGGTTCATCGGAGGAGAACCTTGATCCTGTTTGCTTCAAATTCAACTTACTTCCATTCATTTCTTCCGTCCTCTTAAGCTAACACGCTGAGGACCAATTACTATTTTTACAGAATTGCCACTGGCTTACATGCTCTATGAGCTTCATTAATTCAAAACATAAGGAGCAACATTAATTCAAACATAAGTCCTAAGTTACTTGAGTGATCTTCTCCAAGTCACCTATTCCACTGCGTCGCCTTTGTATGACTCGTTCGGCTATCTAGTCCATAACATCACTCCCCCCTTGGGCAAAGAGCTTGTCCCCAAGCTCGAATGAATAATAGATGTGCTTGGACACCTGTAGTTCTTCCCAAGTGGATTTGTATGTGACCATTGAACCAAAATCTGGGTGTTGTCTGCAAGTTGCCGACTCTTCAGAACTTTGATGGGAGTAAGAGAGACCTTACCGTCCTCCATTGGTGGCAGTTCAAGCATGGACTGAGGTGATGGTCCCTTGAGAGGCTTCAGCAGAGAAACATGAAAAATATCATGAAGTTGGGACTCTGGTGGCAGTTGGAGCTGATAGGCAACGTGTCCCACTAGCTGCAGAATTCGGAAGGGCCCAAAATACTTGGGTGAAAGCTTGTGGCGCGTACCGGCAATGGAGTGTTGGTAGTATGGCTGGAGATGGAGTCAGACAAAGTCATCAGGAAGGTACTACACATCCCAGTGGTGCTGGTCATACTGGAGCTTCAAGCGGGCCTTAGCTTTCTAGAGGCATTCGAGTGCATTTGCTAACAACTGGTCTCGACTCTGCAGGGCATGATCAACTACATCCACTCGGGTGGATCCTGTTGTATATGAGAGCAAATGGGGTGGGTCCCTGCCATAGAGAATTTTGAAGGGTGTTTCCTATAAGGCCGTATGAAATGAGGTGTTGTAGTAATACTCGGCCCAACTAATGCATTGAACCCATTTCTTGGGGTTGTCCCTCACAAGGCACCTTAAGTACATCTCAATGGTTTTGTTCACTACTTCAGTATGACCATCAGTTTGAGGGTGATATGCCAAAGAATATTTGAGTTTTGTGTCGTATAATCTGAAGAGGTCCTTCCAAAAGTTACTGGTAAAAATCACATCCCGATCACTGACTATGGACTTGGGAAAGCCAAGGAGTCGCACAATATTTTCAAAAAAAACATGGTCTACGGTGGCTGCTGTATACGGATGGGCCATAGGGATGAAATGGGCATACTTAGAAAGGCGAAGTATGGATTTCCCCGCTGCTTTTGGAAGGCCTTCAATAAAATCCATAGAGAGGTCAGACCATACCTGAGTGGGAAGGTCGAACAACTGGATCACCTCAGCCGAAGATAAATTGTCAGCCTTGTTGTGCTGGCACACCAGGCACGCAACAACATACTCTGCGACGAGAGATTTCAACCCAGCCCAATAGAAATCACCGCATATCCTCTATAAGGTTTTGTGGAGTCCCTCATGCGTGTTGTCATGATAAGTTGATAAGATACTCAGCACTGTTGGAAAATGGGCTCAAGCCCACAAGCTCAAGGCAAGAAACTCACACGTCAAAGGAGTTGCACATGTGCGTCAAAGGAGTTGTACATGTGTGAATTATGATACTTCACTTAAAGATGGCATAGAGGTGTAAATATGTGTTCTTTTTATGTCTTTTATTTCAACAAGTTGTAGCCCTAAGGGCATTGTAAAGACTACAAATAAAGGCATTGGCTAAGAGGTAGAGCATTGAAGTACTCTCCTCTCATTCCACAAATTCGTCCAGCCCTCATTTTGACTTTGACGCAAACCTCTTTTCCCTTAATCCAAACTCTCTCCTTCCACGTCCTTCTTCTTCTCCTCTCCTTCTCTCTTCTTCTTCTTCTTTCTCGTTTATCTAAATTTCCTTTCATGAAATCCTAAATTCCACATGGTATCAGAGCAAGGACTTTAGGATCTCTCTTGATGAAGTTATTATAGAATTTGTTCAAGAAGTTGTAAAAGAAGGAGTTCAGTCATGAAGAGATAAGTTCATTCTCTTCTTATTTACATTTTATTTCCTTTCCTTATTTACATACTCCTCTTTACTATTTTTTTCTACTTCTTGAACTTTGAATCACATCAAGTCAAGATAAATCTTTATATGTTGTGAAGATTTATTTTTATGACTAAATTGATGTTATAATCTTGATCTTCTTGTAAATCAATTACAAACGTGATCAAGATCATTTGTTGTTTGCGTCTTATTAAGATTGATGGGTGAGATTCAATTACCTTTATGTAACTTGGATCAATCTCATTTGAGGTAGAATTCTAGCACATGTTTCTGTAGCTTCTCCTACTTAATGTTGCTCATGGGTTTGTGTTATGTTGTTGGATGCCCAATATATGTTTTGTGAAATTCCAGCAGCCATTTACCCTTTGTAGTTCCTTTTGAACTTCAACAATTGAATTTTTTTTACGTTGAAGTATCCCATGAGCTGAAGATAAATTTCTTCCAAGTATCTTGATTTGCCTTTAAACCTTCTCTAAATATTTTCTCTATCTCTCGGTTTGTATTGGAGTTTGGATTAAGGCCTAATCAGTTGCATCTACCTCTTCTCTTTGTTTTTAAGAATACAAGAGGAGTTGAGTGATGACTGGATGTTATTCTCACTTGCTAAAGGCACAAATTTATTGATAATTTGGTGCTTGCTCTCGTGAAAGAAATTGGTTCTTGTTCTCTTTTTTGGTGACTGATTTGGTCCACGGGTTCTTCAAATTACATTAAGTAATTGTTCTTTGAAGAAGGCCCCTTCCCTTGACGTCCACATTTGATTTGCCTCATCATGGAGAGTGGACACAATAGTAATAAGAGTGATATACTCAGTATTACTACAATTCCACTTAGAGGTCTCTCCAATTACATGAGATGGTCACAATCGGTTCGGAGGGTTCTTATTACTCATGACCTCTTAAGCCACGTTATTAAATTTCCTCCTCCAATTGATGAAGAAGATGAGACCTCCCACAAGTGGGTTAAGCATGATAACATGGTGATAAGTTGGCTCATCAATAGCATGGAAGAGCATGTGGCTAACAATGTGGTCCACTTGGAAACCGCCAAGGACATATGGGACACTTGTGCTAAGCTTTACTCAAGTACTACATCATTACAAAAAATATATGATGTCTTAAATATGCTGCATACGAGACATGAAGATTATATTCATGAATTTTTAGCACGGTTTCGAGGCCTTCTCCAAGAAAGGAAACTAGCTCAGCCATACTCCACTGATATTGCCATTCAAGAACGACAACGAGAAGCTTTGGCAGCAGCCATTTGCTTATCGAATATTAAACCTTACCTTGAGGTTGCCAAAACTCAGCTTCTAAGTTCTTCCGCTCTTCCATCCTTCGATGACATTAGTGCTACATTACTTCGGATATCGGATCCATCCCCTCCTTCTCCTATTGATGCCTCATCGGTGATGTTCTCCGGCAATCGGGGTACATCTTCCTCACACTGAGGACGGAGTAGAAATATGAGAGGGTATCGAACTATGAGAGGGGCTGAAAATAGAGGTGGTAGAACGGGTCCGAATTCTTCCCGTACTGAGCCTCGAATTTGCACTTACTGTGGCGGTCAGAACCACCTTGTGGCAACATTTTGGAAACTTCATGGCAAGCTTGATTGGGCCACGACTAACCCAGTCTCTGTTAGTGTTGAGAAACAAGAAGATAAGGCTGAATCATCCTCCGAAAATGTGACTCTTACTGTTGAATACTATGTTGTATTTCAGAAAATGAAGTCCTTCATGGAATCATCTATTCCCTCATCATCTACTGCTGTCACCACTATTGCCTCAGGTATGCTTTCTTCCTCTTCTTTCTCTTCCTCTTGGATCATTGACTCTGGGGCCTCTGAACATCTATCAAGTAACAAACACTTGTTGCAGTCCTTGTCTCATTGTTATCCTCAGAAATTCGTTACTATTTCTAGTGGTACCCAAACCAAGGTCCTTGGCAAAGGTTCCACCTCTCTTACCTCATCTATTCCCCTTCACGATATTTTGTTTGTCCCTCAATTTCCTTTAAATTTGCTCTCGGTTAGTCAATTAACCAAACATTTAAATTGCTCTATCACCTTCTCACCGTCTTCTTGTATATTTCAGGTTCTCACTACGAAGCAGGTAATTGGTGGCGGCCATGAAAAGTGGGGTTTGTACTACTTCACTCTTCCACCAATAGCTGCATTATCATCCACTACATCTGAGGCCCAACTTTGGCACAACTGACTTGGTCATCCGTCTACCCCTTCACTTCATTCTTTGCTTCTATCCTTAAAAAACCTTTCTAATTTCAGTTGTGAGGTTTGTCAATTAAGTAAACATATTAGGAGTACATATTCTCCTCGTCTTACAACTACAAGTACTGCTCCTTTTGATCTAATACATTCTGATGTATGGGGACCGTTATGTGTCTCAAATATTTCCCAAGTTAAATATTTTGTCATTTTTGTTGATGATTTTACTCGAGTGACTTGATTATATTTATTTAAAGAGCGTTCAAAAATTCTTCCTTTGTTTAAAATTTTTCATGCTATGGTCTTGACACAATTTGGGAAGACAATTCAAATCCTTAGATCTGATAATGCTAAGGAATACATGTCTCATGAATTCAAATCCTTTTTTGAGAGTAATGGGCTTATTCATCAAACATCATGTGCCTATAATCCTCAACAAAATGGTGTTGTTGAAAGGAAGAAACGTCATCTTATTGAAATTGCTTGGGGCCTCCTCTACTCTATGAAGGTACCCTATTTCTATTGGCCTCATGCTATACTTACAGCATGCTTTCTTATTAATAGGCTACCTTCATCAGTCCTTCATCATAAAACTCCTTACTCTATGTAATTTAATGGTGAAGATCTTTTTTCTCTTCCTTTGAAAGTGTTTGGATGTACGTGTTTTGTTCATATTACATCCCCACATAAAAATAAACTTGATCCTCGGTCTATGAGTTGCATTTTTTTGGGGTACTCTCGCACCCGAAAAAGCTATGTTTGTTACAATCCTACCCTTTAGAGGATGTTTATCTCTAGGGATGTGACTTTCCTTGAGGACACCTCCTTCTACTCCTCCCATGATGCTCCTCCAGGATGGACTTGTCCTTCTACTACTCCTTGTCCACTTGTGCCTTTTCATCTTGAAGTTAACTCATCCCCTGATGCACCAGTCGTTCCTTCACCTGTGGAGTTGTCGGATCCACCAGAGGTAAGTCCTTCTCCTCCTATGTATGGGCCTGAATTTGATACTCGGCTATTGCTTTAAGAAATGAGCGTCGTTCTTGTACTACTTCGCATCCTATCTCAAATTTTATGTCTCACCATCACTTGTCTTCCGAATGTTTTCAGTTCCTTGCGTCTCTTTCTTCTACTTCAATTCCACAGTCGTATCAGGAGGCTCTGAGGCATCCAGGATGGAAGGCGGCTATGGATGAAGAAATGCACGCCTTATACGAAAATCAAACTTGGTCCTTAACATCACTCCCGAAAGGTAAAAGACCGGTTAGTTGTAGATGGGTTTTTTCAGTAAAACATAATCCGGATGGATCGGTTTCTCGTCTTAAAGCTCGAATCATTGCTAAGGGCTATACGCAGTGCTATGGGATAGATTATGAGGAGACCTTCTCTCCTGTTGTAAAATTGAATTCGGTACGCATCATCTTGTCTATTGCTACTAACTCATCATGGCCCGTCTATCAATTGGATGTTAAAAATGTTTTTTTAAATAGTGATATAAGTGAGGAAATTTATATGGTCCAACCACCTGGTTATGTGGTTGAGGGGGAGTCAGTATGCCGGTTAAAAAAATCTTTATATGGGCTTAAGCAGTCCCCTCGGGCGTGGTTTGATAAATTTAGTCCAACACTTCTACAGTTTAGTTTTCATCGGTGCTCGATTGATCATTCCGTACATTATAAAAATACGGTCAAAGGGAAAATATTATTGGCCATATATGTGGATGATATTATCTTAACCGGTGATGTTGCTTTGAGCATACAAGAGGTGAAGAAGATGATATGTCAGGACTTCAAGACTAAAGACCTTGGTATGCCTAAATATTTTTTGGGTATAGAAGTTCTTCAATCCAAACATGGGATAATATTATCCCAAAGGAAATATGTCTTGGATCTCCTTGAACAAACAGAAATGAAGGATTGTAGACCAGTTGACACACCTATGGATACAAATGTAAAATTATGTGCCACAGACTCGTGGGAAAACTAATTTATCTCACAGTAACTAGGCCAGACATATCATATGGTGTAAGTGTGGTGAGTCAATTCATGCACAAACCACAAATTACCCACTGGCAGGCTTTAGAGAGAATATTACGTTACCTAAAAGGAGCTCCAGGAAGAGGAATCATGTATAAAAAACATGGGCACTTCAACATAGAAGGCTTCTCTGATGCAGATTGGGCTGGATCACCTGATAATAGAAAATCTACATCAGGATATTGTACTCCGGTTGGAAGAAACTTGGTTACATGGAAAATTAAGAAGCAAAATGTGGTTGCAAGATCTAGCGCCTAAGCCGAATACAGAGCTATGGCCCATACCGTTAGCGAGCTTTTATGGGTTAGGACCCTTCTTACCGAACTAGGTTTTTATAAAAGAGGGTCCATGGGTCTGCATTGTGATAATCAAGCAGTCATTCATATTACTTCAAATTCAATTTTTCATTAAAGAACTAAACATATTGAGGTGGATTGTCATTTTATACGGGAGAAGTTTCAAGCAGGAATAATATCTCTCAAACATGTGTCATCACAAGAGCAAGTAGCTGATATTCTCACTAAACCCATTACATCTAAAATCCTATCGTTTATATGTGGCAAGCCGGGTATTTTTTATATCTTTTCTCCTCCAGCTTGAGGGGGAGTGTTGGAAGATGGGCTCAAGCCCACAAGCTCAAGGCAAGAAACTCACACGTCAAAGGAGTTGCACATGTGTGAATTAGGATACTTCACTTAAAGATGGCATAGAGGTGTAAATATGTGTTCTTTTTATGTCTTTTATTTCAACAAGTTGTAGCCCTATGGGCATTGTAAAGACTACAAATAAAGGCATTGGCTAAAAGGTAGAGCATTGAAGCACTCTCCTCTCTTTCCAAAAAATTCGTCCAGCCCTCATTTTCACTTTGACATAAACCTCTTTTCCCTTAATCCAAACTCTCTTCTTCCACGTCCTTTTTCTTCTCCTCTCCTTCTCTCTTCTTCTTCTTCTTCCTCGTTGATCTAAAGTTCCTTTCATGAGATCCTAAATTCCACAAGCACCAAGGGAGAAGAAGGCACTAGGAAGAAGCGCCATTTGTAAAGGATGAGATGATCATGGAGGGACCAGTGAGATGCCATCTGGCTTGCTGTAATTCGTTGAGACAACTGCTGTAATTCTGGTGTGGTCTGGTGCTTCTGATGGATGAACTCTAGCAGCAGAGGCGTGGGCTGACTGATGGCTGCAAGTTACAATGCTTCATCTGAGCGACGGGAGAGAGCATCGGCGGCTTTGTTCAAGGGACCAGGTTTGTGTTCGACTGTAAAATCAAATCCCATGAGCTTTCTTATCCAGTGCTGATGTGGTGGGGTGGAGATGCGTTGGTCCAAGAAGAACTTCAGACTAGAGTGATCACTGCGGATGAGAAAAAAGCGGCCCCACAAATATGGTCTCCAGTTCTGTACGGCCTTCGCTAAACCAATTAATTCTCTTTCGTATGCTGGTAATTTATGATGGTGGAGGGCTAGCTGACGGCTGCAGTATGGGATGCTAGGATTGGTGAAGAACTGCCCCAATACCATTGTCGGATGCATCACATTCAAGCACAAACACATCTTCAAAATTTGGTAGCTGAAGTACCGGTGTTGAGGCAAGAGCTTGCTTGAGCATGTGGAATGAGGTCTCGGTTGCATCAGTCCAGAGGAAGGCATTACATCATAGCAGGTTAGATAAGAATGTTGTGAGGTGTGCATAATTGTGGATAAATTTTTGGTAATACCTTGCTAAGCCCAAAAAACCTCTTAATACAGCAACGTTTTGGGGTGGTGGCCACTGCAGTATTGCCTCAATCTATGTCGGATCCATAGTAACTCTTGTTGCTGTAATAACATGACCCAAATAGGCAACCTATGTATGACCAAATGAGCACTTGGAGCGCTTTAAATATAATTGATGAGTCCAAAGGAGGCTGAAAACCAGACGCAGGTCTTTGGGGTGTTGAAGCCAGCACTTGCTGAAAATCAAGATATTGTTAAAGAAAACGAGAAAAAATTTTCTGAGATATCAGCGAAATACCTCAATCATTAATGCCTGAAATGTGGATGGCGCATTGGATAGACCAAAGGGCATGACAATGAACTCAAAATGACCATGGTGAGTGCGGAAGGTTGTTTTCTCGATGTCCAGAGGATACATTCTGACCTGATGATAGCCGGACAGCAAGTCAAACTTGGTGAAAAACTTTTCCCCGTGGACTTCATCTAGTAACTCATCCACCACCAGAAATGGAAACTTGTCCTTAATGGCCTTTGCATTTAATTCCCTGTAATCAATGCAAAACCTCCATGTGTGAACATTCTTCTTCACCAAAAGGACTGAAGACGAGAAAGGAGAGGCACTCAGTCGTATGAGGCCTTGGTCCAACATCAAAGTGCATTGCCTTTCAATCTCATCTTTTTGAAGGTGGGGGTATCTATATGGTCACACCACCACCACCTCGGAGCCAGCCTTCAAACAGATTCTGTGGTCACTATGGTGCAATGGTGGGAGATTGTTGGGTAGGTGAAAGAGATCTGTAAACTTGTCCAACAATAAATCCAAAGTGGTTGTTGTGGGCTGCTGGTGTTGCATGCTATGAAGTTGTACGGAACCCTCTGTATGACGGCTCTGTAGTGTAATTCTTTGGTTGTACAATTCAAAGCTCATTCTAAGTGCTGCGAAATCCCAAAAGATCGGCCCTAATGTTTGGAGCCACTTAATGCCCAAAACCAAATCAAATCCAACTAGTGGGATGATAAAAAAATCTGCTGAGAATGTGTGACCAGCAATGGAAAACAAGACAAACTTGCTGACCCCATAGCTCGGATCTTTTTCCCCATTGGCAACAGATATGGAAGCGGTCGGCTGAGATTGAATCGGAAGTTGCAAATACTTTGCTACTGTGAAGCTGATAAAATTGTGCATGCTGTCGAAGTCCACTAGACCTACTAGTGGTTGGGTGCCAACCAAAGCACAGACCTACATTGTTGTGGTGGTCTGAATGCTGGTGATGGCGTGTAAAGATACAGAAGGTTCCTCAATATCAATGTGTTCAATTGATTGTTCTTCCTCTTCTTCCTCTTCCATTTCTAACCAAAAGAGTTTCTTGCAGTGGTGCTAGAATGTACAGTGTTCATCACAATTACAGCATAACCCTTTTTCTTTCCCGGCTTCCAAATTGGCTCTGGTTAATTTTTTTATGAATGTTGGGTTTGTTGGAGAGGGTTTTTGTGTGGAAGGAGGGGGTGTGTAAGCACTGCTGCGCCATTGGGAGGTTGTGGAGGACCCTCTTGAGTTGGGTTTCCCACTTGGCCACATTGTCTTTCTGGTTTGAAACTTATGTTTGGCCTCCAAGGCTCGGGCTAAATTCATAGCTCGCGTCAAATCTGAGGGAGCAAGGAGTTCTACTTCCAACCTCAGGGCCTCATTTAAATAGGCTGTGAAGAAGTTAACATGCTAATCCACTCTGACGAGTTTGTAAGCACAGGCTCGCATCTCCTGAAATAATTTTTGGTATTCGGTGACACTTTCGGTCTGTCATAAGAGAATTAAATCGCCCAGAGGGTTGCTGTGGGTTGGTGGGCCAAACCAAATGGTGCACAAGTATTTAAAGTCTTCCCAACCTATACCCGGATGTTCCATTTCCAGTTGGTGGCCCCACAGTTGCTCTTCATCAAGCATGTGGAAGGCGGCCAAACCAACTTGGTCTCCTGCAACAGTTCGTTTATGGGAAAAAAAATTCTCATCGGTACAAGCAACTTAAAGGGTCCTCTGACCCATTAAAGATTGGAAAATCCATTGTAGTGTACCTTGGAATGGGGCCATTGCTCGGGCCAGTGTGCTCTGGACATCCCCCATTCGTACTGAAATGTCCCCCCTGGCCATTGTGTTATGTGTGTCCCCTATTCGGAGGATTTGTCCGTGCTGAGAGTATCTCATAGACTCTCTGTGTGATCTCTTCGACTTGTTGAGATACCGCTTGAGAGACCGACTGAGAGATCAACTGAGAGATTCTACTGTCCATCAAGGTTGCCAAATGACCCTCTGTTTCGTCCTGCCTTGCGTTAACCTCTTCCATGACCCTTGCAATTAGTTCTTCCTTGCTTGAAGTCTCCCCCATATTCACCTGCTCTGATACCAATGTGTTATGGTCTCTGACCATGGACCGAGTAACCCGACGGAAGGAGAGGTCTTCGTCTAGTTCAGGTTCAGCACCAGGGTGTCGGGGTCTCCCTGATCTACCTAAGTTTCTGGGTTCTGTGTGAATGACGAGAGATGAGGATGAAGAGAGAGTGATCGGAAAATGGAATGAAGGGGATAACCCGGCTCTTGAAGGGAGTCCATAACCTACGGCTTGTGAAGGGAGTCCACAACCTAGGATCGTCAGAGGAGAACCTTGATCCTGTTTGTTTCAAATTCAACTTACTTCCATTCATTTATTCCGTCCTCTTAAGCTAACACGTTGAGGAGAAATTACTGTTTTTATAGAATTGCCACTGGCTTTTATGCTCTATGAGCTTCATTAATTCAAACATAAGAAGCTGCATTAATTCAAACATAAGTCCTAAGTTACTTGAGTGATCTTCTCCGAGTCACCTATTCTACCGCGTCACCTTTGTATGACTCATTCGGCTATCGAGTCCATAACAGGGTTCGAGTGGACCAATAGGTGGAGTTCTTTACTGTAGGCTTAACGGAGTCTCTCCGGTTAGAGGTGGAACTCCTTGCTCCCTCTAATTTAGCCCGAGCAATGAACTTGGTCAGGACATTAGAGGCCAAACAGAAAATTCATAACCGTAGGCCGCCTTGGCAAAATAGCAGGTCCACTGCTGGCACCACATCCACATGGCGTTCCAATTCCACTACAAATCCCTCCTCAGCTCCCAAGTCCAGTCAGTCTCAACTTGCATTCATCAGAAAATTGAACAGAGCAGAGATGGTCATGAGGCTTATGTTATAATTGTGATGAAAAGTACACATTTGGACATCAATGTCAGAAGTTGTTTTGATTAGAAGTGGAAGATGATGAGGAGGAAGATCCGGAAAGCGCAGAGCCAGTGGAGGAAGAAAAAGAACTTGAAATTTCTCTCCACGCCATTACTAGCCTCCAATCCACCAAAACAATGCAACTATATGCCCTTGTCAATGAGCAACCTCTCCTTAGTCTAGTTGACTCAGGGAGTACCCATAATTTCATAAGCTTCAATGCGGCCCAGCAGTAACAACTTCAGGTGCAGCCTCGTCCAGTCACTTCAGTGTCAGTGGCTAATGGCGAAAAACTTCCAAGTTATGGGATCAGCAAGGCAGTGTTGTTTTCCATTGAAGTTCATCAATTCAAGGCAGAATTTCTTATTATCACTCTCGCCGGATTCGATATGGTTCTCGGAATTAAATGGCTGCAAGCTTTGGGTCCCATTTCGTGGGATTTCGTAGACTTGACCATGAGCTTTGAGATGGTAGGCCAAAAGTACACTTTTCAGGGCAGCAAGACTGCAATTCCTCCATACTTACATGTACTCCAACAACAGCATCCTTCGCCCACTACTTTACAAAAATTGTTGGATGAGTATAGCATTATCTTTCAGGAACCAACAGGCATCCCGCCTCTGAGACAGTGTAACCACAGAATTTTGTTGAAGGCTGGTTCTAAAGTGGTGGTGGTGCGCCCCTATCGCTACCCCCACCTACAAAAAGAAGAAATTGAACAACAATGCAAAAGGATGCTCGAGCAAGGCCTCATCCAAAGAAGTACGTCCCCTTTCTCTTCTCCAGTCTTGTTAGTCAAGAAACAGGACAATACTTGGAGATTTTGCGTGGACTATCGGGAATTGAATTCCAAGACTATCAAGGACAAGTTCCCCATACCGATTGTAGATGAGTTATTGGATGAAATGCATGGCGCTCAAATTTTCACTAAGCTCGATTTGCGCTCAGGATATCATCAGGTTCATATGTACTCTCCGAACATTCATAAAACAGCGTTCAGGACGCATCATGGCCACTTTGAACTTTTGGTCATGCCATTCAGTCTCTCCAATGCTCCTTCAACGTTGCAAGCCTTAATGAAGAGGTATTTACTGATTATCTCGAAAAATTTGTGTTAGTATTCTTTGATGACATATTAATTTTCAGCAAGTCCTGGCCTCAACACTTAGAGCATTTACACATGGTTTTTCAACTAATTTGAGCCCACCGACTTTACTTAAAATGGACCAAGTGTACATTTGGGAGACAACAGGTAGTCTATTTGGGGCACATTATTACAACGTCAGGGGTTACAGTGGACCCGGACAAAATTGCAGCAATCACATAGTGGCCTCCACCAACCAATGTCTCTACCTTACGGGGTTTTTTAGGCTTGGCCGGGTATTACAGAAAGTTCATTTCCAACTATGCGAGCCTAGCAGCACTCTTGTCCAACCTGCTACATCGCAATGCCTTCGTTTAGAATGAAGAGACAAGCACAACCTTCCACACTTTAAAGACAGCCCTGGCCACGGCATCTGTCTTATAGTTGCCCAATTTTTAGGAGCCGTTCGTGGTTGAATGTGATGCATCAGGAGGTGGTATTGGGGTAGTGTTGTAACAGTCCAACCATCCAATTGCCTATTTTAGCTGACAACTCACAGTTCATCAACACAAGTTACCCGCATACGAACGCGAACTAATTGGCTTAGCGAAGGCAGTCCACCACTGGAAACCTTATTTATGGGGTAGATATTTTCTCATCCGAACAGACCATTATAGTTTGAAATATCTGCTGGATCAACGTCTTTCAACCTCACCTCAGTAGCAGTGGATCAGTAAATTGCTGGGATTTGACTTTATAGTGGAACACAAGGCGGAGAAATTAAATGTTGCAGTTGATGCTTTGTCATGTATATCAGAAGATTCACCGCAATTATCTGCCATCAGTCACCCCACACCGGTCCTATTGGACTCCTTAAAGGCAATAAACCGAAGCTCCCCAGAATTTCAAGAACTATTTCAGAACATTGCCGCTAGAAACATGCCCCCTGCTTGGACTGTTCATGACACCATCGTTCTCTAGAAGCACTGCATCTATTTGCCTCAGTCTTCTCATCTGATTGCCACCGTTGTCTCTGCGTATCATGACAGCTATCATGAAGGAATTCAAAAGACACTCATTCGGATCAGCAAAGAATTTTATTGGGCTGGTATGAAATCTTCCATTACTTCATATGTAGCTGCTTGTCAGGTGTGTCAGCCGAACAAGGCAGAGCCATTATCGCCAGCAGGGGTACTACAACTGCTACAGCTTCCCACTCAGGTTTGGGCTGACTTATCTATGAATTTTATTGAGGGACTTCCGAAGTCTTCCGGAAAATTTATTCTTTTGGTGGTCGTGGACAGATTCTCCAAATACAGTCATTTCATTCCCTTGGCGCATCCATCACTGCGGCATCAGTAGCCCGGGTCTTCTTTAACCACATTGTGAGCCTACATGGCATTCCGGAGTCAATTGTTAGTGATCGGGATGTGGTTTTTACTAGTCAATTCTGGCGTGATCTTTTCAAATTCTACAGCACCAAACTGAATTATTCCTCAGCCTATCACCCTCAATCTGATGGCCAGACGAAAGTGCTTAACCGCACCTTTGCCATGTATTTAAGGTGTTTGGTAGGTAACCGCCCTAAACGATGGGTGGACTGCATTCTGTGGGCGGAGTATACATACAACACTTCTTTTCAAACTACCTTATAGGAAACCCCATTTCGGATAGTGTATGGTAGGCACCCTCCACGTCTCTTTTCTTATGATAATGGCTCCACCCGAGTCGATCCAGTTGAGAAAGCTCCCATTGATCGAGATCAGTTATTGGCCGTTATTCATCAGCGACTCAGCCAAGCACAAAGTCGTATGAAAGACTACTATGATCATGGCAGCAGAGACATTCAGTACAACCCAGGTGACTTTGTTTGGCTCAAACTCCAACATTACAGACAAGCTTCCGTATCAGGCCGCAGGCACAAGCTCTCACCAAAATATTTTGGGCCTTTCCAAATTACTCAACGGATCGGGGAAGTCGCATATAGGCTCCAGCTGCCCCCAAAAGCTAAGCTCCACGATGCCTTTCATATTTCCCTCCTCAAGCCTTTCAAAGGCGGTGCACCTCCTCACACTCCTTCTTTACACACCCCCCCCCCCCCCCCCCCCCCCATGGGGGATGGAAATATATCTCTCATGCCCTCTAAAATTTTGGCGGCTCGTCAGAATCCTCAGCGACGAGAAGTGCTAGTTCAATGGTCTCACAATAACGCAACCCCTGCCACTTGGGAGGACCTCGACGTCTTCCAGCAGGTCTACCTACCTTCGAGCTTGCAGACAACCTCGTTTTCCAGGAGGGGAGTGATGTTGGACTTGATAGCAGAATGAGTACTCCAAAGGGGACGCGGACGAGTAGGTGACTCAGGGGAGAAGTGAAGTGCATTAGCCAGTATATGTGCTTTTACATGATTAATATCAAGTAGGAAGCCCACAAGGGCAGTATTATAATAAACTTTAGCTTATTGGGCCATCGGGAAGGAATGAAGGACTAAGCAAAAACTTACTAGGATCTGTGTTCTCCTTCAACGAACCAGGGTCGGAGTTCCCCTGGAACCCAAGGTGGAGGACTCCCTTTGACGAGCCTGATCCTCTTATCTCCATTTATCCCCCTTCCGTAGACTCAAGTCTAGCCTCCTTTCCCTCTCCGACCCTAACTCTAATCATTTTCTAAAATTATATTATCAAATTAAATTTATTTACAAAGAGTCCTCCAAACCCAAACCCACCTTGTAAAGTAGCCATTTTCTTGCTCCATGACAGGATTGGTTTTCTAACACACTTCACAACCTCATCCCTACCCAACTCCATCATGAGATTAATTTTTCGATCCTATTTTGTCTTGCAACCTTATCCCACCCCTCAATAGAGTTGATTTATATATTGGTTAACAAATAAAATCGCAATGAATTTAAAGAATAAATTAACTAAAAATATTCAATTAAAAAATTTCGGGGTATATGTATATATATTCCAAAAACACGCCCATAACCCAAACTTGTGAGGAGTTGCTTCACCATATCCCACATTAAGTGAGTTGGGGGAGTCCCAACCCAACGCTTGTGCGACCCTATCCCAGGGTAATTTCCATTTGAAACACAACTCCACTGACATCCCTAATAGAGAAGTTACAATGAGAAAAAATATATTATAAATATATAAAGTTTCCAAGCCTGGCCGACCTGCTCCAGAAAAAAGCACAAAGCGACCGACGAAGGGGAAGAGAAAAGGAGAAAAGAAGGAAAGCAGAACAGGTAAAAGTCGTGGATGTGTATTTTAATCGCCAAAGGTGAATAAAATGTTTTGCAACATCAAATGAGTGCAGATTGCAAAAGCAGTGGATGAGTCAAAAGAGAAGGTGGATTAATACCAATGAGTCAAAGGAGAAGGTGGATTAATACCAAAAAAGCTGAGCTCAGGTTCATGAATTTCTCAATATTCTCTCTATCGAGTCGAATTTCTTCACCCTAAGTCATCGTTTCCAAACACAGAGATGTTCGCAGTCAAATTACAAATTGCCATCCACATCTAAGCTAAACTAATTTTCACGCTTTCGAGATAAGCTTCATCATTCGTGTTTAATTTCTTTTTCTTTTTCTAATTAAGCCTATTAAACTCGGGTTAATTCAGTGCTCGCTGACGCAGGCTTTTGTAACTCCCACTTGCAATTCCTTAATCAAAACGTGCTTCGAACACTTAAGTGTTTCAATTTGTCTTAATCTCGACCGGAGCATTTCTTTAATTTTTCCAACGAACATGAGACAATGTATCTCGTCGTTATCATATCAGCTTATCCTTTGTTTAATCACTTAGTTTAAGGATTTAAAACTGGTAAAATCCGACCTTACACAAGATTAATATTCTTCAAGTTGTTGTTTGTCTGCAAATGAGCAGATGAGAAGATCGGTAAGGAAGATAAGAAGCTGCCTGATCCTATCCTAATAAGTTATGTCATATAATATAACACTAGTATCAAAAGGGCAGCGATGCCATATTAATTAATTATACTCTCACTATATTGACCATGATTTCGTAAATCAGGTTTACAATTAATTAATCGGATTCAGTTATCAAACATACTTTGTTTGGATTGACATTCAAAATTACGTTCCAAAAAGATAGTTAGCCTCTCTTTTTTTTTATGTATTAATTAACAAAGAGTCACAAGTGTAAAAGACTAAAAAGTGAGATATATAATCTTTTGCTTATCTAAAGATACGTTTGAAAATTGATAGAAATGCACTCAAAAAATAAGTTAGATACATGACAAAATCATAAAAAGGTATATAAATTGTTTGATTCTCATTTTTGTTCATTGAGATTTCTTGTTTTTTTATAACAGTTGACAGCTAAATAAAAAGTTTTATAGACTTGATTAATCTATCATGTACAATTATAAATATTAATTATCCCATTTGTCAAATAGATTCTAAAAGTTGTATCTATTTTTCTCCACTTGTTTTGAGAAACTATGTGTCGAGCATGTTAGTCTCAAGATCCCCATTGAGATAGTTTTGATGATAACAAATATTTGAGTTACTAATAATGTGCATTAGTAGGTCATGTTGCTAAAAATCCCTAGAAGAGATTTTTGGTAGCATATCCGATTGACCAAGCATGGTTTGACCAGATGACCCATACAAAAAGAGTTAGCAAGTAGCTCATGCCAGAAAACACACCGTTCGCATAGATTAACAATATTGTCTGGTCGAATAAGAGAGAGAATAAGCTCTACTAAAGACCGTTTGGTCAAACATCAAAATGATCAATTCAAAAAGAGGGTAAAAGAGTAAAAATAATAAAAGAAGACAACCACATAGTAAGGAGTTGATTGCTTTAGTAGAAGAGATGAAGTGTTGAAGTGCTAAGGAGTCAACCACATTAGTAAGAGAAATGAAGAATTGAAGTATGAAGTGATAAGAAGTCAACCATATTCAAAAGGATTCGACTATATTGAGTAAGAAAGGAGTCGACAATTAAAAATAATAAGTTTTGGGGTCAAAAAGATTTGACCACATCAAAATAGTCAACCACTTTTACAAAGGAGTTGACTTCTTCAGTAGGAGGAAAATATTGTAAGGGAGGAACACGACGAAAGAAGTCGACCACATTCTAAAGTAGTTCATTGCTTTGTGTAAAAATTCAAATATGTAATCATTTAAGCTTAGTTTCGGGAGTTGTAGGTTTCCAAATTGTGCAAGTGACTGACATTGTATTCAACATAAAAAATAGGATTTAAATGTATATTTTTCAGATTTTTTGGACATATTTTAAAACCATTTTTACTAAATGACCAAAAGTCATTTTTTAGCCATAATGACAAGTTTTTTCATTGTTGGAATTTGTGCTTTTTAATACGAACTCGTCCCAAATGAACTATGCTCCTTTCCATGGTGAAAACCAAGTCTCTCAATCCCCCACACATGATTTGGAAATTTTTTCCCTCCTCCTAAGCTTAAAAGGAAGTTGTAGCCAATATTTTTCTCTACTAAACTAAGTATTTCAATATTTGTTCTTTTAAATCCTTCTTGAATAATTAGAGTTTGTTAAATGTGCACCAAGTGATTTTAAGTTTATATTTTATTCAACCACTATATTGTGAAAAGTTGCGTGAATTCAGTTTTGCAACCTCTTCTATTTTCAAATTATATCAATCATTTTAACAGTTTGGTTATAAATAGTGAATGTTGAATCTTATGAGAGACGAATACGAGCAAGAATTTGAAAATTGTCTTGTCTTAGTAGTTTGCATTGTGTACAAATTATATAAGCAAGCTGACATTGTGGATATGAATGTTTTTTTGGAATAACTATTTGAGCTTGTTTGAGGAACTTCCATATGCTTAAATGTAGAAGTGTCCACAGCCGAACGGAGTCTGAAGTATCTAAGTCTTTCAAGACATGTGAGTCTTCTATTACAGTTCAAATGACATGCTCCATTATTGTAAAATAATGTTTGATTATTTTGATGTATGGATTCAATGTGATCTTCCATCTTGAAATGAAATGAGCAAGAGCTATTTGTCCATGGCTGAACATTGAAAGAGAATGATTGATTTATTAGAAGAGGAAAGTTCATTATGCCCCCTCTAAACAAAAGAATTTTTCCTACTGCCATACCAACAGTTTTGGATCAAGCATTGAGCTCAAAATTAAAAAATCCATAGTCTCCTCAACTCTTGCATCAGAAAGAAAATGAATAAGAGAGGTAGACCTCATAGGGTGACATATGCCTAAAGTGCGGTGAATGCATATTCCATCACACAAATTAATCTTATAATTGCTTTGTATTCCTAGAATTGCTTGGTATAGAAAACTTTGACTAGCATTAGCTTCACATTATTTGTAAAATTCAGTGACCCAAGTGGACCATTGAACCAATGAAATGCTCATAACCATTATGGGCATAAATATCCATAATAGCTGCACTTGAAATCAAATGCACTAATGATATGGTTTGCATTAAAGATCTCAAAAATCACAATTTCTTGACAAAGAAAATTAATTATGCTAGTATTATAAAATTAATGATTTGATTCTTTGCTTGATTATTATAATTATGATTTTTAACCATGAATTGGAGTACATGCATAAGTGTCATACGTAGCTGACTATAAAACTTTAAAGTTTGTTTGAATATGCATAGTGTTATTCAAACCTGTCTATAAGTGCAAATGAGAACTAGGCATTCACTTCCTATAGAATTAAGGAAGATCTTGATCTCATAGTTAAATTTGTGTAGATCTTGAAAAAGCACACTAGTTTTAGGTCAAGATTTGGAAATCTTGAGATGTGAACCTAGACTTGAGCCTAATTTGAATATCAAATTGTGTTTGACTAGATGTGACCACTTACATAACCCACTCCAACCTTTCTCTTGAACTTCCTTATATAGGAATATCCCTATAAAACTCAAAGTGAAAATATGCTAAAATGGAATTATCATGAGCTTCAAACCTTGGCGCACAAAGAAGAATTTGAATTCTAACAGTTTATTACCGAAAAAATTTGATTGGTGATGACATACATGAAAAGTGAATTAAAGTACCTCAATAGGTTCAAGTATGAAAGGAGGAAGTGAAGGAAGTTTATGCAAGAGGATATGATAAGAACTTTGGAAGAAATTAACAAAGGATTACAAGAAGATACTTATCTGCAAAAATCTTATTTTCATGTCTGAAAAAAAAAAAAAAGGAAACTCAAAATGAACTAGAGAGTTAGTAAGAGAAATGGAGCCTTGGGTTATTTTATGCAAGAATTCAGGAGAAATGAAAATTAAACCAAATGAAAGGTAATGCACAGAAGAGATGAAGAAGTCACTTCAAATTTAGAGCGTTGAACATGAGAACAAGAGTGTCCAATGAGCATAGTGGGTAGGAAAATTTAAAAGGAGAAAACAAAGGTAGTAGGAAGAAGGAAAAAATATACCCCAAAAGGAGGCCATACACCCCTAGCAAGAGATGAAGAAAATTGAGGTATAAGGTGAAAAGAAGTCAACCAAATTCTAAAGGAGTTGACTACATTGAGTAAGAAAAGAGTCAACCACTAAAAACGACAAATTTTGAGGTAAAAAGTAGTCAACCACTTTTGCAAGGAGTTGACCTCTTCAGTAGAAGGGAAAACATCATAAGGGGTTTAACATAGCGAAAGGAGTTGACTACATTGAGTAAGAAAAGAGTCAACCACTAAAAACAACAAATTTTGAGGTAAAAACTAGTCAACCACTTTTGCAAGGAGTTGACCTCTTCAGTAGAAGGGAAAACATCATAAGGGGTTTAACATAGCGAAAGAAGTTGAACACATTTTAAAGCAATCGACTACTTTGTGTAGAAATTCAAATTTGCAATCTTTCAAGCTCAATTTTTGGAGCTATAGGTTTCCATATTTTTCAATTGATCTATCATTTTTTCTATTATTAAAAAATGATTTAATACATATTTTACATAAATTTTGAACCCTTTTAATCATTTTTTTAAATGAGAAGAAGTCATTTTCTAGCCATTGCAACTAGTTTTTTGAATGTTGGAACTTGTCTTGTTTAACTCAAACTCACCCAAAATGAATTATGCTCCTTGCCACTATGAAAGCCGAGTCTCCCAAGCCCTCACACACGATTTGAGAAGTTTTTTCCTCCTCCAAAGCTTGAAAGAATGCCAAATTTGATAGTTTGCTATATTGAGATTAGTATTTTAATACTTGTTCTTTCAAATTGAATACTTGGTTTTGATTTTGTTGAACATGTGCCAAGTGATTTTAACTTCGTATTTGATTCAGCTTTACATTGTGAGTAGTTGCATGAATGACTATCACTTGAAATCAATTTTGTAGCATCTTTTATTATCAAATTATATCAATACATACTTGTACATTGTTTTATTTGAGGCATTTGAAAGGACTTTTGCAAAGTATTGAAATTTGGAGATAAGATTTCCATGACAATTTAAGATTGCAATTAATAATCCAAGTATTTACTTGCATATACTTTAAGATATATCAATGATACTTGGTGCAGTATATTGAACTAGTTTTAGTATGTTAAGATTCAAATTAGTACTCGTGGGTTTATACTTTCAAATCAATTATTACATTGAGTTACATTATATGTATTCCCTAACTTGAAAAGCCAATCCCAGAATTATATTGAGCTTAAATTTTCATATGAATAAATCTTGACCTGAAAATATTTTCAAATCAAGTCATTAAATGTTATTATGAGTTATCTTTATTTTAAAATTAAATCATTAAAGATTATTTTAAGCTACTAGTTACCTTGAGTAGGTACTTAATATTTGTGTTCTTATTTGGTTGTGCTTGGATTGTTAAAATTTTCCTATTGGGAGGCAATTTATATTGGCTTATATTGTAAGCAAGTGATCCTTATAATTGGATTAAACATTAAGTAGACAACACTATCCAGACCCTGAAATTGTTTAAGAGAAGTTGTGGCAGAGAAGTAGAAAGTTAGGAAGTGTGTGAGTTGCTATATGAGCCATTAGATAAGTAGGCGGTGTTGAAAATCATTTTGTGGGTCTAGACTGGTGTCACTATAAGAAGATTGACTTTTTTGTGATTTTTCTCACCAAAACTAATTTCAACGACAAAAGTCATGTTTCTAGAAAAAAAATTACTGATAAATATGGTTGTCCATGGAACATCATACAAAGAGTGGTAAATCAAAATGTGTATGCTGCTTTGGAGCAACAAAATACCACCATTGAGGGCACAAAAGCTTAGTAGTAGGACTTGTTCTCTCGATGGCTTCACAATTTCCAACAAGATGATGAAGAGGTAACGTTAGTCAGGAGCAATATTCCTATTAAGCCTTCATCAGTGTCCATTTGGGGAGTAGCCGCTAGAACACAAGCACAACGACCAAGAAATTATTTTATTTTTTATGAAGATGAGCAAGGGCTTAAAAACTAAAAAATAGAATGATGAGGATGAGGAAGAAGAAGAAGACAATGGGAAGAAGAAGATGATGAAGTCGAAGAAGTGAATGAAGAAGAAGAAGACAGGGATATAGAAGAAGAAAGCGAGCAATATCAGGATTAGTCGAGGATGGCCTATGTTAGATGTACATGTAACATTACAATTAATAATTTTAATAATAAGCAAATTAGACCATGTATTTTTGTTCTATTTAATGTTAGTCAAATTGTATTAATCAACTATGTGATCCACCAACATGCCACCTAGATGGTCATACCTTTTATCTCAGCCATTGGAGGAGTCTATGTGGTTGTCCCACCGATAACAACTTGAGTCATGGCTATCAGACCTAGAGCTACCCTCTCATCCACAGATAGAACCATGTATCCGCCTGATCCATGATGCTAGTGTTGAGAACTCTGATGGTACATCGCCTTCATGTAATGGTCACTCTTATAATATCTACTTTTTAAAATAGAATAGTTTCTTCATCTTATTTTTTATAAATTACTAATATTATGTATTGTTGAATTTATGGAAAAGATAAATACTTCATTGACTTATTATAATCAGAGTACATGAACCTTTATTTATAAAAGAGGAAGGTAGTAGAGTCCAATTACAATTAAACTACCTTTGTCCCAATTACACCCAAACTCTAACACTTAAAGATAAATCCTAGCATAATTAAATAACCCAATATAAATAGAAGACTAACATGACTAGAACTAGAATTGTTTTATGAGGAGGTGACCATAAGATAAAGATGCCAGCTCGTGGCTATCTTTGTGGGTCCACTTGATCTTCTAACCAACTCGTGGTAATCTTTGTGAATCCTTCTGTTATCCACGCAATAACATTAATATTTTAATTATTTTTCTTTAATTTACTTTATTTTATTTCAGTTAAAGAATTAATAGGTCATAGGGGTATTTTTGGAATACTTTATTTATAGGGGTATTTTTATAATATTTTATCTCAAACCTTTTAAGGGTGAACCCTATTTAAGGGGTAAGAGTAATAAGAAAGACAAGCATTGATTTAGGTTAAACACATTTTTAAGTTCTCCTCAATGGGCTCAGGGGTGTGCGTTCTCCTTAACGAACCTAAGGTTTTCAAGCTTCCCTTTGGCTTGATTTTCTTCTTTCTCTTCTTCCTCCCTATAAATCCATGTGTTAGGTCCGGGACCATAACAACTGGTATCAGAGCGAGAACACAATGAGAGATTTTTCGTTCCATGAAAAATGTATTGCCATACTTGATTTATTGGAAGAAATACGTGAGGGAATGCGTAGACGAGAAATTTCTGCAATGGAGAGGTATATCGATGCCGCATAAAAGAAGGTCATCCGACCTAAATCCTCCGAGCACAAAAAATTCATAGAAGGAAAGGCAGCATACACTATCTTGGATGAGAAGATAGGCCATGGGCCAGAAAAATTTAAAATTTCCCGAGCAGGGAAATCCTCGTCCTGTTGTTCACCGTCCGAAGTCGCTGTGGACGATTTGGGTGTGACCTCAAATCCGAAATCGGGAAGCATGAAATTCTCCGAGAAGCACCCCGAAAATCCAAAGTCAATCCACTCCTACCCATGGTGAGCAAAACTCCTTTCCGAACAAGAGAAGGTAATATTTTTGGCGATTCTTCCAACCAGGATATGTTTTTTAGAGCCCTCTGTCTCAAAAAATCTCAAAGCGGTAAATCCCCAAAGGGCTGCTATTCGCCACTGGAAACTGATGAGGCTCTGTTGGCGCCGTCGGAAACAAATCCGGTGGGCACTCACAGACTCTTCCACGGAATGTGTCCTTGGAAGTTGTTATATTCACAATTTTATCTCGCCAACAACCGCCATTGCTGCTCAAGCATTCATTTGTCTCAATATCATCACTCAAACAAACAGCAGGTTCAGTAGTTTCCTCAAAACTAGCACAAATAGCCATCAGTACAACACCTTTCTCTAACTTTCCTCGATATTGTTGATTATTAACAACAAGTGTAGGCAGTATGGTAACATCTCCCCTGGATCCCTTATCAACTTGAGCATCTTTCTCTTTTTTCAGCACAGGATTGTCAGCATCAGCATTTGGGTTGCCCATGCACTTCTCAATTGTCTTATTGTCAAGTCCAAGAGATTTGATAATTGTATCTACACATTCCTTGTTGTACTTTTTTTCCTTCATAGGGCACCTTATTTGAAAGTCTGTCACATAATCCCACCATACCCAAGGTCTTTTGGACTCATTTGCAACTTTAAAAACACATAATTGTCTCAAGTTCTCAATAACCTTGTTTTTCACTTCATATCCTTGACTAAAATCTTGTTCAGGATCAGGTGCACAATATCTCCCATGATTAATACACCGAGATTTGCATTGCTTGCTAATTGTGAATGCCTGAGGACAATACCAAGTTATATAGTGAGGTGTGAACTGGTTGTATCCTCCTTATTCAAGTAACTGTATTGCACCCTTGAAATCCTTCACAAATTACATCTGCATGTCACACTTAGGCCCATCCTCTTGAGGTGAATCCATGGTTATTAATGATTCTTCGGTGTCATCCGCAACAAGGACAGTTAAGGCTCTAGCATTCTGGGCATTCCACACCTTTAAAGCAAAAAAACAATCTCCACGATCGACCAAAATTAACGTCAGCAGGGCCCTGGTCATCGACTTAAATGAAATCCCGACATCATCAAAACCTTTACACCCATTCTGATTATTTTTTAGGTAGACCATAGAGCAATCGGCTTGTGTCATCTGATCGATCTTTTCAGCCAGAGGCATTCTTCCGATGAGATCTTTAACTCTGGTATTTAATGGCAGATTGGCGTCTTTATACTTCATCATCTTTGAACGCTCTCCACAAACACCACAACTCTGTTATCCAGAAGGAGACTGGAATTCTCCATTTTTGAAACAGACATATTGTTGTTGTGTGCATCTACAATATTATAATTCGTCCCAGAAAAATTGATATAAATCCTCCACAAGAAAATTTTCAGCACACCGTTGTCAATTTGACTACCCAAAAGAATTCTATCTCCATTCTTTTCAGAACCAGGAAATGACAAATTTGACTCATTATCCCTGTGAATCTCCTATTGTAGTAGGGCCCTTATAACTACCTGTTATGATAGCATATATACCACTCAACACATTTCTCAAGTTCACTTTAGGAGGCCTCTTAAATTGTTGAGTAGAAATCTGAGAATTCTCGCTTGACTCGTTTCCTCCATCAAAAAGAGCTAAATTCAAAGGCAATTGATAAGTGAACTCATGCTTAAGGCATTGGCCCTGAGGCACAAGAACCCTTACCTCCAGAGGCAGTCCATACAGAAGGAGAGTAATCTTCTTCATAATGAATGTCATCAGTCGGTTTATCAAGGTTAAACAGCGAAGAATATGAAATATGTCCTTCATCCATGCGTGCAGAAGAAATTGGAAGAGGTTTACTGTTGCTGTTTTCAGCAATAGAAAAATAAGACAACACCCAAAAAAAAATTTCTATCACTCCCGGCATCCCTCAAAAAATTTCATCTCAGAATTCATACACACAAGCCAGAATTTCGTCAAAATGGTTATGTTTCTCTGCTTCCCGGAACAGAAAACCACCAGGCCAAAAATTCGAGCAACATCAATGCTACTCCGTCCCTTGGAGCCCCTTCATCCCCATGGGAAAAACGTTTAGACATATCAATTGAGGGCATTTCAGAAACTTACCCCAAATTACGTTGACATTGGTTCTCCACTGGACTGCAAAGAGCGAGATTGAGAGTGAGAGTGAGAATCCGAAAGCCAAAGCCCATCGGATTTGTTTCCAACAGAGGGCGAATAGCAGCCCTTTGGGGCTTCGCCGCTTGGAGATTTTTTGAGACAGAGGGCTCTCGGAAGCATATCCTGTTTGGAAGAATCACCAAAAATATTACCTTGTCCTATTCGGAAAGGAGTTTTACTCGCCGTGAGCAAGAGTGGATTGATTTCGAATTTTAGGGGTCGTTCTCGGAGATTTTCCCGATTTCGGATTTGAGGTCGTACCCAAATCGTCCACAACAACTTTGGACGATGAACAGCAGGACGAGGATTTTCCTGCTTGGGAGATTTTTAATTTTTTTGGCCCATGGCTTGTCTTCTCGCCCGAGACAGCGTCTGCTGCCTATCTTTCTGTGAATTTTTCGTGCTCAAAGGATTTAGGTCGTATGACCTTCTTTTCTACGGCATCGATATACCTCTCCATTGTAGAAATTTCTCGTCTACGCATTCCCTCACGTATTTCTTCCAATAAATCGAGTATGTCAATACATTTTTCTTAGAACGAAGAATCTCTTATTGTGTTCCCGCTCTGATACCAGTTGTTATAGTCCAGGATCTGACACATGGATTCGTAGGGAGGAAGAAGATAAAGATGAAAATCAAGAAGCTTGAAAACCCTAGGTTCGTTAAGGAGAACGCACACCCTTGAGCTCTTTGAGGAGAATTCAAAACCCTATTTAACCTAAATCAATGCTTGTCTTTCTCATTACTCTTACCCCTTAAATAGGGTTCACCCTTACAAAGTTTAAGATAAAATATTACAAAAATACCCCTATAAATAAATTATTCCAATAATGCACTTGTGGCTATTACTTCTTTAACTGAAATAAAATAAAGTAAATTAAAGAAAAATAATTAAAATAATAATGTTATTGCCTGCATAACACCTTTTTGATCTTCCAACCAGCTTGTGGTTATCTTTGTGAATCTCACTTGATCTTCCAACCAGCTTGTGGTTATTATGGTGGGTCCTACTTCTTATGGGTTTGGGCCCATCTTCTAACACTCTTAGATATGTGGGCATTCCTTGGTCATGTAGGTTTGGGCCCATCTTTCAACATGTATTTTTAATATTTTTGTATCAGAGCCTTCCACATCTCACCCATCAACATGATAGTCCTCACAACGTCAAGGGCATGCCCGTTATAGGGTTTTGACCATTGAGAAGGTCATCATAAATAAATGACGGAGTAGGCAAGATATCACAATTCCACCAGGTTATAGACGCCCGATGGATTTACATAGTAGTGAGTTTACCATATTTATGAGTACACTAATTAGGAGGCATGCACTGAAGAGGGAGATGAAATTCAAGTCTTACAAAGATGAAGAATTCTCAAACATATTTGACATGATCCATGTAACTTCATTTTATTTATGTTTTCTTACTAATTACTTATGTTCTATCGAATGTGTAGTGTCATATGTAATCAATCCTTTGTTCTATCAGTTTTATGTAGGACAAATTCGTCGTCGACCATTATAATTGTTGAAGAGTAGGTATGGAAGAGTCTTACATGACTCACACAAAAAAGTCTCACAAAGCTATAATTAATATAACAGAATCTTACAAGAGTTTCTTGGGAGCAAGTCTCATTGGAGTGTCTCAATTTTAGTTATTTAATTATTTTTGGACTTATCTTTAGGAGTTAGAATTTAGGTGTAACAGGAACATGGGTAGTTTAATTATTGTTAGGTTCTACTTATTTCATCTATTATAACTAGAGGCTCATAATCACGTCAATGAATTATTTCTCTTTTCTAAAAATCCAACACGGTATCATAACAGGATTTTTAAATTGATGTTACATCAACTTACAAAGGCAATGTATTTCTCTCTTCTAATTTGGTTTTTAGTTTAGTTTAGGTTGATCCATCAAATAGTTGTTTATTCTTTGTCAATTAATTCTATTAATTCCTCTTTCTACTTATTCATTGTGCCTACAAGAGCAAAAAAGTGCTCTTTTCTTCTTAGTTCTTGTATTTTTGGTTTCTTCTATTTGGTGTTGAAAGTTAAAACCCGAGCAATGGCTTCTTGTATATTTTTGTAGATTTTTATTATATTTTTTTACATTTTTGTACATAATTTGTATATATTCAATCACATAAATATAATTCTTCATTTTTTTTCTCTTTGATATATTTTATTTTATTAAATATTTTAAAGTAAGTAAAAAAGACATCAAAATAAAATTCTCTACGAAAAATTCACTGAGAATAAATTATTTTTAAAAATTAATTTTAAAAAAATCATGATGAAATTATTTCAATGAAAATAATTTATTTTTAGAAAATATTTATAAATAATTGAAATTATTTCTCATAAAATAATGTAATCGAGAAATGTTTAATTATTTTTGGAAAATTTTGTTTTCGTTAACAATTGTTTTTCTCTCTAGGCTATTGTCGACAAAATTTCTTGGTGAAAAAATGTTGCTACTAATACATTTCTTTGAAAAAATAGACTTTTCTTGATGAAAATCCTAGTGTACATTTAGGCTTGTGTAGCCTAGTTAACTAATAAAAAATGATCTAGACTAGTGAGTCTAATGAGCTGTTGTAAATCTAAGTAAATATGTGTTATAATAATTTGACTGTTGTAATCAATTGAGTGGCATAAGTTGTGTGGACATAATTATAATTATCATTAGAGGTGATTTGTTATAGATGTTGTATGGTAACCGAAGCTTAGTGGAACCTAGAGGTATAAAAACTTCTTAAATGGTGGACTAGCAATCCATGAAAGAATTATGAATCACTTTAAAAAATTGTGTACTTTGTATGTGATTGTTTTCATTTAAACTTTGATTACAGTGCATAAATATAAATTTAAACATAATGAATTAATTAAAAAAAAGAAACACACAATAAGAATTAAGAATTAAGTAAAGAGAGTTAAAATTAAAAAAAAAAAGTTAACAAACCTATCCATCCCCACCCTCTAGAATTGTTCCTCACATGAACGCCGGCTCCAAAGCTCTTGCAAATTACCCACTTTTGGATAAAACAAAAAATTTACAGGTACTTGTACAGATTTGTGATCTTTTAGGATTTAGACAATGAGATGACCAAGGAAGTGTCTAGAAGACAGTAGAACGGCCGAGAGGGAAAGAGGAGATTCCCATATCAAACTGATTTTCTCAAAAAAAAAAAAAAAAATCGCCAAGAAAAGGGGAGAAGTGGCTTTCAACCTGTCGCGAATAAAATGGGATTTGACTTTTGTTCAGAAAAGGGTCATGGGGTGCGTGAATCCGGGCTATCATATATGTTACTTGAAAAGATAGCAATGTACAGAAGCTGAGATGCTGGGAAGAGGAGGAACAGGAATCATGCACGGCTTGGTAAAATCACCACGGGGCTATCATATATGTTACTTGAAAAGATGGCAATGTACAGAAGCTGAGATGCTGGGAAGAGGAGGAACATGAATCATCCACGGCTTGGTAAAATCACCACGTTTATTTTGCATGCTAGACACTCTACTTACACGTTTATTTTCTTTCCTTACTTTTTCATCCCTCTTTCGCTGTTTTCCCAACACCGTACGATTGTGCAAGATTGTGCGGTCTGAAAGAGGTTGTTCATAAATGTATGTCCCCTCCTGATATGACCTGAAAAAAGAACTTTAAGAAATTCTTTGTAATATTTTATAAATATTATAACTAACAATTTAAAGAAATATTTGGTGTGTATAGTTAGCAATATAATTAATTATCACACAAATTTTTCTATAATTTATTTTTCTTAAAAAATAACCTTTTTTATTCAAATTTCATAAATGTTAAAAGAAATTCACAATTATTTTAATACTATTTTAAGAGTGTTAATCATTGAGAACTCGGCGAGTCGACTCGAATAAGTCAGAATCCCTATCCATGTTTCTCTAACAATCGGTCACATTGGAAACTTGTTTGATTTTAAGTTGATGGACAACTTCATTGACTAGACAAGTAGGGCCATATTTTAGGATTTTGTGAACCAATCAAGGTAATCTATAAGACATTTTACATGATTTGAATCCATCGGATGGTGTGGGTTAATAAGATCCACCTTTATTTGATGGTAAAATGTACTAATAGAATGAATTTAAGGTTAGTAGATCATAAATTTTTATTGGGAGAGTGATTCTTCTATATCTGCTTTTCAATACAAAATTTACTCTCCTTTGCTTGAAATTAAAAAAATTGTGACTCCTATGTGAATTATATATTTTGTACTTGTTTGTCAATCTGTAAATAAATGCTCTATGGATGAAGAGAGAATATAGAGCTTTTTAAGTGTCCCTTTCGCTTTAACTAACATATTTTGAAATTCAAAGAACTCACTCTTCCCCCTCTTCCCCTTCACTCCCCCCTAACATGTGCTTTTTTCTTATCTTCTCCTTCTTCTCTCTCCTCTTTTTTTTTTTTTTTCTCTTATTTCTTTGTAATCTCTCCTCTTTATCTTATTATATATTGTTTTCATATATAATGCTTGTTTCTTTTTGCCAAACTTGTGTGAGATTAAGTAGTAGATTAGTGATGAACTTGTTGGTGGGTGTTTCTATTACATGATAATTTTATTTATGTTGTAGTATCCTTTTAAGTGTATTGTACAACAACAAGGGAATGATCTTGTTGAAGTTTCTTAATATACATTAATAGTTTTGTAGTCTATTGCTCGTGTTTATGTCTTTGAGTATTATAAATTATATATATAAAGGTGTATATAATGTTACGTACTTGAATGTAGTTTGGAAAATTTTAATTATATATGCATTATTTAAATTATACATAGTTTTAAATGTAGGCTAAGCTCAAATCCAACTCGAACTCATTTAAAATACTCCAAGACAAGTTTGAGTTCAATTTAAAGCTCAAGGTCGAGTTTGAGCTTGTTTTTAAGCTTACAGTCTTCAAGAGCCCCTAATTATACTTTACCTAATTATCTGATTACTTGATTATTCAATAAATCTTTATTTGAGTTAATATATATTTGAGACAAAACAAGATTCAAGTGCTTTTAAAGGATTTTATAATATTATTTTCTGATTTTATTATACATTCATGTGACATTTTCTTAGGCTTATGAGTATTTCATTATTTTATGATTTATAGTTTTGTAAATAAAATTTGTTGTTATTCTATTTATTTACCTAATTGCTGGTTTTACTGTTTGATAAATAGGTAAGTAAATAAAATATGACAAGCTGACTATATTATATTGATATACTGTTTATCGAATAAGTTAAGTTATGTATAAACAAAATAATGGACAAGATAGCTTATTCCATGCTGTTTATATACCCGTTACCCAAAAGGTTTCATGTGTTTGAAACCCTCACGCTAATTTACATAGATTATGTTTATCTAATTATTACCACATTTATTACAACTATTACCATAACTTAGAAGCGAAGCTGAAGAAGTACTTGATTGATTGACGCCCATATGAATGATCTCAAAACACAAACTGTGGGGCCAGGAACAAATTTAAAGAACATGAAGGGGTCAGGTTTTTTAAAATCTGAACCTGAACCCTGACCCGACCTCCATAAAAACGAGAGAGCCAAATCCCGACCCTGTGTTGATCTCCATTCACACCACCCCCGCCAATTCCGTCCCCGTAATCTTGACTCATCCTTGCTCCATCCCCGTTCTCCATTTCGGCCCGTAGGGTTTATGAAAATCCATCTCCGACCAGTAATCTGAAACCCGATTTCAGGTTTGGGAGCAGTTTTCTATTCTTCATTTAGAGAAAGAGTGGAATTGAAACAAAAAAGAAAGAAACACAGGTGGATTGATACCAACAGGGGGTGCAAGTGTTAGGGGAGAAGAAAAGTTGAATTGAATAAAGAAGTGAAGAAAAAAGTAGATAAGGAAGAGGTATTTTATCTTTTGTAAACTGTGGGTAGCCCACCTTCACGTGTCCTTAGTTTAATCAACCGTGTTTTTCCGTTTAATAAACGTCAATAATATTTTAGTGGTTTGTGAAAGTGGAAGACTTAGAAAAGTACATGGGTTTGCACTCTATTCTTCAATTTCTCAATCGTTTCAAAGAACGGAAAGATGATTTTTTCTCACCAAGTGGGAGTGGATCCGTTTTTTTTTTTTTTTTTTTTATTACTGGAAAAGTCTAAGCCCTCTCTTGTCATGCATCATTAACTTAAGTGTCCAGGAGATATGCATATTTGATTGCTTGACGGCAAAGGGGGAATTTGCTATGTAGATCCTCTAAAGTTGAGTGGAAATGGAGAGTCTTTTGATTTTTTAATTCATTCACTAGTCAAATTCTGAGTTTTGGACAATTTCATGATATTGTTTTAGAAGAAATTACACTTTTGTTTGAGTCTTTAGTCTTTAGGTCAGCTACTCCAATGATTGAGGAATGCTTCGAATGGGTCTATGTCATAAAATGTTTGATTATATCTTTCGTCACGAGTAATTGAGTTTTTTCTTTGGATTAATGTGGGATTTATTGGAGTGGAAAAAATGTTAAAATGTTTTTCGACTTTTAAACATGAGGCTTTGAATCATCCCATGAATAATTTTACCCTGTAGTTGTTAACGAATAATCACGTGGATTAATGAGTTGAAATATGTTGAATTTATTAATTAATTTTTTTTTAAATTGGCATGTCAATTTAGGATAAACCTTGGACCCAACTTTATATGGTATTATTGCAAATATTATTTATATGTGAGTTTCCTCCCAAAATTATCCACATGTAGAATTACAAAAGAGGACTTAGACATGACAAAGAGGGTTAAAAGATGTTAAATTTATTAATTAAAAAAATTTCAAATTGACTTCACCACTATCGTTTTTTTATTTCAATAAATTCTACTTCACCTTCAAAATCCCTTCACGTCAACCGTGCCTCAGCCGAGACGTAAACACCAAAGTCGTTCATCTCCAACCCAGAGAAAACCTAGTAGAAAATTTCCATGGATTGACAACGCCTCTAGGGGAGACTTTTCAATATTGGCAAAGAAGCGAAAATTGATAAAAATAAAATAAAAAATACCAGTTAGTTGAAGCTTACATGATAGAGACTAGTTGCTGAAAGGTTCACTGAAAGCTCACTTCCCCAAATTCAGAAAGAAAAGAAGCAGGTGAACGAGAATGGTTGAACTCAGGAACTGAAACCCCTATTTTACTCGAACATGGCGAAGACCCGACGCACTCCACTTGATATTTTTTTAATCAGATCAGAGCCTAAAAATGATATTGGATAGGAACCCACCTCTTCTTAGCTGTGATTCTTAGCTGTGACCCAATTTTAAGTAAGACATTTCTTGTCGACACGACCGAGTTTGACTGCAACGCAAGGATGAATTTGTCAAAGGCATGAATTCTTCTCAAAGGGTGAATGGCCCATGAAAGAGGCTCACAAGTAGTAGAAAGCCAGAAAAAAAACAAAAATCATTTGTCAAAGGCGGGCTAATGCAGCTTCAGCCCCTTTCTTTGACTCGTTTTCACGAACAGGTAGACCACGCGACCCAAAAGGGCGACAGAGCGAGCTGTGAGAGGTGTGAACGCCCTCTCCCACCGTCTTCCGTTAGATCAAATTCTGTTCTCTCTCATGACCGTTTGACGAAGATGACGCTGGAGATGAATGCAGAGAAGACATGTGCGAAGATTTCAACAGAGGATTATGTCATTTGGTTTGGGATTCTTTAATGGAGGATTGCTTATTTTAGCAGTAGACGACAGTTTATGAAATCTACAAAGTGAAATCTACAGGGGAGCGCCTCCTCCGAGGGCCCCTCCTTCCTAGAAATTGATGGCGTTGCTTTTGAAAATTTGATGCGGTCTTTGGACCATTTGCCGCACGTTTTGTAATGGGCTACGGCACCAAGGATAAATAGCCTGGTTTGCCCATTTATTTCCAGCTCAAGGATTCTGAGTTTCTGATTCGAGGGGTGCAAGAAAGAGAAGGAACAAGGGGTTCGTTTTCTGTTTCTGGACAAGAGATGGTGAGAGCTCCTTGTTGTGAGAAGATGGGACTGAAGAAGGGGCCATGGACTCCGGAAGAGGACCAGATTTTGATAGCCTTTATTCAGAGACACGGCCACGGCAACTGGCGGGCGCTTCCTAAACAAGCTGGTAATTACAGATCATTCTCAGATGGGTTTCTCTCCGGTGATCTAGATGTTCGAAGCTAGAGATTGGCTTTCCGCTATTTGAGTTTTGAAAAAAGAAAAAGAGACCCAGATGGATATATCCAGCAAACGTTATAGGGAGCGATTCTTTGAAGCTTTTGCTACCGTTTTCTCGGCATTTTCCGTTTCGTTTCAATCCAGTTCTGTGTTGTTTCACCGGAATCAACAAAGACTTGTCTTTTTACTATTTTTTCAAATTAATTTGTTCTAACAATATTTCTCCAAAGAGCTGTTATCGTCTCTGCATATATAATTCTCGGAGATCATAAGAAGGCCAAGGGTTCTAATGATATTGCTTCTCCTCGTCTTTTTCAGGTCTTTTGAGATGTGGGAAGAGTTGCAGACTCCGATGGACGAACTACTTGCGCCCAGATATTAAGCGAGGCAACTTCAGCAGAGATGAAGAAGAAACTATCATAAAATTGCATGAATTGCTCGGCAACCGGTAAGAATGAATTCCCTCTATTTCAGACGGTATAGCAAAGTGACTAACTATATTATCTTTCGATTTTTTTTTCTAATAATCCATATGGGAGTATGCATTAACACCCCCTAGTCTTCTCGGACATTTTAAAAAACCTTTTTCTCAACTAATAAATTCAACATATTTGTTTTTCTTCAAATTTTTTTTTCAACTAATAAATTCAACATAATTGTTCTCGAATCAATGTGATACTATTTCTTAGTGAAAAAAACAGCTAAGCCAGAGAACAAAACAAAAAGAACTTAGTCCTTCTGAGTAGCCAAATACAAAACTTAAGATTGCCTAGATCAGCATTATCAATGTACAGAACATCAAGCTCCAAAGATTCTCTGATGCCTTTCACCATTAAATAACTTGAGATTGGGGACATAAATTCATATTCATCTTCATCTCCAGGTTACAGCACGTGAAAAGAAGAAACTGATCTCTATTTTTTTATCCAACATATTTCAATTACAGTATTCTTGTAATGGTAGTAGTCGTCTGAGTTTCTGATATATAATTGTCCGATGTCAGATGGTCTGCAATCGCGGCGAGATTACCAGGGCGAACTGACAACGAGATTAAAAATGTTTGGCACACCCACCTCAAGAAACGGCTGAAGCCGAATCCCACCACCTTGGATATCCAAGGGCTCCAGAAGGAGAGACGGGAATGTGAGCTCCGGTTGTGGAGAGATCGGCAGAACATAAATTTCCCGACCCATCAGAGTTTCGATAACAGCGAGTTTAACGCCGTGTCCCCACAGCAATCTTCCAGCGACGTTTCTTTCTCAGGCACCGATTCCTCCACTGTTACAGCAGAGAACTGTTCCATGGTCACCAAAGACGAGCAGCTGACAGAACTCGACGAGAATCTATGGTCGGAAGCGCACTCCACCGGAGAAGACTCGGGCAAAACGACAGAGGTTTTCTCCACGACCACGTCGGAGCCACAATTTCAATGCCCAACCTCTCCGGCCATGCTTCAAGAGCCTTTCTATGCACACGACCCTTACAACGACGAGAACATGGATTTCTGGTATAATTTATTGGTTCAAACCAGTGAGTTGCCGGAATTTTAGTCGGAGAATCTCTTTTCCTTTTTGTTCGAAAATGGGTTGCAAACTATTGCATCATTTATGGTGTCTCAAGGGCGTTCGCGGACAACGTGTATGGAAGAACAGACGGAAAAGTCGCCCCGGAAACCATTGAAGTTGCTGCGAACAAACAAAAAGGTGGGTCCACCTATACGAAAAACGATTAGCCGCTGTCGATGAGCTTCGGATCCAAGAAAAGGAAAAGGAAGTAGGAAGAAAGCGAAACGAGATTTGAGGTTTTTTTGATTTTGATGTATAATATTTTGGGGAAAGAGAGGAACAAATGTAAGTGGGACGGTGTGACGAATACTAACACTGATTGAGACCCTTTTGAATGCTATTTAACCCTTTCAATCTACAATCATCTCTGATCAAACAGCCTTAAATGCCTTCATATTTTCTTCGAGACGACGAATTCATGAGGCCGTTCGCGTTTGATGTCAGACTGAAAATCCAAAGAGGGAGTTCGCATAAAAGATCCAAAAGAGAGGTCATTCATGAGCAGACAACAGGCGAACAGTTTACTTTTGATTTTGTTTCATCTGCTACAGCCGATGAACTATACTGATCAATAAGTGACATATTTGCTTTTCTTCTTTGCTAACATCATTAACAAGTAGACCTTTTGATTGTCCCATTATCCATCAAATTTGGCTTGGGATGATCTATATGTTCATAAAAAGTTTGAACTAGGGATAATTTTCCACTCTATTTCGCAGGTGATGCGCATGTTTTATATAATGTCGCATAAAAAACAGTGTTTGTGATGAATTCATTAATAGAGATAAAAATAAAGAGCTGATAGAATTTGAGAGCATTGTAAACTTTGTTGTATATTAGGTAATTTTTGTTGTAATCCTATAAATATTGCATGTTCAATAAAAATTATTGGGAAATTATTCAATCACTCTTCTTCTTCTATATTCATAAATGGCGAAAACATGAATGAAAGACTCTCCCCCTTTATTTTTAAAGGGCTAGAATTGTGAATGGAAGTTCTTCCTACTCAGTTCGTTGAGGATCCAAAAGAGGGAGTTCTCGTTTTTTACGAATTAGACTTTATTTTTTCTGAGACGACAAACTTTTGACTTAAAAACTCCATTATCAAATGATACTAAGTTTGATTTATCTTAATCTTTGACGGCTAGCAAGATAGAAATAGGATATGTATCAGAATTTTTTATTGATGAGAATGTGGAAGTTTAGTTACTAAGTGACTAATCACGTTTCTATTAAATTAGGGGTTTTACTTCTTGGAGGGAGCTTCCTCGTTCTTATTTGTTTGCACGATCTCTGATTTAGCATAAAAAGTTTAAATGATGAAAATAGTTGTCAAACCATAGTCAATCTTATTCTCACTCTCATATGGGTTGAAAATAATTTTAGTTGGATTTGAGACATTTAATGTATTTAGAATGGCATTAGTAGGAACTGCAATTGCCTCGGTTCTTATCAATTGGAATCTTATTTAATGGAATACACTTTAAATGTTTATGAGGTGTAAAAATTTGAAAGTAATATATAAAATAACTATTAAAATTACAAAGCAATAAAATTTAATAGAATTGTTGAGGAACTAAAGAAGTTTAAAAGGAATTTAAAAGTATTTTAAGTTATTTTATTTAACAAGCACAAAAGAGTATATTTTTCATTTTCATGGTTGTGCAACTTGCAAAGTTGACCCAAACTTGAGTGGAGGCAGGTCAAGTTATGGGATATGACTTGTCCCTTCTATTTTTAGAGAGTCTCCTTTTGACTCTCCTTGAGCCTAGATTTAGACACAAAAAATTGACTTCATCCAAGCCAAGTCCAATCCCAATCCCAAGTACTAGTTAGTAACCATATCATGCATTTTATCCCAGCAATATGAAGCAAACAGGCCATAAAAATATATTATTATTTTGATGACATTTGTAAAAACAAAAAAGTTAAAAAGGGAATTTTATGTTTTGCAAACAAATTTAGAAAAATAGGTAAGATATTAATTATCTGCATTTATATGACAAGTTAAGAGAAAATGTTCCAAAAGGTTTTCATCATTAATTTTTTTTAAAAAAAATATTGAAATGTAAGTTTTAGGAAAAGATGCAAAATGTTAGTCATGAGGATAATTTAGAAATAAGCAAAAAATAATTTATTTATTTATAAATAAATATAGGTATAATTTTAGTTTTTTTAATTTTAAATGTAATGAATAAAAATTAGGGTAGAAGGATATTTTCATTATTTCATAAGACAGGTACAAAGAGTAAAAAATGAATTTTGTTTTTTTTTATGGTATGTATAAAAAATATTTAACAGGAGGTCAATTTTCATTATTTCACACACACACACACACACACACACACACACACACACACATATATATATATAACATAGAAAGTTTTTTAATATAGAAGACAAAAACATTAGATATGGCCGAAAAATCTTAAATTTTATCTCTTTTATAATTTTTAATTTAGGAATATAAAAATAAAATCTCAACACTGTAAAGGAAAATGCTATAGTGATTTAAATGAATGGTTATTCCACCCTAGGGTAACTATAGAATTACAATTCCATTAGAATTAGGGCCTAGACACCTTCAAATGAAGAATTTCTTCTGCTCTCATTCCTCATAATGAAGAAGATGATTTGTGACAGGCAAAACTAATCTCAACTCTCACAAACTCTTTCACTGTCGAGTAATTACTGAATGTTATTTGCCTTGTACGGTTTACTTTCGTCTAGCCACTCCCTCTGTTAACAATTAATTATTTCTTTAATTGACAACAATTAATATAGGAAACAAGTAGATGAGAGAAATGGGTGATGAAGGATTATCTTCCCTTTTGTTCAGGAGATAAGATTTGCTTATCTTCCCTTTGATTTAGGAGATAAGATCTCCAAGATTGTATTTATTCTTTCTGTTCTAAAATATATAAATACCACTCTTAATCAATGCAAAGATGTGGTTTAATTCAGCTTCTCATATGGTATCAGAGTAGATAGATTAATCCTCTGCATTTGCCTTCTTCCTACTTTTTTGTTCGAAATACTCTCCACTCTCTCCCTCTCTGCAACACGCTCTCTGGCAGCAACTCACCGATCGAGCTTTTGTGCACCTCAAGCTTAACCACCGACCGCACTTCGTATGAGTCGTGTGCATGTGTCACCCCTCCTCTGGTGCACCATCACCGAGGGCAACAACATGATTCTCCTCCGCGCAATTCTCCTCTGTTTTCCTCTTTGCTTCCATTGCCCTCCAATGTTCCTACTTCCCTGCTCTTTCTTTCAACACCATTCTGAAAACTTGGCTTTAACCTCTTGTTCAGTAGCATGTGTCTTCACAGTAGCATCCTTCTCAGCCTTCATGACCCTCGCCGGATTTGTAGTGATGTTGTCGTCGTTGCCTCTCACCAGCACTGAGCTCTTTCCTCCATTTTTAAACATGTCCATGGCCGCCATCAACCTTTACCTCCATTGTAGTCACCATCGCAATCATCGTTGACCTTCACCTCTGTCGCCGTCGTCAAAGACCATCATCTCCATCACTTGACGTCGTCGTCGCTTCCTTCCTAAGCCTACATCTCATCTTCCATTTATCCTCTCCTCGTTGCCGATATCCAAATTCCGGCGACGACCGTTCTTCCTTTTGTTGTCATTCAGACTTTCCATCAATGACATGTCCCTCACCGCCCCACTAGTCACTAACGCAACCCAAGTCAATGCCCTCCAGCCTTCGACATGCAACAACCATCGATTAGTCCCCATAGAACCATCGTCATTGCTGTAGAGGAAGTTCACTAGCGCCTTCACAAGCCACCATCATCGGAATCGTGCCTCTGGAGTCGCTGTTATGGTCCCGGATCTGATCTGACACATGGATTCGTATGGAGGAAGAAGAGGAAGAAGAGAAAGACAAAAATCAAGCCAAAGGGAAGCTTGAAAACCCTAGGTTCTTTAAGGAGAACGCACACACCTGAGCTCATTGAGGAGAAATCAAAACCCTGTTTAATCTAAATCAATACTTGTATTTCTCATTACTCTTACCCCTTAAATAGAGTTCACCCTTACAAGGTTTAAGATAAAATATTACAAAAATACCCCAATAAATAAAATATTCCAAAAATGCCCATGTGGCCTATTAATTCTTTAATTGAAATAAAATAAAGCAAATTAAAGAAAAACAATCGGAATAATAATGTTATTGCATGCATAACATTACACTCCCCTGGAAGAAAGAGTTTGTCCTCAGCGCGAAGGTAGGGTCTGCTGGCCCGAGCCGACGTCTCCATCCGTTCTCAAATATCAACCGAGGTATCTGTGTCAGCTTTCTGAACAACAAAACTGGAGCATCCAACCAGAGAAGCAAATTATTATTATTATTTTTTTGTTGGACACTATCAACTTCACTTGTTGTAGCATACCCCAATACAGATAAGCAATCGAACAACAAGTTGAACGATCACCAAAGCCAAACTGGTAACTTTTGCTTCGACATTAACAACCTTTGTTGGAGCTGCCCCAACAGTTGCCTCATTGGCAAAAAATAGCATGTCCCCAATAACCTCAGTCTTTGGACCCAGTCCATGTTCAGCAAATTGCCCATCATACTTGATGAAAGTAACATGGCTGTAAGCACTGAGCATGATATCAAGATATCATCGGGGTCTACTACTTTGTCAAGATCCACCAATTCAAGGTTGCACCTTCGGTGAAACTTCTCGTCCATATCAAGAACATATGCACACCCGCACTCATCCCTGAATCCAGCTGGACACTAGCATTTACTGCCCTTAGCCTCTTGACAAGCTGGGAAGGAATGTCCATCTTGAGTAGCTTGCCAACAACCTCCATTGTTTAGCTTGCATCGTCCATGCCCACTTGCTTCACAATGGCTATAACCATCCCCCTTGAACTGCACTCCTTCTACCAAGGGACACTCACATACTCTACCACGGAACGTGTCCTTGCAAGTTGTTATATCCACAATTTTATCTCACCAACAACCCCCATTGATGCTCAAGCATTCATTTTTCTAAATATCATCACTCAAACAAACAACAAGTTTAGTAGTTTCCTCAAAACTAGCACAAATAGCCTTCAGTACAACACCTTTCTCTAACTTCCCTTGATACTGTTGATTATGAATAACAAGTGTAGGCAGTATGGTAACATCTCCCCTAGATCCCTTACCAACTTGAGCATCTTGCTCTTTTTCCAGCACAAGATTGTCAACATCAACATTTGAGTCGCCCATGCAATTCTCAATTTTCCTATTGTCAAGTCCAAGAGATTTGACAACTGTATCTGCACATTCCTTGTTGTACTTTTTTTCCTTCATAGGGCACCTTATTTGAAAGTCTGTCACATTCAGTTATGCGTGGTCATCATAACTTTCCATACTGTCAAAAAGCTTGACTATGTCATTTTTCACTATGTCAATCACATATTGACCAACTTCAACACCTGCTAATGTAAGAATTCCTGCAAGTGGTTCAAGTGCCACCCTCAAAGCATAAGCACTAGATTCAGCTCCACTGGAATCATACTTCCCTTTTCCAACACTTTGGGTTAGTGCCTTGATAGCATGAAAAGAGCCATCTGCATCCTCAAGAAGTACCTCGGCTGGGCTGGCTAGCAGCAGTGTATGCTGGATTGCTACAACAACCTTGTTTGCTTGGCTGGTTGGCAGCAGTGTATGCTGGACTGCCACAACAACCTTGTTTGGTTGGCTGGCTAGCAGCACTGGTAGCAACACTGGTTTCTGTAGTGCCACAGCAGCAACACTGATATGCTGTTCAGACGCCGCCCATAATTTAATAGGTTTCCCGTCAACAACCATAAAAATCATTCCCCATAGCATAATATTCATAATATGGCCAAGAGAACCATCATTATTGAGAGTCTCCCTATCTGCCAAAAACTTCTCAAAATCAATGGTATTAAGACAATCTTTCCCAAAGACAATCCCTTTGCCACTAATGATTGCAATTGAGATGAGATCAATGCCTGGTAAACCATTAAATACCCCACGAGCAGCATCAATTATAGCATGTTTCTGCAATACATTCAACATTGTGCGGTCCACAATGTACTTCCCACGAGCTTCTTTGTAAAGATCAATCCTTTCACCAAATCTCTCACGATGAATACGTGTTTGATAGACTACATCGCATTTAGCCACCACTTCCATCAGATTTGTGCTTTCTTCCCACTCTATCCCCCTAGATGTCAGGTATTCCTTGATATCATCCTTCATCTTCACTACATCAGGAGCTACAAAGTAGAATTTCGCATCACGGTACTTCTCGAGTAGATAAGCTAATGAACGAGCAGTCTTGCCATTTGCCAGATCTCCCACTAATGCAACACGAATGCCATCTACTTTGCCTATCTCTCTTCCGATCATATACACATCCAATAGAGCCTGTGTAGGGTGCTGGCCTGGACCATCCCCAACATTAATAACAGGAATTCCTGCTGGTGATGAAGCTCTTCTGGCAGCATCACTTTCAATTTCACGATAAAAAAATGTACGTGCAACCCTGCCCTGAATACCCAACAAAATTTCATCAACAAAAGTCACACCTGGGTGGAATTTTTTGACAAACAGTAGTCGAGCAAAATACAAATCATCCAAAAGATTAAACAAAAGGTTGCCAAATTGATAATGGGACATGCACACTGTTGTTGTTCTATTCAATAGAAAGATAAAACAACATCCAAAAAAAATTGCAATCCTTCCTGGCATCCCCAGAAAATTCCATCTAGGAATTGATACACACAAGTCGTAATTTTGTCAAAACGGTTATGTTTCTATGCATCCTAGAACAGAAAACCCCCAATTCAAAAATTCGAGCAGCGTCACTGCTGTTGAGCCCCTTGGAGCCCCTTCACCCCCAAGGAAAAATCGTTTATACATATCAATTGAGGGCATGTCAGAAGCTTACCCCAAAATACTTTGATGCTGGTTCCCTGCTGGACTACCGAGAGTGAGAATCCGGAAGCCAAAGCCCACTGGATTTGTTTCTATCGGCACCTTCTCTTTTTCCGGTGGCGAATAACAGCCCTTTGTGGCTTCATTGCTTGTAGATTTTCTTAGACAGAGGAGGGACGACCGAGCTGATTCACCGAGACAACATTAGATCGAAATGCTTCCGTTGCTGTTCTGGGAGACATTTTCCTATCTGTGAGAAGAGATTTTTTGATGTCAAACCCACGTCAGCCATTACCGATGAGGTTTTGGCAGAATACCCTTCCAATCTGCCACCTGATTTCAGAAGTTTCGAGACCGATTTCGGATTTAATGTCTTATAATTCGATTTATGATGTGCAGGGTCCCCGTTGTTCAGCTTTCGATTTCCCTACGTGGAAAGTGGTAATTTTTCTAACCCTTTGCCTTTCTTCCAGTCTGAGACAACTCCTGCTGCCTCTCGTTCTATTTCGTGCTCAGAGACGGTGAAATTTTCTGGCTCTTGGCCTTTCTGGCCGTCCAAGACAGCGTCTACTGCTCTCCTTCTGTGCATTTGTTGTGCTCGCGATTTGAGGTCGTATGACCTTTTTTATGTTAGCGAGTTGCTCCTTGTAGAAAATTTAATGGCAGATGCATGCGATCTTTCGTCACTACATGCGCATATTTCTCCACACCATGCGCGTATTTTTTCCAATCTCTCGTGCATAGCAATCCATTTTTCTTGGGATATAGAATAACCCATTGTGTTCCCGCTCTGATACCAGTTGATATGGTCCCGGATCTGACACATGGATTGGTAGGGAGGAAGAAGAGGAAGAAGAGAAAGACGAAAATCAAGCCAAAGGGAAGCTTGAAAACCCTAGGTTCGTTAAGGAGAACGCACACCCTTGAGCTCGTTGAGGAGAACTCAAAACCCTGTTTAACCTAAATCAATGCTTGTCTTTCTCATTACTCTTACCCCTTAAATAGGGTTCACCCTTACAAGGTTTAAGATAAAATATTACAAAATACCCCTATAAATAAAATATTCCAAAAAGGCCCATATGGCCTATTAATTCTTTAACTGAAATAAAATAAAATAAATTAAAGAAAAATAATTAAAATAATAATGTTCTTGCACCTCCTTGGTCTCGCCTTCTTCTTCCTCTATTTCGACCTTCGATTAATTAGAAAATTTTTGATTAATCGAAGGAAAGGGAGCCCACACACGTGTGAACAACGCACGTGTAGCTTAGGTAGTTCACATGTACAACAAAATTTTAAAAAAAAATCCTCACAGTCTATGACTGCCTCTTCACTCTTTGTCAGTTCTAACTCACTGAAAATCTCTCTCCAACTTCAAGCCTCTCCCTCTTGGCTAAAATTTGTCCTTATCGAGTATGATCTCTTTGAGAACATTGATGGCTCTTAACCCTGTCCATGGAAAACCCTCACTACAAATCTCTTCCCAAATCCAAGCCACTCCCTCTTGGCTCAAACTCGTCCTTATCGGGTGTGATATCTTTGGTACATTGATGGCTCCAAACCATGTCTACCGAAATTCCTCGCTGCAAATCTTTTCCCAAATTCAAGTCTTTCCTTCTTGGCTCAAATTCGTCGTTACCAGGTATGATCTCTTTGGGTACATTGATGGATCCAAACCCTATCCGCCGAAAATCCTCAAACTACAAATTTCTCCCTAAATTCAAGCATCTCCCTCTTGGCTCAAACTCGTCCTTATAGGGTATGATCTCCTTGGGTCCTTATCAGGTATGATATCCTTGGGTACATTGAGGACTCCAAACCCTGTCTACCAAAAACCCTCACTACAAATCTCTCTCAAATTCAAGCCTCTCCCTCTTGGCTCAAATTTGCCCTTGTCGGTGAAGCATCTCATCATATCACCACAGACTTGCAACTTTTCTCTTCATGTGCCATTTACTGGATCTGATGATGTTATGATTGGCGATGACACTTGTCTCTCCATTACTCACACCGGATCTTTGCACAGGGGTAATCCGTTTGAAGGGCAACTTGATCTTTGCACTGGGGCAACTTGTTGATCTCGTTATAAACCATTGCCACTTTCACAATTTCAGTTACTAAGACCATGGCCTATTTTGAGGGGGCATGATAAGAGATTATCTTCCCTCCGGTTCAGGAGAAAATATTTTTTATTTCCCTTCGGTTTGGGAGATAAGATCTGGTTGCTCCAGTTTTGATCTCTTTTGCACCTTCCCAGCAGCTCTGAGTCTTCGAGCTCATCAGACCAGACATTCGTTAATTGGAAAGACGGGATGGGTCGGCGGCTCTACCAACGGAATGTGCACTTCCCTTTTTATCATTGTTTGGACTTTTCACGTTCTACTCTGAGGATTCGAGTCAATCTCAGGGCACTTTTTAAGCCTTCAGATTCAGTTAATTTCCTACCAGATTCATTACTAACTTTATTTGTTCTCTCATAGAATTTCCTCGGTTTACAAAAACACAAAAACCTGAGGCAGGAAGTGCCCTGGACCGACTGCATGCTGTGAGTTTTTACCAGTTCTATGAACTTCGTTTTTTCCTTGGACTTTCAGGCCAACTTCCCCTTAGCTTATCACGGAGGGTGTCTCGCTTCTCTGCTGTGTCAAGCTTTTCTGAAAGAAAATGGCTTCGTTGACTTAAAATATACGAGAAAATCAATTCGATTTTACTGGGTTTTATCCAATCAACCCAAGGGGACTTCGATCTTCTCCGAATTCTGATAGAGAAATTAATGGCTTCCCACATGATTAGGATTCATATTTAAAAGCGTCATGACTCGTAAAAGATAACTGCAAATCTTTTCTCAGTGGAAGAAGATGAATGGAGATAAATAAGCACAGCCTCAGAGTCAAGAAACATGGAACTTCAGCTACAATTTCTTTTTTTAGTTGCATACTTGGACTCTGATGATCATCAGTTCTTCAAATTCAAAAGAGGCTATAATAACAGATCTTATCAGGAATGCTCCGGCAACAAACGGCAGTTCCGAATTATAGGACGTTGTAAATTACAAGGGGCTTTCACACAGGCTGACCCTGTTGTTTTGTTGATGTAGTGGAGGTAGGGGTGAGCGCACTTAGTCAGGGCTGATCATGTCGTCTCATCAATTTTTCACGTGGAGACGACGAGATGCATGGAAAATTGGAAACTGTAATAAGTTTTAACGAAGTTTGGGCCAGTACCGAGTGATTACGTGGTTCAAGAGGTTTCCCTATTCAATGGCTTAAACTCCTGGGTTACCAATCTCTTTTAACCTAGGTTGGTGTTTTATAATAAGACATTATTAATATAATTACAAGTACGCATTGTAGGGCTACCTATTTACTAATCATATTATGGTCCGATCTCAATAAACAGTTCGAGCTGCCCACCATATCATGCGCCTATCTAATTTTCATCCTGTCTTTTAGCTCATAACCCTATCCTCGCCTACCCCCTAATGGATTTGTTTTTTCAATCTTGTCACACCTTGCAATCCTACCTCTCAAATATTTTTTATAAATAAAATCAGATCACAATTAAAATGTAAATTGTTGATTTTCAGGGTTCCATAAATTTAGGTCATGGAGAAAAATGAGAGAGACACTATTGGGAGAAAACGGAAGGAGAAGGTTATGGACTTTATCCAAACCCTCCATCATAAGGTATATTTATAGATATCAAAACTACCAATATTACAAGTATACCCTTCACCCTAATAAGAATGAAGAAGAGATAAGAAACATAAACTAATTACATCAGTGCCACCCTAATTACATCATATATTCCAACACCCCCTCAAACTGGGAGGTAATGACAGTGATCCCAGCTTGAACCAAATAACATAAATGTAATAATAATCTCCTCCATCACGGTGTCCCAAGGATAAGTACGAAACTGGACACAAACTCTCAAAAGGTAGAAATGGGCGATAAAACATAAGTCGAAACCAAACTCGAAGGATTTCGAACGAATATAGTGACAATAATCACTAAAGTGGGTAATGCCTGTCATTCACAGGATGACGATAAAAGACCCACGGGTACCAATAAAAAGTCTCAATAGACTTAAAACACCCATATGAATAAAAAGAACAACCAAAACAATGCTTTAAAAGGGTTGACCAATAAGGGTAAGTGAGAGTCAAATAAAGGATGGTAGGAGAAAGACTTCCGAAGGGTAATGGGTGATGGGTAAAGAGGAATATAAATTGCTAAGGCCACCATGTGTTTTATTTTTCTAAGAAATTCAAAATTTGCATCAAACGAACAAATGCCACCGACAGTCCACAAATAATGAGCCCAAAGCAAACAACTGAAGAGTTCTTCTTTAGAAATAATGTCTCAATCAAAGCGATATAATAGCCGCAACGGAAATGGGCCAATGCCAAAAAAACTTGCACCATATGTGCAATTTTATAGGAGCGAATAACCAATTAATAATAGAGGTCCTTAAGAATAATAAGGACATATGAAATTGTCCGCAGCGAGTCCATCAGTAAAGAAGGAAGTTGCACTAAATTCGAGTAAAAATCCAAGATAATAATTCAGCCGGAGCAGACCGAGTTGAACCAAGTCAAATAATAAAATAATATATCCGAGTCGTGGCAGAAATATGTATAATCTTTGGTATAGACACGTATACCGAGGCAAAAAATAAGTGGCCATGACTGAGTTGACCCGGACTGAGTTGATTGGGACTGAGTTGACTCGATCCGAGTAGACTCCGTCGGGAACATAACTAGTAACTGCCCTTGGGTTGCTGGGTTTTCTCGCTCGGTCTGGGTTGCATCGGGCGCTGAACCGGCGCCAAATTAATTTTTTTCCTTAGGAAAAATGTATGTACAGTTGCTTCGTCTTCCTCTTCTCGGCACCGAACACAGCGACTGCTCAGTCATCTTCGCCCTACAAAGTGGGCAACGCAGCTGACACAGTAACGTTTGGGTTTGATGGACAATTTGCTCCGGATTACATAAAGATCCCAAAGAGATTTATTGAAGATAGTAGTCATCATCCCGAACAGGGCGGGACAACAGAGTCGTCCCACAGCACTGGCTCCCGAACGGAAAACCAGAGAACCAACAACAATGGTAGCCAAACAGACGAGCCAGCGAAAAGTGTGCGAGATATTTTTGAATAAAAAAAACAATCCAGCATAGAGTTTCCGAAATATTTTCCGTGCTAATCGCAGGCTTCGGATATCATGTATATTTTCCAAAGATAACGTTTAAAGATAAAACTTCGAACCAGCTCAACACTTCCGAAAATTAATGGTTTGATGAGAACAAAGATAATTCGCTGGTTTGAGAACAAAGATAAATCCGGCAGAGGCAAAAACTAAGGCCACGACGGAACAGTTGTTCCAGCCGCAACCTGCTGTCGTTGTCCCCGCTTCCAAACAGAGCGGGACAACGACGAACCACAGCATAACATAATCTCTGTAGAAATAAAATCGTATGGCAGAGGAGTTTCGGGAAACCAGCAGCAAAATCAAGTTCAAAATTACAATTCCGGATAGAAAATGAAGCAGAGAACTAATGGCTCCTTCCCCACTCGCTTCCGACTAGAGTGGGACAACAGCGAGATACAACAGCAATAGAAAATAATACTGATGACTGCAACGGTCCAGTAATAAGTGATCATGACACCAGAGAGCCATGCAGATTCAGCAGAGAGCTCTAGATTACCAGGCTGGATATACTACTGATGGATCAACTTCCAAAACACTTACATTAGGATACGATTTATCAACAACTTCCGGTAGAGAGCAATGCACAATAGGAATAAATCAAGCAGATAGAACTTCCAGAAATAGAAGAACAACCATGAATCAATTAGCAGCGATCATGTATAATGAATAGAGATTGATGGCAATAATCTTGGTAGACAGTGGAAGACATCCAAAAATAAAAACACACAGAAGCAGAGACGTCCACACAACAATGAAAAACTGAAAAATCTGTTGTAAAGGAGATACTTATCTTCTCATTCATCGTCTCCACACCAGCAAAATATTGAGATTATTTTGAGGCCAGAGAACTAGAATAACAATATAAAAAATAAAATAAAGTTCTAGCAATGACAAAAAAATAAAATGCGAAAGAAAAAATTGGTTTCTAGAATTCTTAAAAACATATAGCTAGTCCTGAAAATCAATGCTCTGATACCATGTCGATTTTTAGGACTCCACGAATTTAGGTCATGGAGAAAAATGAGAGAGACACCATTGGGAGAAAAAGGGAGGAGAAGGTTATGGACTTTATCCAAACCCTCCCCCATAAGGTATATTTATAGATATCAAAACTACCAATATTACAAATATACTCTTCACCCTAATAAGAGTGAAGAAGTGACAAGAAACATAAACTAATTACATTAGTGCCACCGTAATTACATCATATATTCCAACATAAATAAATTAAAAATTACCCCATCACCACATTTAATGTGGCAGGGCAAGGTCGGTTCACTATGAAACTCACCATGCTACCATCCTTAATGCTATGTGGCTCAGATAACACACACCTTAATCTCATGACAGATGAAACAATCCTGTGTTTTCTCCTAAGTTATCTTAGTCACTTCTAAATCTCTTGGTAGAAATGACATGTTATTTAATCACTAATCACATGAACAAACACTATGTGTATCTCTTTATTCCTTATTTTTTTTAAAAAATGAAAATAAATCTTCATTATGGTAGACCAATTTCATAGCAATTGTTAGAGAATTTGTTTTGTTACAATCAAATTTGGAAAATTCCCACATTTGCAGTTTAAGATGTACTACTTTTCTAATTCATGCTACTACTATTATTCTAACTAGATCCCTATAGATTGCTTCTATGCTAGAAGCGGAATAATTATTTGCCTTTTTCTCGTCTAGGATATAAGGTTTTCTTATGTAAACACCATATCTAGATATAGATCACCTTGAGTCCGAATTCCTTGCTAAATCTGAAACAAAAGCAGCCATTACACTTTGTAAACTACTAGTAGAGACACTTTTCTCCTTTTAAATGTCATATTGTCATTAATATATGCCTTCACATACTTGAATATGTCTATGTTTTAATACTCACCATTGGTGTAATTTTTGAGCTACTCTCATTTATCTCCTTACTAACACGTCATAATGACGCTATAGTTATTCTATGACAGTTCGACCTTTTAGAATAGAGACCTAATATTATCTCTAGTAGGACCCAACATGACTTCTGCTGCTACTTATACTATTAAGGTTTTGATTCTATTCCTACCGGCTTATCACCACGTGGGCTAAATCGTCATTCGACATCGCAGTTTTCAGAGGTCCCCAAGCTGTACATGTCAACCAATGCAGCTCCATGGCTGATTCAATAGTATAGAGCACAACTCCGTTTCGTTTTCTACCTCGGAGCGTAGCCGAATAATACTAAGTATATAACTTCAGTCCTATTTGGCACTATTTCGATATAATTTAAGTGACACTATTTTAAACAGTTACTGTTACAATTACAAAATCTAAAGAAAATAAACAATATACTGTGGAGATCAAATATATTTATATGCGGAATTTAAAAATAAACTGATATTGTAGAGATTCAATATTATAGACATGAGGAAATTAAAATATTGTTGTAAACAAAATTTAAACAAACTAATTACATTACTCCCGAAGTTACCGACCTTGTTATCGGTCGGCTCCCTCTTTACTACCCAGCTACTGCGGTTGTTTTGCACATGCCGTGCTTTGGGAACTTTGTTGGAAGATGCTTGCCTGAAATCACCTTGCTTCATCGGTCTTCAACTTGCTATATGATTTTTGGGTCCGTCTTTGAATGCCCTGAGCTTCATCTGAGCTTCAGATTTATAGTCAAGAGTAGAAAAAACTTTCCTCTTTTGCCCTTATATAAAAACTAAAAGAGTTTACAATTCCTAAAAGTTACAGAGACTTTTTAGAATTATCCCTCTCTACATTTGTGCATTTTCATTCCATTTTAGATGTATACTTTTTTCTTAAATCAAAACTTTGAGTTTTCACTATCCAATTGTCTCGTAAACAAAAAGATTAGAGGCAAATTGATCACAACAAAATGAAAATTTTAGAGTTTATGTATGGAAAAAATTAAAAAAAATAACAAATGTAAGTAAAGAAAATTTATTCACACACCACAAACGAAAACAAAAGTTTTGTTGTCCAAGTTTGAGAAATTCCACTAGTTCAAACCAAATGACATGGAAGTTAATAAGAAAGAGATTTCTTATTCATCCTAACATGTTTTAAATATTGATATGCGTGCTAAAAACATGTTAAAGATACAAATGCCCTATGGATAAAAACCTTTTAAAATGAACAAAAAAATCTCATTAAATTCTCAAGTGAACATGCGGTTGGATATTTACCCGAGTCAAACAAGCCATTATTTTGCCCATTTACAAAAAGCTGACCTAACAATCATAGATGATTTTTAAAGTGAGTTATCGGTAAATCGTGTGTAAGGGGCAATATTTTTGTTAGAAATGAGTTATGGATTGGGAGTCAGCACACAGTGAAAAATCCCCCGCCTTCCCCCTTTCCTGATGATTGCAAAACCTAATATATAACAACAAAAAGTGTTTACAATCCCTAAAAGTTACATAGACTTTTTGGAATTATCCCTCTCTACATTTGTGCATTTCCATTCCATTTTAGATATATACTTTTTTTATTAAATCCAAACTTTGAAGTTTCACTTTCCAGTTATCTTGTAAGCAAGAAGATAAAAGGCAAATAGATCACAATGAAATGAAATTTTACAGTTTATATATGGAAAAAAAAATGAATAACAATGTAAGTAAAGAAAATTTATTCACACACCACTAATGAACACAAAAGTTTTGTTGTCCAAGTTTAGGAAATTTCACTAGTTCAATCCTAATGGCTTGGAATTTGATAAGAAAGAGATTTCTAATTGATCCTAAAATGTTTTAAATCTAGATATGCATGCTTGAAATATGTTAAAGATGCAAATGCCCTATGGATCCAATTTTTTTAAAGTGAACAACAAATGGTCATTAAATTCTCAAGTGAACACGCGGTGGGATATTTACCCGAGTCATACACGCCATTATTTTGCCCATTTACAAAAAGTTGACCTAACAATCATAGATGATTTGTAAAGTGATTTATAGGTCAATCATGTGTAACAGGTATATTTTTGTAAGAAATGACTTATGGATTGGGATTCAACACTTAGTTAAAAATCGCCCACCTCCCCCCTTTTCCCGATGATTGCAAAAACTAATATATAAAAACTAAAAGAGTTTACAATCCCTAAAAGTTACAGAGACTTTTTGGAATTATCCCTCTCTATATTTGTGCATTTCCATTCCGTTTTAGATGTATAATTTTCTCTTAAATCAAAACTTTGAGTTTTCACTATCCTAGTGTCTCGTAAACAAAAAGACTAAAGGCAAATAGATCTCAACGAAATGAAAATTTCAGAGTTTATGTATGGAAAAAATTAAAAACAATAAAAAATGTAAGTAAAGAAAATTTATTTACACACCATAAACGAGTACAAAAGTTTTGTTCTCCAAGTTTTGGAAATTCCACTAGTTCAATCATAATGGCTTGGAATTTGATAAGAAAGAGATTTCTTATTCATCCTAACTTATTTTAAATATTGATATGCGTGCTTGAAACATGTTGAAGATACAAATGCCCTACGGATCCAAACCTTTTAAAGGGAACAACAAATGCTCTTTAAATTTTCAAATGAACGTGCGGTTGGATATTTACTCGAGTCAAACAAGCCATTCTTTTACCCATTTAGAAAAAGCTGACCTAACAATCGTAGATGATTTGTATAGTGATTTATCGGTCAATTTTGCGTAACAGGCTATATTTTTGTAAGAAATGACTTATGGATTGGGAGTAAACACTCAGTTAAAAATCCCCCGTATCCCCCCTTTTACCGATGATTGCAAAACCTAATATATAAAAATTAAAAGATTTTAAAATCCCTAAAAGTTACAAAGACTTTTTGGAATTATCTCTCTCTACATTTGTGCATTTTTATTCCATTTTAGATGTATACTTTTTTCTTAAATCAAAACTTTGAGTTTTCAATTTCCAATTGTCTCGTAAACAAGAAGATAAAAGGCAAATAAATCACAATCACAACAAAATGAAAATTTTATAGTTTATGTATAGAAAAAATTTAAAAGAATAAAAAATGAAAGTAAGAAAAATTTATTCACACACCACAAACGAACACAAAAGTTTTGTTGTCCAAGTTTGGGAAATTCCACTAGTTCAACCCTAATGGCTTGGAATTTGATAAGAAAGAGATTTCTTATTGATCCTAACATGTTTTAAATATGGATATGCATGTTGGAAACATGTTAAAGATGCAAATGCCCTATGGATCCAAAAATTTTAAAGTGAACAACAAATGATCATTAAATTGTCAAGTGAACGTGTAGTGGGACATTTACTCGAGTCAAACAAGCCATTATTTTGCCTATTTGCAAAAAATTGACCTAACAATCATAGATGATTTGTAAAGTGATTTATCGGTCAATCATGCATAACAGGTTATTTTTTTGTAAGAAATGATTTATGGATTGGGAGTCAACACTCAATTAAAAAATCCCCCGCCTCTCCCCTTTTCCCAAAGATTGCAAAACCAAATATATAAAGACAAAAAGTGTTTACAATACATAAAAGTTACAGAGACTTTGTGGAATTATCCCTCTACACATTTGTCCATTTCCATTCCATTTTAGATGAATACTTTTTTCTTAGATTAAAACGTTTGGTTTTCACTTTTCAATTGTCTCATAAACTAGCAGATAAAAGGCAAATAGATCACAACGAAATGAAAATTTAAGAGTTTATGTATGGAAAAAATTTAAAACAATAACAAATGTAAGTAAAGAAAATTTATTCACACACTACAAACGAACACAAAAGTTTTGCTGTCCAAGTTTGGGAAATTCCACCAGTTCAATCCTAATGTCTTGGAATTTGATAAGAAAGAGATTTCTAATTGATCCTAAAATGTTTTAAATCTGGATATGCATACTTGAAATATGTTAAAGATGCAAATACCCTATGGACCCAAACCTTTTAAAACTAACAACAAATGCTCATTAAATTCTCAAGTGAACATGCGGTGGGATATTTACCCGAGTCAAACAAGCCATTATTTTGCCCATTTACAAAAAGCTGACCTAAAAATCATAGATGATTTGTAAAGTGATTTATCGTTCAATATTGTGTAATGAGCTATATTTTTGTTAGAAATGACTTATTGATTGGGAGTCAACAGTCAGTTAAAAATCCCCCGCTTCCCCCCTTTTCCCGATGATTGCCAAAACTAATATATAAAATCTAAAAGAGTTTAAAATCCCTAAAAGTTACATAGAATTTTTGAAATTATCCCACTCTTCATTTGTGCATTTCCTTTCCATCTTAGATATATATTTTTTTCTTAAATCAAAACATTGAGTTTTCACTTTCCAATTGTCTTGTAAACAAAAAAATTAAAGGCAAATAGATCACAATGAAATAAAATTTTTAGAGTATATGTATAGAAAAAATAAAATAAAATTAAAAAATGTAAGTAAAGAAAATTTATTCACACACCACAAACGAACACAAAAGTTTTGTTGACCAAGTTTGGGAAATTCCACTAGTTCAACCCTAATGGCTTGGAATTTGATAAGAAAGAGATTTTTGATTGATCCTAACATGTTTTAAATATTGATATGCATGCTTGAAACATGTTAAAGATGCAAATTCCGTATGGATCCTAACATTTTAAATTTAACAACAAATGGTCATTAAATTCTCAAGTGAACATGCGGTGGTATATTTACCTGAGTCAAACAAGCCATTCTTTTGCCCATTTACAAAAACCTGACCTAACAATCTGTTATGGACTCCATAGCATCACTAGTTATCCATAGGCATAGGAATTAAATTATGTCAATTTACTTTTCATGTAATTTCATTTGGTTTGGTTAACACTGTTTAGTTTGGTTTACTTTGGGTTGGTCCAGTTGTAATGTGGCGTGAACCACTTGACCTATGGGTCACCTTTGTAATTCCATCCTCAACCCTATTTAGGGGGATGTCAAGGGAAGGAGAAATAAAGTATTGAGAAAATTAGATTAAACAGGTCAGATTCTTCCTCAGAGGTCTAGGTTGGATTCTCCCTCTGAGGTCCAGGTTGAGTTTCCTTCAAAGCTCCTTCGTTCTCTTTGATTTCCATCATTCCACGTTCCAGAAACAAGAATTCTCTTCCAACGTCAAGAGCATCCATGGAGGGAAGAGAGGAAAGAAGGGTGACTCAAACCATGGCAAGGGAAGAACCTAACATCTTGGTATCAGACAAGTCCACCCTTGGGGATTCCTCTTCCCATGAGGATTTGAGGCAATTATTGGAAGATAATAGGTAGAGGACAGACCACCAGGCTCAATCCCTGGAAGAGGTGCGTCAGACAACCACTGACTTGCATGAAGCCATAAAATAAATGGATGCTACCATCCAAGCTCTCCTCCGGCGACAAGAGGACAATGGTACACGGGCACAACCACCACCTGCCTACTCTCCACCGGCCGACCACCATCAATTCCATCCACCACCTCCCCCACAACCACCAATACATCAACACCATCCCCATCTGGGGCCTGCTGTTCAAGGACCAAATACTATTCCCAGGTATTTAAAACTTGACTTTCCTACTTATAATGGGTCTAAGGACCCTTTGATTTGGTTAGCCAAGTGTGATCGGTTATTTTATCATAAAGAAACACCAGCGGATGAGAAAGTTTATTTGGCCGCCTACCACATGCTCAATGAAGCGCTTCTATGGTACCACCAATTCTGAAATGACCAATTGGTTCAGGATTGGGCAACCTTTAGGCAGTCTTGCATGATGAGATTTGGTCCTCAAGCTAGTAGCAATCCATTGGGTGAATTAATTAATTACAAACAAACTGGATCACTAGAGGTGTACCAAAAGACCTTCCAAGAAAGGTTAGCCCGAGCAAACCAGTTTGTCAGTCACACACAGTATGTCCATATATTTACTGCGGGTTTGACTGAAGCTCTGAGACTGGAAGTTGAATTACATGGTCCTACAGATTTGGACCACGCTAGGAATTTAGCCAGGTCAATTGAGCACAAACAACATTTTCTAAAGGAGTCACTAGTTAGAAAACCACCTTGGCTAGGAAGGCTCAATGCCTTAGTGCCAACCCCTTATTATGGAGTTCTAGAGACAGTGTAGCCCCACGCCCATACATCTCTAATTCGGATCCACCTGCTCCTTACTTCAAAAAACTCAACAGACAGGAAATGGATCAGAGAAAGGCCAAGGGCCTCTGTTTTAACTGTGATGAGCAATATATCATTGGTCACCACTACAAAAGATTATTCAGTATTTTTTTGTGGGAGGATGGTGACGACATACTACCTGAGGAGGTGATTGTGGAGACAGACCAAGAGGGTCCAGAGATTTCCCTTCATGCCATGACTGGTCTACGCAGTTCTAGCACAATGCAGGTTAAAGCCCAGTTACATCATCTACAGTTACTGGCTTTAGTTGACTCTGGCAGTACACATAATTTCATCAGTTAGTCGGCGACAGAACAACTTGGGTTAGTAGTCCATCAACAGACAGGACTTTCTATATCTGTAGCCAATGGGGCTAAAATTACTAGTGTGGGCATATCTCCAGCCACACACTTTGATATTGAGGGACATGCATTTATTGCAGATTTCCTGGTGATTCCACTATCAGGATTCGATTTGGTACTAGGAATTAAATGGCTACAACTGTTGGGGCCAATACTATGGGATTTCCAAGCTCTGACCATGTCCTTTACAGAGGACCAACGTCAGATTATATTGCATGGCACTCAAGCACCAGTGCCCTGCGCACTACAGGTTGTTCAGGTCTAGTCCACGGCCAACTGTAAGTTATCTCACGTACAGAATTTGAGGATATCTTTCAAGACCCTACTACTTTACCGTCAATTAGGCACTGTGATCACCGTATCCGTTTGAAAATGGGCACTGAGCCAATTGTGGTGCATCCTTATCGTTACCCCCACTTATAGAAGGATGAGTTTGAAAGGCAGTGCCAGAAGATGCTAGCCCAGGGTATTATTCAGCTCAGTAGGTCTCTTTTTTCCTCACTGGTATTACTGGTCCACAAGCATGATAAGTCATGGAGGTTTTGTGTGGATTATCGGCAACTCAATGCCCATACTATTAAAGATAAATTTCCCATCCCAGTGGTGGACGAGTTGCTAGATGAGCTACATGAAGCTACTATTTTTACTAAACTCGATTTGACATCTGGCTATCATCAAATCCGAGTTCACCCATCAGATGTGGAGAAAACAGCGTTCCGCACACATCACGGCCATTTCAAGTTCCTCATAATGCCATTTGGTCTCTCAAATGCGCCTTCCACCTTCCAGGTCTGCATAAATGAGGTATTTTCCTCTCTCTTGAGGAAATACATTTGGTATTTTTCGACGATATTTTGGTCTATAGCAACAGTTGGGAAGAGCATCTTCAGCACCTTCACCAGGTATTTTTATCCGTTAACATCATTTGGTTTTAAATCGGTCCAAATGTTCTATGGGAACGTCAGAAGTGGCATACATGGGCCACGTTATTTCAGCTGTGGGGGTGAAAGTAGACCAGAGTAAGATATAGGCGGTCATAGATTGGCCTCCTCCTACATCCATTACAGCCTTAAGGGGATTTTTGGGCCTAGCTGGGTATTATAGAAAATTTATTCATAGCTATGGTCAGATTACAACTCTGCTCAACAACCTCCTCAAGAAAAATACCTTTACCTGTTTAGAGACAGCGGCTCATTCCTTTCAGCAGTTGAAAGAAGCCTTATCATCCGCCTCAGTTTTACAACTACCTGACTTTGATGAGTCTTTTGTAGTGGAATGTGATGCTTCGGGGGGCGGTATTGGTGCAGTGTTACACCAACAGGGCCACCCGATTGCTTATTTTAGCCGCCAACTTGGACAACACCACCACAAGTTAGCAGCTTATGAGAGGGATTTGATCGGATTGGCTAAAGCTATACAACATTGGCACCCTTATCTCTAGGGACGTTCATTTTTGATTCGCACTGACCATTGCAGCCTCAAGTATCTGCTTGAGCAGCGCCTCACTACCTCACCGCAGCAACATTGGTTAAGTAAACTTATGGGGTTTGACTTTACTATAGAGTATAAACTAGGGAGTTTGAATGTAGGGGCAGATGCTTATCTCGCTGGGATATTCCGGAGCCGCAATTACATGCCATCAGTTAGCCCAAAGCTCTCTTGTTGGATTCTATACGGGAAGAGGCACAACAGTACCCGGAAATTATAGCTTTATGTCATGACATCCAGCAGGGGAGAGTAGCAAACCATTGGATGGTTCAAGACAATCTGGTCCTCTACAAAAACATAATTTTTCTCCACCACACATCCCCTCTGATTCATAGCATTTTAGCCTCCTTCCTTGACGGTACACATGAGGGTCGACAGAAAACATATTTCCGGATCAGTAAGGAATTTTATTGGAGGGGCATGAAGCGCAATATAGCCTTGGGGGTGGTAAGCGGAAGAGAAAGCCAGTTGGGTGCCCTGTAGCTTGAAAGCTCGTTCCAGAAGGTGCTAGTAAAAAGTGAATCTCTGTCACTTGTGATGGTTTCCTGTATGCCATGAAGTCGCACAATGTTGTCCATGAAAATTTGAGCTAAGTGCGCTATTGTATATGGATGTGATAAAGGAATGAAGAGGCCATACTTTGAGAAATGGTCCACCACGACCAAGATGGTAGATTTACCGGACGACTTCGGAAGACCCTCAATGAAGTCCATAGAGATATCTGCCCAAACTTGAATAGGTAACTGAAATGGCTGCAGCAAACCTGCTGGTTGTGAAGTGTCGATTTTGTTGCACTGACAGACCTGGCACGCGGGGAAGTAGTCAGCCACCATGCTCTTCATACCTTTCCAATAGAAGTCATGACTCAGGCGGAAGTAAGTGTGCTGCTGGCCTTCATGGTGGGTAGTAAGGGTGATGTGGCAGCCAGATAAAGGCGTTGCTTGTACAGGAGGAGGCCATCTTGGAGGGCCCAGTTGCTGTCCACATTCTACTATTCAATGTTGTGGAAGAGGGCAAGGAGGTCCGGGGTCTGTTGAATGTCATCCCGAATAGAATTGAGCAGTAAAAATCGAGGTTGACTGATGACAAGGAGATGGGGCTCAAACACCTTGCGGCTGGACAATGCATTGGATCCTTTGTTGAGGTGACCTGGTTTGAACTCGACCCAAAAATCGAAGCCCATCAATTTACTGAGCCAGTGTTGTTGAGGTGAAGTGGTAAGATGCTGCTCCAGTAGGTACTTAAGGCTGCAGTGGTCAGTGCGGATAAGGAAGTGGCGACCCCAGAGATATGGCCTCCAATGCTGAATGACTTTGGCTAAGCCAATAAGTTCACGCTCATATGCAGCCCATTTGTGAGGATGAGTGGCCAAGTGTCTGCTGAAACAAGCAATGGGATGTCCTTGCTATTGTAAAATGGCACTGATGCCGCCCCCGGATGCGTCGCATTCAATGACAAAGAGATCCTCAAAATTAGGAAGTTGGAGCACTAGAGCTGAGGCTAGCGCAAGCTTGAGTTGAGAAAAGGAAGATGTTGTTGCGTCTGACCATTCGAAGGCATTGTGTTTCAATAAGCTCATTAGGGGCGCAGCTAGCTGGCCATAACCTTGTATGAACTTGCGGTAGTACCCGATAAGCCCAAAAACCCTTTTAATGCCGTTGCTGAATGTGGAGTAGGCCAGTCAACAATGGCCTGAATCTTCGTACTATCCACCTGGATGCCGGCTGCTGAAATGACATGGCCCAAATAAGCAACCTCTGGAGCACCAAACGAGCATTTGAAGTGTTTGAGAAAGAGATGGTGGGTACGTTAGAGTTGAACACCGTGTGCAAGTGCTCGATGTGGCTCTCCCAAGTGTGGTTGTAGATCAAAATATTTTCAAAGAAAATAAGTACATATTTCCATAAAAGGGGCCGAAATACCTCGTTCATGAGGGCCTGGAAGGTGGAGGGGGTGTTGGAGAGCCCAAATGGCATGACCAGAAATTCGAAATGGCCATGGTGAGTACGGAATGCCGTCTTCTCCATGTCGGAAGGGTATATTCGGATTTAATGGTACCCCGAACGGAAATCCAGTTTGGTAAAGAAGTTGGTGCCATGGAGTTCATCCAAGAGCTCATCGACCATGGGAATCGAAAATTTGTCCTTGACAGTGTGTGCATTCAATTCTCTGTAGTCCACACAAAACAAGTCTGATCTTTCTTTCGTACTAACAGCACTGGAGAGGCAAAAGGGGACTTGCTGGATTGAATAAGGCATTGGTCGAGCATTTACTGGTATTGCCATTCAATTTCATCCTTCTGTAAGTAGGGATAACAGTATGGCCGGACAACGACAGGCTCCGTGCCCAATTTCAGACGTATCCGATGGTCATAGGTCCGGATGGGAGGAAGTGACTGAGGCTTCATAAATAAGTCCCCGAATTCTGAAATGAGAGACTGTAAAGTACTGCTGGCCGAGGTGTCTACCTTTAATTGCTGGAGTGTGCAGCATGAGGGGGCATGAGTACCATGAAGAGTGATGTTGCGATGGCCAGAAGTGAAGCTCATCGTTAAGGATGTGAAATCCCATAATATCGGACCCAGTTGTTTAAGCCACTTGATAGCCAAAACTAAGTCAAACCCGGCGAGTGGAATGACCAAGAAATCAGCAACAAAGTGATGGCCTTCAATATCAAAGCCGACTGCTGAACATGGACCAATGCTGGTAAGCTTGGCCCCATTCACCACAGAAACCTAGAGGCCAGAGGTGTGTTGAACGGGTAAGCCCAAGTCATGTGCTGCAGTCTGGCTTAAAAAGTTATGGGTGCTGCCCGAATCAACCAATGCAACTACCATAAGATTTTTGATGGTTGGGTGGACCTGCATGGTGTTGGTGCTGTGCAAGCCAGTCATGGCATGGAGGGAAAGGGCAGGTTCCTCCGCTGCTGGCTCCTCTTCAGTTTCTGAACTTTCACCCTCTTATGGATCATCCACCTCAAGCCAAAATAGCCATTTGCACTGATGACCGGTGCGATATTTTTCATCACAATTGAAAAAAAGTCTTTGAGCCCGCCATTTGTCCATTTCCATTTTGGAGAGGTGTTTGATGAATTGTGGGGGTGGTGTGGATGGTGGAGGCTGGGTAGGATTAAAGGAAGGGAGGGATGGACGTAGGGGAGTGGGGGGAACGGGGGGAGCAGTAGTGGGGGGGGGGGGGGGGGGGGGGGGGGGGGGGGGGGGGGGGGGTGGGTGTGGAGAGTGAGATAGGGGCTTAGAAATCCTTCCAAGAAAAGCTGGCCCATGCCAAATTCATGGCGTGCGCGAGAGAGGGTGGGCTAAGTCGCCAAGAGGATTGTTGCATGTTGGGGGTCCGAACCGTAACATACAGTAATCTTTGAAAATCTCCCAACCAGACACTGGATGCTCATTTTTGAACTGATGATACCATAGAAGAGCTTCATCGAGCATGTGGAAGGCAGCAAGTGGAACCCTGTCCTCAGGCTGGGTTCTTTGATTCCAAAAAAACTGATCGCACCTATGCAACCAAATGAGAGGGTCTGAAGACCCATCATACACAGGGAAGTGCAATTTGGCATACCTGGGTACTGTCGAAGGGCTTGGTCCTTGGACGCCCATTGCTGACGGATGTGATTGATGAAAATGTGGGGGTGGTGGAGGGGTATGGGACAGTGGTTGATCAGGGGGAGAGGAGGAAGTGCTGAGTTGGGCTGTAATACGAGTGAAGCCCTCTTCCATCCGAACCATCATGTGCTGGATGGTGTCATTGAGGGAGAGAACTTGCTGCTGCTGTGCGTCAACCTGGGCCTGCATACCTACACAATTTTCCTCCACCAAATTCCGGATTTCAGCAGGGGAAGAGGAATTGTCAATGGTGGTCATGTCTGATACCACGATGTTAGGTTCTCTTGCCATGGATTGTGTCACCCGGCGATCTCCTCTGGCTTCTAGGTTGGATGATGAAGAAGAGAAGGACTTTGGGTATTTGGAATGACCTATGCTTGAGAGAGAGAAAGAGACGTTGAGCTTTGGAAGGAGCTCTACCTTAGGCCTCGTTAAGGAGAGAGTACTTGATCTCGCTAGACTATTTGGAATAATGCTTGCTTCAATTTCATTTCCATCCTCCTTTTAAAACAAGGAAGGAATGCATACAAGGTTAGCCATGACTTGGCCTAATAACTTGACGCAAAATTACAGAACAGCCCTCTAACTTAACTTGATACAAAATTATAGAACAGCCCACTAACTTAACCTGAATTTGACATTAATTAAGTCCTATGTCTAGCAGTGACTCTCGATGCTATGGAGTCCATAACATGAACACATGGGTGTTCTAATTGATTTAAGATTTTTCATGTTCAATCTCTTAAGCAATCCTTTGGTGTACTTGGACTGATTTATGAAAATTCCATTTTTGGTTTGCATAACTTGAAGTCGAAGGAAGAACATGAGTTCACCCATTAAATTAATTTCAAATTCATTCTTTATTACATTAAAAAATTATTAACATAGTGAGGGGTTTGTAGAAGCAAATAATAATATTGTCCACATAAATTTGGATAATGATCAGATTTTTATCATGGTTCTTAGTAAATAGAGTCTTATCTACACTTCCTCTCTTATATCCATTTTTTTTAAAGAATTTACTAAGTCTTTCATACCAAAGTCTAGGAACTTGCTTTAACCCATATAGAGCTTTATGCATGTCAGAGGACATACTAGCATTATATGTAATTAAGTTAGTGGGTGCCATATTGTAGAATTTAGGACACTTTCATAATGGCCTTGAGCCAAAGAGGGAGAGAAGAAGAAGAAGAAGGAGAAGAAGAAGAGAAAAGGATAGAGGGTTTAGAGATTGACTTCCAAGAGAAGGGAAAGGAGAGTTTGGACGAATTTTAGAAGAGAGGAGAGAACTTAATGCTCTACCTCTTAGCCAAGGGCCTCCATTTATAGTTTGTGCAATGCCCTTAAGGCTACAACATTACAAGAGAAGAGACATAAATAGACAAGTAATTACATCTTCATGCCATCTTTATGAGAAGTCTTCTTATTTACCAATATGCCACCTCTTGGATGTGTGGCCCTTCTTCCTAGGACGTGGGCTTGAGCCCATCTTCTAACACTCCCCCTCAAGATGGAGGAGAAAAATATCATAAATACCCAGCTTGCCATATATAAAAGATAGGAGCTTGGAAGTAACCAGTTTAGTAAGAATATCCGCTACTTGCTCTTGTGATGAAACATGTATGAGGGAGATTATACCTGCTTGAAATTTCTCCCGTATAAAATGGTAGTCCACCTCAATGTGTTTGGTCCTTTCATGGAAGACTAGATTCAAAGTGATATAAATAGCTACTTGGTTATCACAATATAGACCCATAGAACCTCCTTTATAAAATCCTAATTCGATAAGAAGGGACCTGATCCACAGGAGTTCACTGACTGTGTGAGCCTTAGCCCTGTATTCTGCTTTTGCACTAGATCTCGCAACCACAATTTGATTCTTGCTTCTCCATGTAACCAGGTTCCCTCCAACAAGAGTGCAATATCCAAAAGTGAACTTCCTATCATCAAGTGATCTAGCCCAATCTGCGTCTGAGAAACCTTCTATGTTGAACTGGTCATTTTTCTTATAAACAAATCCTCTTCCTGGGGCTCCTTTTAAGTATCATGATCCTTTCCAAGGCTTTTCAATGGGTAAGTTGTGGTGTATGTATGTACTGATTCACCACACTTACAACATATGATATGTCTGGTCTAGTTACCGTGAGGTAGATAAGTTTGCCCACAAGTCTTTGATATTTACCAATATCAATATCTTCTCCAGAACTTGCACATAATTTAATATTCTCATCCATAGGTGTGTTAGCTGGGCGGCCCCCTATCATTCTCGTTTCTTCGAGGAGGTCCAATACATACTTCCTCTGAGATAATGTTATCCCATACTTGGACTAAAGAACTTCTTTGCCCAGAAAATAATTTAGAAGTCCAAAATCTTTAGTTTTAAATTCATGACATATCATATTTTGACTTCTTGTATGCTATTCGCATCATTGCCAGTTATGACAATATTATCAACATACACAACCAATAATGTCTTTCCTTTTGAGGTATCTTTAATAAATACCGAATAATCTACTGAGCAGTGACAAAATCCAAACTGTAGTAGTGCTTGGCAAAATTTATCAACTAGGCCCGAAGGGACTGTTTAAGCCCATATAAGGACTTCTTTAAGCGGCATACAGACTCCCCCTCAACCACATAACCAGGTGGTTGAATCATATAAATTTCCGCGCTTATATCACCATTTAAGAAAGCACTTTTGACATCGAGTTGATAGACGGGACAAGAGGAGTTAGCGGCAAGAAATAATAGGATACATACCGAATTTAACTTGGCAACAAGAGAGAAGGTCTCCTCATAATCCACTCCATAACATTGAGTGTACCCTTTATCGATGAGGAAGGCCTTAAGGTGAGAAATGGACCCATTTGAACTATGTTTGACGATAAAAACTCATTTATAACCCATCGGTTTCTTACTTGTTAGAAGCGGTGCCAAAGTTCCATGTCTGGTTTTCATATAAGGCTTGAATTTCCTCATCCATAGCAGCCTTCCATCCTGGATGTTTCAAGACCTCCTAATAGGATTGCAGAATAAAGATGGAAGAAAAAGAAGCAAGGAATTCCTAAAATGTGGAAGACAAATAATGGTGGGACATGAGAACTAGTGCAAGTACGAGGTTTTTTTCTTAGAGCAATGGGCCGATTATCAAACTATGGACCAAATGGAATAGGGGAAGAAAGACATACCTCTGTTGAATTTAGGGAAAAGAAAAATACTTCATTGACTTCTTGTAATCAGTGTACATGAACCTCTATTTATAATAGAGGAAGGTAGTAGAGTCCAATTACAATAAAACTACCTTTGTCCCAATTACACCCAAACTCTACCACTTAAAGATAAGTCCTACATTAATTAAATAACTTAATATAGATAAAAGACAAACATAAATCAAACTAGAACTCTTCTAGGACATGACCATAAGATAAAGATGCCTTTGTGAGTCTTTCTTGATCTTCCAACTGATGTGATAAGGATGCCAGCTCATGGTAATCATTGTGGGTCCTACTTCTTATGTGTTTGGGCCATCTTGTGGGCTTTCCTTGGTTGTGTAGCACATCTTATAATACTCTTAGATATGTGGGTCTTCCTTGGTCGTGTGGGCTTGGACATATCTTCCAACAACCTCAGTAGGATCCAAAAACTCCACATGTGTGGTGTTGGCCGATGCTTTGGGGAACGGAGTGACATCAGCATTAAAGGGCACAAATGGACGAGGAGTGATAGGAGGGAATGAAAGACCCAGAGGAGCATCATTCGAGGATAGAATGAGGTGTCCTAAAAAATCTCACATCCCTAGACATAAGTAACCATCAAAGGGTAGGATTGTAACAGACATAACCTTTTTGGGTGCAAGAGTAACCCAAGAAAATGCACTTCATAGAGCGAGGAGCAAGTTTACTTTGCTGAGGAGATGTGAGATGGACGAAACAAGCTGACCAAGTTTAGATGAAGGTAACCTATTGATAAGGAAACGGGCAGTAAGTATGCCATGAGGCCAATAAAAGTAGGGTACCTTCATGGAGTAGAGGAGGCCCGAGCAACCTCAAGTAGATAACGATTCTTTCTTTCAGAAACACCATTCTATTGGGGGTGGGGTGTGTAGGCACTTGATGTTTGATGGATAAGGCCATTACCTTGACAGAAGGATTGAAATTCACTAGAAAAGTACCCTTAAAGATAGCATGAAAGGCCTGAAAGATAGTAAATATGTCAGATCTTTCTTTAAATAGATATAACCAAGTAACCCGAGTAAAATCATCAAAAAAAAATAATAAAATATTTAACTTAAGAAATATTGGAGACACTCAAAGGTCCCCATAAATTAGAGTGTATTAGAGAAAAGGGAGCAACACTTTTATTGGTAGGGCGAGGAAAATATGTGCTTTTCTAGTGTTTGCTTAATTGACAAACCTCACAATTTTAAGTAGACAAAGACTTTAAAGAAGGAAATAAATGTTGAAGAGAAGATGTAGAAGAATGGTCAAGTCAGGTGTGCCAAAAGTTATGCCTTAGATGGAGAGGATGAAAGTGCAGCTAACAGAGGTGGGTCTAAGTAATACAAACCTATTAGGAATTAGATGCCCTGATTCCATGCTAATGAGAGCAATAATAATAATCACGGAAGAAAAGAAAAACAACCACAAGAACAAATAAGATTTATACAGGTTCGCCTCAAGGTGAGACTACATCTTGTCTTCCACTGTTGCAGTAATCCACTATGAAGATGTAATATTTTACAAGAGAGATCGCACACACCTACAAGTGTTATTTTTCTTCTAACCTCTCTCGGCCGCAACTGATGCTCCTCAGATGATGATCCTTGTCAAGGTGATAAAACCCTAAGAACGATGTCCCCACCTATAAAGAGAAAATTAGGGCAATCGGATTAAAAGTGTGTAATCCCCATACTACCCTTAATGACACAATAGTCAATATATTGTGGACCTACCGGGGGCTCTGCCCACGAAACCCCAAGAGGGGGGCTCCCCACCCCCCTTCCAACCCCCACGACGACCTTACCATGAAGGTCAATCCGCGCTAGAGGGTAAAATGTTAATTAGGCTCCACAACTTAACAATATCCCACTTGAAGACTAATCCATTATCAATATCTCCTCTTCAACGGCAATAGCTTCCCAATCCTCAAAGAGAAGTCCAACTGAAGTTGCACACAACTTCAATTTCTCAATTGTAACAATCTTTGTCAACATATTAACCAAATTTTGACTTCCTTAAATCCTATCAAATGCTAATATGCCATCCTCTAGAGCCAATCTGATGAAGTGATAATGCTCGTGTATGTGCTTTGTTCTAGCATCATAAACATGATTTTTTGCTAAATGAATAACACTTTGACTATCACAGTACAACACATTCTTCCCATGCTTGCGACCTAATTCTTCCCAGAAGGACTGCGGCCATACCATCTCTTTGATGGGTTTAGTGACGATGACATATTCTGCGTCAGTAATGGAACGAGTAACTATCTTTGACAACTTAGAGACCTAGCTAACTGTTGTATCACCCAATGTGTATACATATTCAATGGTACTCTTCCTGCCATCAATGTCTCCAGCCATGTCAACATCTATTAATTCTATAATCCCAACTCTGACTTTCTGAAACATAAGGTTGAGTCTGCAGTGCTTCTCAAATACCTAAGAATCCACTTCACTACTTCCCAATATTGCTTACCCGGATTACTCATATATCTGCTCACAACTCCCACCGCATGAGCTGTGTCTGACCTAGTGCACACCATGGCATACATGAGATTGCCAATAGTAGAAGCGTAAGGCACATTGGTTATGTTGGCTTGTTCCTGCTCTGTAGAAAGTGATTGCTCCTTAATAGTCTAAAGTGACTAGCCAAAAGTACCCATTGGTTTTTCATCATTCATGTTGAATCTTCTTAGCACTTTCTTCACATATTCTTCTTGTGACAGTTTCAAGACAACAATGTCCATAGTAATCCTCCTCCCAAGGATTTGTTTGCAGCACCCAACTCCTTCATTGCAAAATTGTTGGACAACTCCCTTTTCAACTTTTCTATTTCTTGTTTGCAAGCACCTGCTAGCAACATGTCGTCAACATATAGCAGTAGAATAATGTAGGAGTCATCAAGCTTCTCCACAAAACAGCAATGATCCGCCTGACACCTCAAGAGACCATTACTGCTCATAAAGGTGTCAAACTTCTTATACCATTGTCTTGGAGCTTGTATAAGACCATACAAGCTCTTTTGAAGTTTGCACATCATTTTCTTCTTTCCCTGTGCTTTGAAACCCTGTGGCTGTATCATGTAAATTTCTTCCTCCAAATCACTATGAAGAAAAGTTGTCTTTACATCTAACTGCTGTAAGTGAAAGTCTTCATTTGCCACTAGTCCAAGTATTGTTCTAATAGTAGTCAATTTCACTATTGGAGAGAAAATTTCATAGTAGTCAATGCCTTCTTTTTGTTGAAAGCCATTTACCACCAATCTTGCCTTGTACCGCTTGTTGCCATCATGTTCGTATTTTATTTGGTACACCCATTTTTCTACAAGGCCTTCTTACCTTTTGGTAGCTCAGTCAATTGCCATATTTAATTGGATAACAGTGAATCCATCTCATCCCACATGGCCAACTCCCACTTGGTTGATTCATCACTGTGCACGGCTTCCTCATAACTCTCTGCTTTACTTTATCAGTCAACAAAATATAATTCAGTGCATGAGAGTATCTCTGTGGTGGTCTGCTAGTTCTGGCAGATCTCTTGAGTTTATTCATAGGAATGTTTTGATTTAATTTTGAGGGGTATATTTTCTTGGGCTTCCATCTCAATAACTAGAAGATCTGTCAACTGAATCACTTTAGACTTCTTGGCTTTATCTCTTGTTCTCTAAGGATCTGTTCTCAACCTGTCTTTATACATGGCACCTTCATTGAAGATCACATCCTTCCTCCTGATACCAAATGTTAAACACTAACCAATACAACCCAAAAGACTGGTCTGTTAGGAGCGGAAGACATAGGTACTTAACGCCCAGGACCCAAACATAACCTTACGACTTTGGCCATCTCAGAAGCGATAACCAAACTCGGTACCACCATAGCATATAAAGAAACATATATTGAATTTAGCATCGCGTTTAGTTATAACTGAAGAATCGATGTGAACATAAGAAACACAACCAAACACTTGAGTAAAGAAAGGTTTACCTCTTTGCTGCTTCAGACCTCTTCTTATATTTTGAAATCCAATGGTGTTGAGGGACCTCTATTGATCGAATAGGTAGTGGATTTAGAGACAGAGGAGGGTGTTAGGTTCTTCCCTTGCCATGGATCAAGTCACCCTTCTTTCCTCTCTTCCCTCCATGGATGTTCTTGACGTTGGAAGAGAATTCTTGTTTCTGGAACGTGGAATGAAGGAAATCAAATAGATCGAAGGAGCTTTGAAGGAAGCTCAACCTAGACCTCAGAGGGAGAATCCAACCTAGACTTCTGAGGGAGAATCTGACCTGTTTAATCTAATTTTCTCAATACTTACTCTCTTCATTCATCTCACGTCCCTATATAGGGAGTTAGGGAAAACATGCCAAAGGCCATAAGTTCAACAAATTACAAATAAACCCCTAATGTTCAACAAATTACAAATAAACCCCTAATGAATAGAAATTGCAAATAAACCCCTAATGAATGCATAACATTACTCCCCTCCTCGAGAATGAGCTTGCCCTCAAGCTCGAATGTAGAATGGCCTATCCGTACAAAAGTAGAGCAACCTAGCAGAGGAGCAATTTTTATTTATTTATTTATTTTCAACTAAAGCATGTGCCCGTATTGCATGGGGGCCACATATGGATCTCCTAGATGCATCTGATCTTGCATAGATAAGTAGAAGAGCTTCAGCGACATCTCGGACAGCAGCTCTACGCCGGATGTTGTGTTTCTATCCATACTCCAAAGCTTAACTTGCGGCTACTGTTTTTGCAAGGCAGTACCAGTTCCCAGCTGTTCTGCAGTATACTTTGTCTGACCAGCAAGTCTCATCCATGATTGTATCCTTGGGCCACGTTTTTGGCATGGGAACAGCAAAGGGAGAAGAAACAACAATAACCTGTCTCACAGGTGCTCAGTTAAGGCCTTACAGGATGTAAAAATTCGCCTAGTGAAAATTTAAGCAATTGACAATTTATAATCACCCAGCTACTTCCAGGATCCTTTATTACTCCAATCTTTGCCATTTTCTTCCTGACTTTCAAAGATTCTTTCCATAAACCAGCTTCTGAGTAGAGATTTGACAGAAGAACGTAAGAAGCATGAACATCGGGCTCTAACTACATCACTCTTTTTGCTAATTCCTCTCCTATACTTACATTCTTATACTTCCAACAAGCACTTAGTAACGTTCTGCATACTGAAACACCCACATTGTAAAGGCAGCCAGAAATGAATTTATATGCATCACAGAGTTTTCCAGCTCGCCCAAGAACATCAACCAAGCAACAGTAAGGTTCAGATTCTGGCTCCATCTTATAGTTGTCGCACAACATATCAAAGAAGAACATGCTCTCCTCTAGAAGGCCCACATGACTACAGGCTATGGGCAAACAGATGAACGTTGTTTTGTTAGGATCTGTCTTCGTTTTTGCCAACTCGTTGAATATTTGAATTACGTTGTCTGCTCTTCCATGTTGCGCCATTCCTTTAGCATACATGTCAACAACCGAGCTTCCAACATAGACATCTCCAACAAAACCAGCTTTAATCATCAAAGAATGAAACTGCATTCCAACATCTAAAGCTGCTAAGCCAAAACAAGCAGAAATACAAGAGGCAAAAAAGAATTGAGTTGGACCAAATCCAGCCACTGCCATTTCCCTACATCTTCTTAAAGTTTCAAACCCAAGCCCATTCTGCTCATAAGCTCCAATTATAGTACTCCACGAGACTTCATCGCTTCTATACATGGTTGTAAAAGCTCTATCAGATGCATATATTGCTCGACATTTAGAGTACATATTGATTATTGCCTTTTCCACATTAGTGTCAGAACCATGAACTGATGTGACGGCATGGCCATAGTTCTTCTTAATTACAGCCTTCAAATGGTGATACACTGCGACTCCCATTTGCATGGCTTCCTTGAATGAGGAGGCCCCGACAGGAAGGATCATAAACTTCTGCAGTGCAAGTTTGTTGCCAGCAGGAAATCCTCCATTGAGTACATTGAAAGCAGGTACCGGCAGCACTAAGGTCTTGTGCCCAGCCAGGTTGGCAATGTGCTGGTATAGAGGGAGATTCTTCACACTAGCTCCTGTTTTGCAGATGGCAAGAGAAACTGCGAGAATGGTAGTAGCACCAAGCTTTGGTTTGCTCCAATCCCATTCATTAACTGTTCCATCAAGTACTTGGACCATGAAGTTATCAATCTTAGTCTGCTCAGTTGGATCCTTTCCAATTAAGGCAGGCCCAATTATTGCATTGACATTCTCAACAACGTTAAGAACACCTTTGCCAAGATAGTTAGATCCCCCATCCTTCAGTTTTAGGTTCAGATATACCTTTAGAAGCACCATTTAGTACGGCAGCCCTAGCAAAAGTCCCATTGCTGCAAATGATATGTACCTCAACTGTAGGATTTCCACGATTGTCGAAGACCTGTCTAGCCTTAACAGTTTTGATGGTTACCATTTCCCGCACAACTCAAGTTTCCCCAGCGTTCCGGTTGTGGCTGAATGCGAGAAGCATGACTTGCCCAACATTCTCATTTCGACCGGCCATTTCAGCAAATATGTGGAAGGCACCAGGATTATCCCCAAATTTGAAATCCAGGTGAACCAAATAAAGGCCCAATGAAGACCGAACGTTTGAAACCCAATGGGAAGAGCCTGTAATTGGGAAAAACATTTGAGATGAAATCCGCAACAGTGTCATTATCAGTTGCCTGTGGAGGCAATTTCAATTTGAAATCCCCTGGGCGAAACCTTACTGCTGTCGCCAGGGCCACGATTTCAACTTCGAAATCAAAATTGCGAGGTTTGGGCTGTTGTTGGTTTGTAGAAGGACAGCAATCACAGTGCATCAATTGTGGTTGTCTGGAATTTTTATACACCGAGCCAGCTTCTAGCGCGTCAAGCTGGAGACGTTGTGGATGGCGAACAACATGGAGGAGTGGCCGAAATCGATAGCATTTCTGTGTCTCGATGAACATGTGTCGTTGCGCTGCGATGGCAGAGGACGGCTTCAGTTTGGAGGTTGCCTCACCGTAGGATTTTGGAAGTTTGGGGAAGTTTTCCGAGATAGGGAGCTCTCGAATATCCGGCGGCGTCGGAGGGGGAAGACTTAGAGCGGCCAAAGAGGGAGGGGTGGCCTGCAAACCCTCTTCCATTTGTGTTGACAAAGGGTTTGCGGGGTATCCTTCCAATTTTGGACATGGTAAGTCCCCAATTTCAGATTTCGCCATCACGGGAGAGACAGAGGGCTCTTTGAGGTTGTGCACTGCGGATTTCTCTGATTTCTTTGCTGTGGCACTAGAGACCTTAGCACAAATCCGAGCCATTTGTGCATTAAGTCGAAGAGCAGATTGATGAAGAAGCTCCTCGTGAGGAGATGAATCGTTGCCGGTGGTCTGCACTGGTGGAGCTGGGGGTGGATGGGGAAGGTGGGGTTCGGCAAGTCGTGGCACCGAATTAGGGGCATGGGCATGGGGTCCCATTGTGGGATATGGGTGGCGCAGTTGTGGTGGTGGTGGTGGTGGGTGGTGTTCGGCCGGAGGATTGTTGCTTCTCGGTGGCGGCGCTCGAAGTCCATTGTCCTCCTGTCACCAGAGGAGGAGCTGGATTGATGCATCCATGGCTGCCATGGCCGAACGCAGGTCAGAAGTGGTATGACGAACCTCGTCAATGGATTGATTTTGAGTCTCTATCCTTTTTACGATTTTCCTCGATCAGTTTAAGCAAATCCTATGAAGAAGAGGAATCTCCAAGGGTGGACCTGTCTGATACCAAGATGTTAGGTTCTTCCCTTGCCATGGATCAAGTCACCCTTTTTTCCTCTCTTCCCTCCATGGATGCTTTTGACGTTGGAAGAGAATTCTTATTTCTGAAACATGGAATGAAGGAAATCAAATAGATCGAAGGAGTTTTGAAGCCTGGACCTCAGAGGGAGAATCTGACCTAGATCTCTGAGGGAGAATCTGACCTGTTTAATCTAATTTTCTCAATACTTACTCTCTTCATTCATCTCACGTCTCTATATAGGGAGTTAGGGAAAACATGCCAAAGGCCATAAGTTCAACAAATTACAAATAAACCCCTAATATTCAACAAATTACAAATAAACCCCTAATGAATAGAAATAGAAAATAAACCCTAATCTTCAACAAATTACAAGTAAACCACTAATGAATAGAAATTGAAAATAAACCCCTAATGAATCCATAACAGAGGGATGCCCTAACTGATTCATTGTGACTGAAACAGATCGGAAGGCTTCCGTCTGCTGTGTGGAAATGTGGAAAAAAATTTTACTGGCCGTGAAAAGGGGATTTGGGAGGTTGAACCCAAATTACCTTGTATCGAGGAGATTTTGGCAGAAACTGTAATGGTCTTGGGTTAAGTACCTATGTCTTCTGCTCTTAACAGGCCGATCTTTTAGGTAGTATTGGCTAGGTGCTAAAAATTGGGTATTAGAGCCAGTTCTCACGTCGCGCATTCGAATCCCGGAGGGGGTGACCTAGCGGAATGGGCGACCTAGAGGCCAGATTAAAATTACTGGTAGGCCGTAGGAACTTAACCCGGGTCCGGCCAGTGTCACTAGAGTGGGCCACTGTGGACGTTAGCTCGCAAAGGTGGGGTGTGATGTTATGGTCCTGGGGTTAAGTACCTATGTCTTCCGCTCCTAACAGGCCGGTCTTTTAGGTAGTATTAGCTAGGTGCTTAACATTTGGTATCAGAGCGGGTTCCCACGTCGCGAGTTCAAGTCCCGGGGTGCACAAAGGCTGGTTTAAAATTACTGGTAGGTTTGGAAGGGGCGACCTAGTTGAGGGGGTGACTTGGAGAACTGCGAAAGGGCATTAGGAGTAGGCCGCCACTAGAGTAGGCCACCGGGTTGGGCCAGTGTCGTTGCACCACCGTGGTCGTCGGCTCGCGAAGGTGGGGTGTGATCTTATGGTCCTGGGTTAAGTACCTATGTCTTCCGCTGCTAACAACCCGATTTTTTGGGTAGTATTGGCTAGGTTCTTAACAGAAACCCACTACGATTTCCCTGATTTGGAAATCAATTTTGGGTGGCCCGTCGTTGTAGTTCCCTACTCAGCATACCCCTCTGATTTTCCCAAATCGTCGTCGTCGTTCGGTTGTGGATTTCCGTGCGCAAAAATCTTGATTTTTTTGTGATGCAAAGCCTCTCTGTCTGTTCGGATTTGAGGTTGCTCCAAAATCTTCCGCGAAGAGTTTGGCTGGTAAACTGGATGAAATTTGTGATTTTTTTGGCTCGCCCTAGACAACTTCGATTCCATCTTCTGTGCCGCTATCGTACTCAGAGAATTCAGGTCGTATGACTTGTTTTGCGGTAGCAGCGAGTTCCTCCCTTCCATAACGTTCAATGGAAGCATCTAACCGTGCTCGTATTTCTTCCAATTTCTTACCCATAGCAATCCATCTTTCTTGGGATTTATTGTGTTCCCGCTCTGATACCAGTTGTTACGGTCTTGGATCTGACACAAGGATTCGGTGAGAGGATCTTGGATCTGCCACGAGTTACGGGTCTGCCATGCATTAGCAGCGAGTTCCTCCCTTCCATAACGTTCAATGGAAGCATCTAACCGTGCTCGTATTTCTTCCAATTCCTTACCCATAGCAATCCATCTTTCTTGGGATATAGAATAATCCATTGTGTTCCCGCTCTGATACCAGTTGTTACGGTCCCAGATCTGACACAAGGATTCGTTGGGAGGATCTTGGATCTGCCACGGGTTATGGGTCTGCCATGCATTACTGTAGGGATAGTAGGAAGACATGGGAAGAGAAGATCAATGGAGGATGAGAGAATACATGAGTTTTTGAGGAAAACCCTAACCTCGAGATCAAGAAGATGATCTCAAGCCTATTTACGCTAGATTTAACCTAATTCTCAATGCTTGTCCTTCTCATTACTCTTACCCCTTAAATAGGGCTCACCCTCTTAGGGTTTAATAAAATATTACAAAAATATCCCTATGAATACATAATTCCAAAAATACCCCTGTGACATAAAACTGAAATAAAATAAAGTAAATTAAATAAAAAACTAAAATAATAATGTTATTGCATGAATAACAGAACGCCTTGCTCGCGCCAGTCCATTTGTGAATCCGAGTCAGTATGTTAACTTGTTTATTGCTGGTTTGGTGGAGGCTCTACGCCTCGAGGTGGAATTGCATGCCCCCCCCCCCCCCCCCTCCTTGGCCCATACTATGAATTTGGCCAGAACTCTGGATGCTAAAGAATGCATCTTAAAATAATCCTTGGTGTGTCGCCCCCTTGGCCAAACAGAGTGCCCTCTGGTGCCCCAACAACTCACAGCACCCCTCCGCGCCAAGGGTGGCCCACATTTCAGTCATCCAAGCCTACCAGGTCAGCGCCTCCCCTTCAGTTTATTAAACGTCTTTCCAAGTCCGAAATGGATCAACCGAAGGCCCAGGGACGCTATTTTAATTGTGATGAAAAGTACTTTCAAGGCATCTTATGCAAGAGGCTATTATTGTTAGAAGTAGAGGATCCTGAAGACAACCCTCCCATAGAAGAAGAGGAAGAAGAGGTCGGCATGGAAGAGGAAGCACCAGCCATTTACCTCCATGCCATTACAGGGTTACACAACACCACTACGATGCAGGTCCATGCTGGCATTCAGGCTCTGATGTTACTTGCACTAGTTGACTCGGGCATCACCCACTATTTCCTTATCCAACCAGCAGCCCACCGGTTGGGCTTGCCACTGTAGCACAATTCTGGCATTTCTGTTTCGATAGCTAATGGGGAGAAAATGACCAGTGTGGGGTTATGTTCACCTGTCACTTTTGTCATTGAAGGCCACACCTTCTAGGCAGATTTTTTGGTCATTCCGCTTGCTGGATTTGATTTGGTTCTAGGCATTAAATGGCTGCAGCAGTTGGGACCGATTTTGTGGGATTTTAAGTCCCTTACTCTGAGTTTAAACTAGGATTACTACCAGCTCACGCTCCATGGTATGCATGCTCCCCTACCATTTACCCTCTAGATTATCCAAGTTCGGGTCTTAGAGGGCAGTCAACTCACGAAGCTTATGGATGAATTTACTGACTTATTTTAGCAACCTACTACATTGCCTCTGATACGGGCTTGTGATCATCGTATCCGGTTGAAGTTGGGCACCGATCCAGTAGTAGTGCATCCATACCGGTACCCCATTTGCAGAAGGACGAGATAGAGTGCCAGTGTGAGCTCATGTTAACTCAAGGCATTATTTAGCCCAGTTGTTTGCCTTTCTCGTCGCCGGTTCTGTTGGTAAAGAAACATGACAATTCATAGCAGTTTTGTGTGGACTACAGGGAGCTCAAAGCTCACATGGTGAAAGATAAATTTCCCATTCCGGTGGTGGACGAACAGTTGGATGAACTTCATGGAGCAGAATTATTTATGAAGCTGGACTTGAAATCCGGTTACCATCAAATCCTGGTCCACCCTAATGATGTCGAGAAAACGGCTTTCCGTACCCACCACAGTCATTTTGAATCCTTGGTGTGTCCTTTGGTCTTTCCAAAGCACCCTCTACCTTCCAGGCACTCATGAATTAAGTATTTCGTCCATTCTTGCACAAATATGTTCTTGTTTTTTTAATGATAACTTGATCATTTAGTCAGAATTGGGGCGACCACATTCAGCACCTGCGGCAGGTATTCCATCTCCTATGTTCCCACCATTTATTCCTTAGTAAGTCCAAATGTGAGATGGAGACTTCTGAGGTTGCCTACTTGAGTCATGTCATTTCTGCCACCGGGCTTAAAGTGGGCAGCAAAAAAATTCAGTCAGTACTGGACTGGCCGACTCCGCATTCGGTCACAACTTTGAGGGGGTTTCTCGGGTTGGCCAGCTATTATACAAAGTTTATTCGTGACTATGGCCAGATCGCCACACTGCTTACAAACTTACTCAAGCGGAACGTCTTCACATGGACCGACGTAGCCGATTCGTCCTTCCAACAGCTGAAATAGGCCTTAGCTTCGGCACCGGTTCTCCAACTTCTGAACTTTGAAGAAATGTTGATTATTGAATGTGATGCTTCCGGTGGCGGCATTGGCGCCGTCTTACAGTTGCATGGGCACCCCATAGCATATTTTAGTCGACAATTGGCCCCACACCACCACAAATTAGCGGCCTATGAATGGGAACTCATCGGCTTAGCCAAAGCCATCTAGCATTGGAAGCCCTACCTGTGGGGTAGGCACTTTGTGATCCGGACTGACCATTGCAGTTTGAAGTACTTTCTGAAGCAACATCTCATGACTTCCCCCTAGCAACATTGGCTCAGTAAGCTCATGGGTTTTGATTTCAAGGTGGAATACAACCTAGGCCGCCTTAACAGGGGCGCAGATGCACTGTCACGCAGGGATTTGTTGGAACCTCAATTGCATGCTATCAGTCAACCACGAGTCCTTTTGCTCGACTCCATCCGAGGTGACATTCAGAATCATCCTGAGCTCCTAGATTTGCACCAGAAGATGTACAAGGAACTGTGGATCACCATTGGGCAATTCAGGACGGTCTCATCTTATACAAGAAGCGCCTTTTTATCCACCATACCTCCCTGCTTCTCACCAGCATTATCTCAGCTTTGCACGATAGTACTCATGAGGACCAGCAGAAAACTTATTTTGGCATTAGCCAGGACTTCTATTGGAAAGGCTTGAAGCGTATGGTTGCTGACTATGTCTTGGCGTGCCAATTTTTCTAGAGGAACAAGGCCGATTCTCTACACCACCAGGCCTGCTGCAACCTCTTCAACTTCCATCTCGGGTATAGGCCGATATCTCCGTGGATTTTATAGAGGGCCTTCCCAATTCTTCAGGAAAATCTGTCATTCTGGTTGTCGTGGATCGGTTTTCTAAATATGGACACTTCCTGCCCTTGGCGCGTCCGTATACAGTAACACAGGTCGCTCAGTTCTTTATGGAATAGATTGTCTGTCTGGATGGGTTACCAGAGTCCATCACCAGTGACAGTGATGTAGTTTTCACCAGTGCTTTTTGGAAAGACCTCTTCAAATTACAGGGTACCAAATTGGCCTTCTCCTCTGCCTACCATCCTCAATTTGATGGGCAAACCGAAGTGGTGAACCACACCCTTGTGATCTATTTGTAGTGTTTTGTTGGGGACCACCCCAAACACTGGGTACATTGGTTGGCATGGGCGGAGTACTGTTATAACACCTCTTACCATACGGCAGTCAGCACCACTCCATTCAAGGTGGTCTATGGTCGTGAACCTCCTCACCTCCTCTCTTATGAACCAGGTTTGTCTCGCTTGCCGCTAATTGACCAGGCCTTGGGTGAATGGGACACAATGCTTGCACAGGTCAAGTTCAACTTGCAGAAAGCTCAGGCCATGATGAAGCATAACTATGACAAGCATCATAGGGACCTTTCTTTTGCTCCGGGAGATTATGTTTGGTTGCACCTTCAGCCTTACCGACAGCGTTCACTTTCAGCCACAAGGAAGCACAAACTTTCCCCAAATTTTATGGCCCTTTTCAGGTCTTGGCTCACATTGGCTCCCACCAGACACCCGTATCCATGACGTCTTCCATGTTTCTCTCTTGAAACCATTTCGTGGCGACTCACCCATGCTGCACACACCCTTGCCGCCACTGCATGAAGGTCGTGCTCTGCCTTCTCCCGCACAAGTTTTGCAGGCTCGCCGCTTTCACGAGTCATGGGAGCTTTAAGTTCAGTGGGTGACGCCAAGGCACTTGCTGCCTCTTGGGAACCACTCGAGGAATTCTGGGCCCTTTACCCAACCTTTGCGCTTGAGGAAAAGCTCTTTCTCCAGGAGGGGGGGGGGGGGGGGGGGTGATGTTATGGACTCTATAAAATCTAGAGTAGTAGGTAGATGTAGAGGATAATTTATGTAATTTTCTGAATATTCTCTTAGGTGGCATTTATGTAATTTCAGCCAAAACTTGGGCTTTACATTGGCTGTGTAAGGGGGCGTTCCTATTATCTATAGGGGTGTCATTTGAATGGAAAGTAAGCTTTGAGCCATAGGTAAATGAGATCAGGTTCTCTCTCTCATGAGGCTTAAGGCTGGAGCTCTTTTGAAAGCTCAAGTCTCTTCATCTTCTTCCTCATGAGCCCTCATCCATCAATGTCTCTTCACCTTCTTCATCCTGAGTTCCTCATCCTCCAACGATCCCTTCATATTCTCCCTGCCGAGTTCGCCTATCCCTAGTGACTGTTCATCTTCATCATACACCGTTGGACGTTCCAAGAATCCCAAGTCCAGGTCTTCATTGTCTTTAATCCTAGAAGACCGAGGAGAGCGTAGGGTGACTCGATCCATGGCAGAGAATCTAACATCCTCCCATCTTCCAACAATCCCCCTCACACTGGTGCTCTCTTCCATGAGACCCAATTGGCCAATTCAGGGGGTATAACATAGATGTAATAATAAGTTCCTCCATCATGATTTCCCAACCGTGATATTTTTTGATAGGGTATCCTCCGTCATGGTTTCCCAATAGTGATATTTTATTTTATTTTATTTTTATTTTTATAGGGCCCATCATGGTTCCAAACCGTGATATTTTTTGACAGAGTATTAAGTTCCTTTGTGACGGTTTCCCAGTCATGATATTTTTTTGACAGGGCCCATCATGGTTTCTGAAACATGATATTTTTTGACAGTGTATCCTCCATCATGGTTTCCCAACCGTGATATTTTTTTACGGGATCAAATAAATGATGATATGAGAAAGGATACCAAGGCCACCTCTTCTTCAATAATAATGTGCCCAAAGAGACATAATAGCTGCAATTGAATATAACACAACCATCTTCCAACACATATAACACGAACCAAAATAATAAACCTTGTAGAAGGACCCATGAAATAATCATAATTCGATATAAATATTTTTTCTTAGATGCATAAGCTTCATATTTTGTGCTCCCCATTTATTCAATATTTTCCTTTTAAATTTATTTCTCCATATAAAGTCTCATTCTTGGTAGCATAAAATACCTCGGAAGTTGAAGCTTTCTGCTGCTTCTCAAACCTATTTTGTAATCTGACCTTCGGTCATTCAAATATCAATATCTCTTTCTAGATAACTCCGATTGGAAAAAAATCATTTTTCCTTGGAAATTAGATTCAAATATATTTCCGTCAATATATAATTTGAAATATGAAAATCTCACTATAGAGGTGAAAAACACAAAGCAAACTACTAGTGTAGGGACTGAAAAAATAACTACGAGGGTAGACTCAGGGTTTAATGTTTAGAGAAAAGGATCTTATTATCTCTGTGGGTAGACCAAGTCAAATCATAGAACCTGCTTTGATACCATGTTGAATTTATGGAAAAGAGAAATGCTTCATTGACTTCATTAACTTATTATAATTAGAGTACATGAACCTCTATTTATAATAGAGGAAGGTAGTACAGTCCAATTACAATAAAACTACCTTTGTCCCAATTACACCCAAACTCTAACACTTAAGGATAAGCCTTAAAATAATTAAATAACTCAATATAAATAGAAAATAAACATAATTCAAACATGAACTCTTCTATGACGTGACCATAAGAAAAAGATGCTAGCTCGTGGTTATCTTTGTGAGTCCTTCTTAATCTTCCAACCAGCTTGTGGTTATGTTTGTGAGTCCTTCTTCCAACTTATGTGATAAGGATGCCAGCTTGTGGTAATCATGGTGGGTTCTACATCTTATGTGCTTGGCCCCATCTTGTGGGTCTTCCTTGTTCATGTGGCCCATCTTAGATATGTGGGCCTTCCTTGGTTGTGTGAGCTGAAGCCATCTTCTAGCGATGCTAAATCATTATTCTGATTTTTTTTCTTAATACCACACATAATAGACTCAATAAAAATCTTCTATATCAGGGGACTCTTGTTCCCACGAAAAACAAATTTCAACAATCTGATCATGGACTGGTCTCGGTTAATAGAATTTCCAAACTGACAAAAATGTTTTGATAGCTTCTTCTAGATGGAAAGGCATGCATAAGCACAATATCATGAGATGAAAAGCCATCACATAATCATCTTTAAATAATCTTCTAAATTTGAAAACCAGTAAAGTGAATTAATAGAAAAATGAAGAACTTATCTCACGGTTTGAAATCTTTCTTCACAAAAGAGCCTTCTTTGAGTTGCGTTGATCATATCTTCTTTAGAGCATTCCTTTTGAGGTGGGATCCTAAATTTAATGCTCTGATACCATGTTGAATTTAGGATCCATTTTTCAATATTCTTAGAAATAGAAGGGAGAAATAAAAAGAAGAAAAAGGAAGAAGAGCTCTCGGGTAGAGAGAAGAGAAAAGAAAAATCTAGAGATGTGCGCCAAGCAAAGAGAGATTTACTTAAGAATGACTTGTGTAACTTGATTAATTCTAAATTACAACACCTCTATTTATAATAGAGGAAGTGATAGAGTCCTTATACAATTAACCTTTCAATCTCCTAATTACATTCCAACTCTAACTCTCTAAGATAAGTCTATTATGAAAAGATAACACAATCTACTAGAAGTTTAATATAAGTTGAACTAGAACTCTTCTTCAATAACGTGGACATAAGGGAGGAGTCTCGCTCGTGGCCTTATCCTTGAGGGTCCCACATGATACTCCAGTTCAAATTTATAAGATTACCAGCTCGTGGTATCTTTGTCGGTTCCACTTGATCTTCAAGTATTCCAACTCATTTCAGTTTGTGCTTCTTATCTTCTTAACTTGTGCTAGATTGGGTGAGGACTCTTCTTGGCATCCCACCAACTCGTGCACCTTTGTGGATCCCACATTGGAACAAATTTTTCCCCCTCAAGCTAGAAGGTAATGGCAGTGGCAGTGATCCCAACTTGAACCAAATATCATAGATACAACAATAAGCCCAAATAACTTAGATGTAGTAATAAGCCCTTAAACTAGGGAGAAGTGAGTTTTCTGATATATCAACTCAGACAAGAACTCTTCTAGGACGTGACCATAAGATAAAGATGCCAACTCGTGGTTATCTTTATGAGTCCTTCTTGATCTTCCAACCATCTTGTAGTTATCTTTGTGAGTCCTTCTTGATCTTCCAACTTATGTGATATGGATGTCAGATCGTGGTAATCATGGTGGGTCTTATTTCTTATGTTCCTGGGCCCATCTTGTGGGCCTTCCTTGGTCATGTGGTCTAGAGCCCATTTTCCAACACAATTCTTCTTTATGTGACCAGACTTGCCACAATTCCAGCACTCCACTTTCCATACGAATTTGGGCTTGTTTCTTCCATTCCTTGATTTTCCTCTACCATTGCCCTTGTTGGAATTCCTCTTGAAGTTTCTGCCTCTAGTATCGACACTTAGGGCAGAATTAGATGTCGACGATTCTCTGGAGTCCTTTCTAAGAACTTCCTCTGCAAGAATGGTATCCCGAACATCATTAAACATCAACTTTCTGTTGCCTACAAAGTTGCTGACTGCATCCCTCATAGGCTTCCAACAATTTGGCAGAGACGGAAAAGAATTAAAGCACAAACCTCAGGCTTTGATGAAAGCATACTATGATTAAGGGCACAAAGAAGTTACTTAGAACCCAGGAGATTATGTGTGGCTCCGCCTCCAACCCTACCGTCAACATTCCATTGCTAGTCCCCACCACAAGCTATCACCCAAGTTTTTTAGGCCCTTCTCGATTCTCCAACGCATTGGTGTTATGGACTCTATAGCATCACGAGTTACCAATAGGCGTATGAATTAATTAATGTGGTTTTCAATTTTCATGTAATTGATTTTGGTTTGGTTTGGTTTAGAAGTTATTTGGCTTGAACCAGTGACCCAAGGGTCTGAATTGTATTTGGCGTCCTCAACCCTATTTAAGGGGACGGCTAGGTTAATGAAAGGTAGCAATTGAGTTATAATTTAGCCTAGAGTAATTTAGTTAACAGGTCGAGAGCTCCTTCAAGCTCTCCCCCATTTTCCCCCAATTCCCATTTCCGAAATTCTTCCTCATCACTCCATCAATCTACCTCAACGTCCAACAAGCAATGGAAGGAAGAGAAGAGAGGAGGGTGACAAGATCCATGGCTCATGAGGATCCTAACAACGTGGTATCAGACAGGTCCACCTTCGGAGACTCCTCTTCTCCAGAGGACATACTTCGAGTGCTTTCAGATCTTCAACAAAGATCCACTCTTCAAGGTGCTGAAATTACTAACATCCATAATACATTGCACACGCTGGAATCCGCTCTCCAAATCGCCATCCGCCAACTTGCTGCAATTCAATCGCCAACGCCACCACCAGCCACCAACTTTCAACCACAGGCAGCACATCACCCACACTTCATGCCACCACAACCCCCACCACTATGCCAACAACCTATTCCAATGGCTACTCACGCACAGGGGCCAACTACGTTTCCCAGGTACTTTAAACTCAACTTTCTACATATGATGGATCTAAAGATCCTTTACTTTGGTTCACAAAATGTGAGCAATTTTTCTATCATCAACAAACGGTGGATATGGACAATGTTACACTGGCCACCTACCACCTGCTCAATGAAGCGTTCATGTGGTTCCATCACTACCGAAATGTCCATTCCACTCAGGATTGGCCACATGTTAAACATGCTTGCCAGATGAGGTTTGGCCATTCAGCTAGTAGCAACCCAGTGGGGGAATTGATCAACTATAAACAGACTGGCACCTTAGAATTGTACCAAAAAATGTTTCAAGAAAGGTTGGCCCGAGCAAGTGAATTTGTTCCTCCTCACCTACATGTTCAGTTTTTTATTGCGGGATTGACTGAGGCGGTGAGATTGGAAGTAGAACTACTTGGTCCGACAGACTTGGACTCAGCCATGAATTATGCTAGAGCGGTGGAATAGAAACAATGATTTCTGAGGGAATCCTTAGGCCGAAAACCATTTTGGAACAACAAACTACCGGGTACTGCACCTGGCCCACGTTTTGGCCCCTCTGCCCATAACCGTGCAGACCAGTCTCCAAGTGTGCCAGCCCACAATCTTCCACGTAAATTCTTGACTAAACAGGAAATGGAAGCTAGAAAGGCCAAGGGTCTATATTTTAATTGTGATGAACAATTTCTTCTGGGACATACCTGTAAACGATTATTTAGTATTGAAATTTGGGAAGAAGGTTCAGAAGAGCTTCCTGAAAATGAATTTGTTGAAGAGGAACAACAAGACCCAGAGCTCTCCCTCCATGCCATGCATGGCTTGCGTAGTTCTAATACCATGCAGGTAAAGGCCAAGTTAATCCACCTTCTATGACTTGCTTTAGTTGATTCTGGCAGCACACATAATTTTATCAGTGAGCCCGCAATGAAACAATTGGGATTGGAAATTCAACAGCAAAAGGGTCTCTCGGTTTCAGTGGCCAATGGGGCTAAAATTTCCAGTGTGGGGTTATGTGCAAACACCCCTTTTACCATTGAGGGACATTCATTTCAGATTGACTTACTGGTCATTCCTTTGGCAGGATTTGATTTGGTGCTCGGGGTAAAATGGCTTCAGTTATTAGGCCCTATATTGTGGGACTTTCAGGCTCGGACTATGACATTTATAGCACAACAAGGACATATTACATTATAGGGTATTGTGGCACAGGTACCTAACACACTTCACACTTTACAGCTTCAGAACACTGGTGATTGTAAGTTAGCTCCTTTACTTACAACATTTGCAGATTTATTTAATGACCCTACTGGTCTACCTCCAGTGCGTCATTGTGATCACCGCATTCGTTTGAAGTTGGGAACCGATCTAGTGGTGGTGCACCCTTATCGTTACCCACATATGTAGAAAGATGAAATCAAAAGATAGTGCATGAATATGCTCGCTCAGGGAGTTATCCAGCCCTGTTTTATTGGTAGGCATAAAGGATAAATCATGGAGATTTTGTGTCGACTATAGACAACTCAATTTGAAGCCAATTAAAGACAAGTTCCCCATTCCAGTGGTGGACGAGTTGCTGGATGAGTTACTGTTATGGTCCCTCGCCATGGATCTAGTAACTCGGCGAGTTGAATATGAATCCAGCACTGTTTGAGGGTTTCTTATCATGTTTTTGTGAAAGGAACTCTCTTATACCTCTCCTTTCACGTTAGGATTGAAAAGGATTTTCCTTTTCTCAATTATAGATGCAACAAGCAAGTTAAAAGACTGTTTAAGCACTCAGATATGAAACCCCTCTTTTATGATTCAAGACAAGAGGGTTTTACTTGCTGTAATGACTCAAGAACAACCCCTTTCCCTTTACTGAATTCATTCCCCTTGAAAAGGAGTTTCCTTTTCTTAATTATGAATGAACCCAGCTAGTCAAGGAAGCTCCTTGAGGCCCCAACGTGGAACCCCCTTTCTTATGGCTCACATCAAGGTAGGGTTTCCAATTTTATGCAGCACTGGTTCCTTACGTAAAAGAGAAACATAAATCTAATCTTAATGCTTGAAATAAGATTATCAAATACCTCTTGACATCAACACCAATCCAGCAACCAGAATTCGTCCTCCTTCCTGGTTAGCTCACGCCAACCCTTCTCCAAATACCTCTTGACGTCAACACCAATCCAGCAACCAGAATTTTCGTGAAAGAGATGACCTCTCTTGTAGCTCGAAAGAGAAAGGTAATTCCTCTTCTTTTTCCTTCCAAGATCTCCTCAAAGACTCCCCAATGGATGCAGCAAACCCCCAAGAGAGTTCACACCAAGAACCCTAGAATAGAGAGCCTAGAAGGAACCTAAATTACCCTAGATTATGCTAATTCCGAACTTGCTTTATTTCTCCATCCTTACCCCTTAAATAGGGTAATTAACATCAACATAGGTTAGGGTTATTAAACCCAATTCTACCCCTACCTTTAAGTCTTATTACAAATCAATAAAATTCGAAATTAAAAGCAACATAAATAATAAAAGTAAAGTAGATGACTCAGTCTTATTGAGTCCATAACAGTTACTTAGTGCTACAATTTTTACCAAGTTAGATTTGAAATTTGGCTATCATCAAATTAGAGTTCACCTGGCAGATGTGGAGAAGACTGCGTTCCGCACGCACCACGATCATTTTGAGTTCCTTGTCATGCCCTTGGGTCTCTCCAATGCACCCTCCACCTTCCATGCCCTCATGAATGAGGTATTTTCCTCGCTTCTACGGAACTATGTGTTAGTATTTTTTGATGACATCTTGGTCTATAGCAAAAATTGGGTCGAACATCTCCAACACCTCCATCAGGTATTTACCATTCTATGCTCTGTTATGGACACTATAGCATCACGAGTTACCAACAGGCGTAGGAATTAATGAATGTGTTTTTCAATTTCCATGTAATTGTTTCTTGGTTTGGTTTTGTATTTGGTTTGGGTTGGTTTAGCATTTATTGGTTTGAACCATTGACCCAAGAGGTCTTTAGGGTTTTGGATGTCCTCAATCTTATTTATGGGGACGGCTAGGGTAATGAGATTATGAATTGAGTCTACTTTAGCTAGCGTAATTTAGATAAACAGGTCAAGAGCTCCTTCAAGCTCTCTTCCATTTTCCCCCTATTCTCCTTTCCGAAATTCAATTCCCATCAATCCCTCATTCCATCTCAACGTCAAGCAAGGTAATGGAAGGAAGAGAAGAGAGGAGGGTGACAAGATCCATGGCTCATGAGGATCCTAACAACGTGGTATCAGATAGGTCCACCCTCGATGATTCCTCTTCTCTAGAGGACATACGTCAAGTACTTTCAGAACTTCAACAACGATCCACTCTTCAAGGTACTGGAATTTCTCACATCGATAATACCTTACAAACACTAGAATCATCACTACAAACCATCCTTCGACAACTTGCTGCACTTCAAGCACCAACGCCAACACCAGCAAAAAATTTTCAACCACAACCAGTTCCCCACCAACAATTCACGCCACCACCAAATCCACCCCTGCGCCAACCAGTGGGTTCAATGGCCACTCACGCACAAGGACCATCAACGGTTCCCAGGTACTTTAAACTTAACTTTCCTGCATATGATGGCTCTAAAGATCCTTTACTATGGTTCACGAAATGTGAACAATTCTTCTATCATCAACAAACGGTGGAAATGGACAGGGTTACTTTGGCCGCCTACCATATGCTCGATGAAGCACTCATGTGGTTCCATCACTACCGAAATGTCCATTCCATTCAGGATTGGCTGCACTTTAAACATGCTTGCCAGTTGAGGTTCGGACCTCCAGCTAGCAGCAACCCAGTGGGGGAATTGATCAACTATAAACAGACCAGCACCTTAGAAGTTTACCAAAAAATGTTCCAAGAAAGGTTGGCCCGAGCTAATGTATTTTTTCCTCCTCACCTACATGTTCAGATTTTTAATGCTGGATTGACAGAGGCAATTAGATTGGAAGTGGAATTACTTGGTCCGACAGATTTGGACTCAGCAATGAATTATGCCAGAGCTGTGGAACACAAACAGAGAGTTCTAAAAGAGTCTTTACAGCGAAAACCATTTTGGAACAACAGAATACAGGGTACTGCATTTGGGTCACGTTTTGGGTCCTCTACCCCTAACCGAGCAGATCAGGCTACCAATGTGCCTCCACAGACTATGCCACGTAATTTTTTGACTAAATAGGAAATGGACGCTCGGAAGGCAAAGGGCCTATGTTTTAATTGTGATGAACAATTCCTGCTAGGCCATACTTGTAAACGCTTATTCAGTATTGAACTGTTGGAAGAAGATTCAGACGAGCTTATTGAAAATAAAATTGTTGAAGAGGTACAACAAGAACCAGAGCTATCCCTCCATGCCATGCATGGCATGCGTACTTCTAATACCATGCAGGTAAAGGCCAGGTTACATCATCTCATGCTACTTGCTTTAGTTGATTTGGGCAGCACACATAATTTTATCAGTGAACCAGCTGCACAACATTTGGGATTGGCCATTCAACAACAAAGGGGACTCTCAGTTTCTGTGGCCAATGGGGCCAAAATTGCTAGTGTGGGGTTATGTGCTAACACCCCTTTCACCATTGAAGGGCATTCATTTCAGGCGGATTTACTAGTCATTCCATTGGTTGGATTTGATTTGGTGCTCGGGGTCAAATGGCTCCAGTTATTAGGACCGATATTATGGGACTTTCAGGCTCGGACTATGACATTTTCTGCACCACAAAGCCAGATTACATTACAAGGCATTGTGGCACAGGTACCTAACGCACTTTACACTTTGCAGCTTCAACACACTGGTAATGATCAGTTAGCTCCTTTACTTACAGCATTTGCGGATTTATTTAATGACCCTACAGGTCTACCACCAGTGCGTCATTGCGATCACTGCATTCGTTTAAAGTTGGGAACTGATCCAGTAGTGGTGCGGCCTTATCATTACCCGCATATCCAGAAAGATGAAATAGAACGACAGTTCATGCATATGCTTGCTCAGGGTGTAATCCAGCCCAGTCGATATCCTTTCTCCTCACCAGTGTTACTTGTACGTAAAAAAGATAAATCTTGGAGATTTTGTGTCGACTATAGGCAACTCAACTTGTACACAGTTAAGGACAAGTTCCCCATTCTAGTCGTGGACGAGTTGCTGGATGAGTTACATGGTGCTACAATTTTTACCAAATTAGATTTGAAATCGGGCTATCATCAAATACGAGTTCACCTGGTGGATGTGGAGAAGACTGCCTTCCGCACACATCACGGTCATTTCGAGTTCCTCGTCATGCCCTTCGGTCTCTCCAATGCACCCTCCACCTTTTAGGCCCTCATGAATGAGGTCTTTTCATCACTTCTGCGCTGTGTTAGTCTTTTTTTATGACATTCTGGTCTACAACAAAAATTGGGAAGAACATCTCCACCACCTCCATCAGGTATTTACCATTCTACGCTTTCATCATTTGGTTTTGAATAAATCAAAATGTTCTATGGGTACATCTGAGGTGGCATATTTGGGCCACGTCATATCAGTTGTGGGCGTGAAAGTTGACCAGAGCAAGATACAAGCAGTTACAGATTGGCCGATTCCCACCTCCATCACAACATTAAAGGGATTTTTGGGTTTAGCGGGATATTATAGAAAATTTATCCAATCTTATGGCCAGATAGCAGCACCACTCAACAACCTGCTAAAAAAAATGCCTTCCACTGGTCTTCTTCAGCAGAACAAGCCTTTAACCTGTTAAAGGAGGCCTTAGCCTCAACGCCAATCCTAAAATTACCAGATTTTAAGGGGAACTTTGTGGTGGAATGTGATGCCTCCGGGGGAGGTATAGGGGCAGTGTTACAACTATTGGGACACCCCATTGCTTATTGCAACCGTCAGTTGGGACACCACCACCATAAGTTAGCTGCATATGAGAGGGAATTGATTGGGTTAGCCAAGGCTGTCCAACATTGGTGACCTTATCTTTGGGGATGACCGTTTCTCATTCGTACAGATCATTGCAGCCTCAAATATCTTCTTGAACAGCGCCTCACCACATCCCCACAACAGATTGGTTAACTAAACTCATGGGCTTCGATTTTACGGTTCGTTATAAGCCAGGTAGTTCGAATTTGGGGGCTGATGCCTTATCACGTCGGGATATTTCCGCCACACAAATTTATGCTATCAGTCACCCACGTGCACTGGTATTAGATTCTATTCGTTAGGAAGTACATCAATATCCGGATCTCATGTCATTATATCAGGATATTCAACAGGGGACAGCTGCTCCTCATTGGACGATTTAGGATCGTCTCATTCTCTAAAAAAACAAGATCTTTTTGCATAATACATCCCTCCTTCTTCACACCATTCTGTCCTTTATCCATGATAGCACACTTGAGGGTCAACAGAAAACATATTTTCGAATCAGTCGGGACTTTTACTGGAAGGGCATGAAGAGCACAATTGCTAATTATGTAGCTGCTTGTCAGATTTATCAAAGAAACAAGGCCGGATCTTTGAGTCCGGCCGGCCTACTGCAACCTTTGCAACTACCATCTCAAATCTGGTCTGATATTTCCATGGACTTCATTGCTGGACTTCCCATTTCATCAGGTAAATCGGTGATATTCGTCGTCGTTGATCGGTTTTCAAAATATGGGCACTTCATTGCTTTGGCGCATCCATATACTGCTGCTCAGGTCGTTCAATTATTTATGGACAACATTGTCCGATTACATGGAATTCCCTCATCCATTATCAGTGACAGGGATACCATTTTTACCAGTATCTTTTGGAAGGAATTATTCAAATTACAGGGCACCCAATTGGCAGTTTCGTCTGCCTATCATCCACAAACGGACGGCCAAATAGAGGTTGTCAATCGCACGATTGAAATGTATCTTCGTTTTTTTGTGGGGGACGCACCTAGAAGATGGGTGAAATGGCTTTCATGGGCAGAATTTTTCTATAACACATCTTACCACACAACACTGGGCACTACTCCTTTCAGGGTAGTTTATGGTAGAGATCCACCTCGTTTGTTACCATATGAACCTGGGGCATCCAAAGTTGTCACTTTGGACCAAGCATTAGCTGAAAGAGATGCTATGCTCACTGAGGTACATAGACATCTACAGGAGGCCCAACACTCTATGAAACACTTTTTTGATAAGAAGCACAGAGAGGCATCTTATTTCCCTGGAGACTATGTGTGGTTAAATCTTCAACACTACTGCCAGCTGTCCCTGACTGCATCAAAGCGCCATAAGCTGTCTCCAAAATATTATGGTCCATTTCAGATATTGGACAAAATTGGGCCCGTGGCATACCGCTTGCAGCTACCACCGGAATCAAAGATTCACAATGTCTTTCGTCTCCCAATTGAAGGCCTTCCAGGGTGACTCGCCCCTACTGCACACTCCATTGCCGCCACTACATGAGGGCAGAGTCCTTTCTATTCCGGCTCAGGTAATACAAGCACGTCACATTCAAGGTGATTGGGAAATTCTTGTCCAGTGGGCAGATGCCGATCCCAGTGACACCACATGGGAGCCGTTATCAGCATTTCGACTTTTATATCCTTCCTTCGAGCTTGAGGACAAGCTCTTTCTCCAGGAGGGGGGGGTGATGTTATGGACACTATAGCATCACGAGTTACCAACAGGTGTAGGAATTAATGAATGTGTTTTTCAATTTCCATGTAATTGTTTCTTGGTTTGGTTTTGTATTTGGTTTGGGTTGGTTTAGTATTTATTGGTTTGAACCATTGACCCAAGAGGTCTTTAGGGTTTTGGACGTCCTCAACCTTATTTAAGGGGACGGCTAGGGTAATGAGATTATGAATTGAGTCTACTTTAGCTAGAGTAATTTAGATAAATAGGTCAAGAGCTCCTTCAAGCTCTCTTCCGTTTTTCCCCCTATTCTCCTTTCCGAAATTCAATTCCCATCAATCCCTCATTCCATCTCAACGTCAAGCAAGGTAATGGGAGGAAGAGAAGAGAGGAGGGTGACAAGATCCATGGGTCATGAGGATCCTAACAAGCTCCCATCATTTGGTTTTGAATAGATCCAAATGTTCTATGGGCACCTCAGTAGTGGCATATTTGGGCCACGTCATATCAGCTATGGGCGTGAAAGTTGAGGGGATTTTTGGGTCTAGCGGGATATTATAGAAAATTTATCCGATCTTATGGCCAGATAGAAGCACCACTCAACAACCTTCTCAAGAAACATGCATTCAACTGGTCTTCCTCAGCAGATCAAGCCTTTCAACTGTTAAAGGAGGCCTTAGCCTCAGGGCCTATACTACAATTACCAGATTTTGATGAAGACTTTGTGGTGGAATGTGATGTATCCGGTGGTGGTGTTGGTGCAGTGTTACAACAATTGGGACACCCCATTGCTTATTTCAGCTGCCAGTTGGGACAACACCACCACAAGTTAGCCGTATATGAGAGGGAACTCATTGGGTTAGCCAAGGTTGTCCAGCATTGGCGTCCTTATCTTTGGGGATGGCCATTTCTCATTCGTACAGATCATTGCAGCCTCAAGTATCTTCTTGAACAACGCCTCACCACATCACCACAGCAGCATTGGTTGACTAAACTCATGGGCTTCGATTTTACAGTTCAATATAAGCCAGGCAGTTTGAATTTGGGGGCTGATGCTTTGTCTCATCAGGACATTCCAGAACCACACGTTTATGCTATCAGCAACCCACGTTCACTTTTGCTGGATTCTATTCATGAGGAGACACATCAATATCCAGAACTTACTTCATTATATCAGGATATTCAGCTAGGGACAGCAGCTCATCATTGGACGATTCAGGACCGTCTTATACTCTACAAAAACAAGATTTTTATGCAGCACACATCCCCACTTCTTCACACAATTCTGTCTTCTATCCATGATAGCACACATGAAGGTCGAAAAAAAACATATTTCCGAATTATTCGGGACTTTTATTGGAGGGGCATGAAGAGCACGATTGTTGATTATGTAGCTGCTTGTCAGATTTTTCAACGAAACAAGGCCGAATCTTTAAGTCCTGCCGGCCTACTACAACCTTTGCAGCTACCGTCTCAAATTTGGTCTAACATTTTAATGGACTTCATTGATGGCCTTCCCACTTCATCAGGTAAATCAATGATATTAGTTGCGGTTGACCGTTTTTCCAAATATGGTCACTTCATTGCTTTGGCACATCCATATACTTCTGCTCATGTAGCTTAGTTATTTACGGACCACATTGTCCGATTACACGGTATTCCAGCATCCATTATCAGTGACAGGGATGCCATTTTTACCAGTACCTTTTGGAAAAAATTATTCAACATACAGGGCACACAATTGGCATTTTCTTCTGCATATCATCCACAGACTGACGAACAAACCGAGGTCATCAATTGCATGATTGAAATGTATCTTCCTTGTTTTGTGGGGGACTCACCTAAATGGTGGGTTAAGTGGCTTTCCTGGGCAGAATTTTGCTATAACACATCTTACCATAGCGCACTGAGTACTACTCCTTTTAAGGTAGGTTTTGGCAGAGATCCACCTCGTCTATTATCTTATGAACCAGGGGCATCCAAAGTCGTCACTTTGGACCAAGTGTTAGCTGAAAGAGACGCTATGCTCACTGAGGTACGTACTCATCTCCAGGAGGCCTAGCACTCTATGAAGCTCTATTATGATAAGAAGCACCGTGAGGTCTATTATTCCCCAGGAGATTATTTGTGGTTAAAGCTCCAACACTACCACCAGCTGTTCTAATTGCCTCCAAGCGCCATAAGCTTTCTCCGAAATATTATGGTCCATTTTAGGTGTTGAACAAAATTGGCCCCGTGGCCTACCGCTTGCAGTTACCAACCGAGGCAAAGATACATAATGTATTTCATGGATCCCAACTGAAGCCATTCCAGGGTGACTCGCCCTTACTGCACACACCTCTGCTACCATTCCATGAGGGCAGAGTCCTTTCTACTCCAGCTCAGGTATTGAAAGCACACCACATTCAAGGCGATTGAGAAATTCTTGTCCAGTGGGCAGATGCAGACCCCAGTGACACGACATGGGAGCCATTATCAGCATTTTGACTTCTCTACCCTTTCTTCGAGCTTGAGGACAAGCTCTTTCTCCAGGAGGGGGGGGGGGGGGGGTGATGTTATGGACTCTATAACATCCCGAGTTACCAGCAGGCGTAGGAATTAATTAATGTGGTTTTCAATTTTCATGTAATTGATTTTGGTTTGGTTTGGTTTAGAATTTATTTGGCTTGAATCAGTGACCCAAGGGTCTGAATTGTATTTGGCGTCCTCAAATCTATTTAGGGGGATGGCTAGGTTAATGAAGGTAGCAGTTGAGTTATAATTTAGCCTAGAGTAATTTAGTTAACAGGTCGAGAGCTCCCTCAAGCTCTCCCCCATTTTCCCCCGTTTTCCCCCAATTCCCCTTTCCGAAATTCTTCCTCATCACTCCATCAATCTACCTCAACATCCAGCAAGCAATGGAAGGAAGAGGAGAGGAGGGTGACAAGATCCATGGCTCGTGAGGATCCTAAAAATTGGTCAGGTGGCTTACCACCTTCAGCTTCCACCAGACTCTCAATTGCACAATGTCTTTCATGTGTCACTCCTCAAACCCTCCAGCGTACAACACCAACTCCACCTCCGTTCTTACCTCTAGTGAAGGAGGGGCATGTTATTGTCTCTCCTGCCACAATTTTGCAAGCTTGACAACTTCATAACAGGTGGGAGGTTATCATCCAGTGGGTTGACACATATGAAACATCTACAACATTGGAAGAGGTGGAGATATTCTGCCAGGCCTACCCTACCTTCGAGCTTGAGGACAAGCTCTTTCTCCAAGGAGGGAGTGATGTTATGAACTGTATAGCCGGCCGAGTCAATTAGAGGCATCATGGCTGAGTTATTTAGTATTTAGTTAATTGCTTTTCTTTCAGTTTACTTTTACTTTATTTTTAATTCATTTGAAGAGTTAATATGCCGTAGGGGCATTATTGTAATCTTTTATTTTAAACTTGTGTTGGCACCAACCTTACTTAGGGGGGAAAGTGGAATGGGAAGAGACAAGTCTGCTTTTAGCCTAAACAGGGTTTGGAGTTCTCCTCAACGAGCTCTAAGGTCCAGGTTCCCTCACGAATCAGATTTTTTCTCCTTTATCTTTTCTCTTTTCCATTTACCGAAACCAAGAGTAGCCACTGCAGTGCAGAACTCATCCACTAAGCTCTGGATTATCCTTCCCAGCACCGTGTTACAAGATCCATGACCTGGGACCGTAACAGCTTGGTATCAGAGTAGGGTAACATGGAGGATACGTCCAGCAATGAAGTGCTGAGAGCCATAGTTAGAGAGGTGCAGGGCGCACAGGCCTAACAGAGGGTGAGAATGAAAAATTATGGCCAACAACTAGAAAAAATTCCAAGTATTAACCTACAACTCGAGAAACTCTCATGTATGGTTTTGGATCTTTTGGCTGCAATCAACACAACCCCAGACCAAAGGGGAGAGGGCAACTTGGGCACTAGAAGGGGGGAGCAGTTTGCAGGGCGCACTAGTGTCCATGCACAATAGGGTGGAGGCACAGTACCCAGGTAGACAAAGTTGGATTTTCCCATTTTTAGTGGGTCAGATGACCCCTTAATTTGGTTGCATAGATGTGATAATTTTTTTCAAATCAAGGAACAACAGGGTTTGACAAGGTGGGACAGGCCACTCTCCACATGCTCGATGAGGCACAACTATGGTTTCATCAAGTAGAAGTGGAGAGATTGGTGCTGCATTGGGAGGAATTTAAAGAGTGATGTACCATAAGATTCGACCCTCTAGCACATAGCAACCCGTTTGAAGATTTGGTCCTGTTGAGACATACTGCATCCATGGAACTTTATCAGAAACATTTCCAAGAAAAATTGGCTTGAGCAAGCCGAATGGTTAGAGTTGACTGTTAAGGTCCCTTGCCATCAATCTAGTCACCCGGCGATCTCCTCTTGGTTCCAGATTGGAATGCGGACTTGAGAGAGGCATGGAATTTTTTGAACAACCTATGGTTGAGAGAATCAAGCTTTCGAAGGAAGCTTGCACCTTGGACCTCCTTGGAAGAGAGAGAATCCGATCTCTGATTTTAGACTAATGATCAAGCTTAATTCCATTGAAGCATTCGTCCCCCTTATAAAAGTGGACTAGGGTTAGACTAAAAGGCAAAGACCAGTAACAAGGCCCATGAAAAGAAAGAAAATTACATCTAAACCACTAAAGTGCTTAAACCCGCAAATTACATGATTTGCCCACAACATCTACTAATCACTCGACCTGCTATGGAGTCCATAACATTACCCATCTCCTAGAGAAAGAGCTTGTCCTCAAGTTCAAAATTGGGATTGGACGCACGAAAGGCTTCTAACAGTTCCCATGAGGCTTCAACGGGGTCGGTGTCCGCCCACTAGACTAAAACCTCCCATGAACTTGTGCCCATCGAGCCTGCAAAACAAAAGCTAGAGTTGGCAACACACAACCATCCTCCAATGGTGGCAAGGGTGTATGCAATAGAGGCGAGTTTTCCTTGAATGGTTTCAAAAGGGAGACATGGAAAACATCATGAATCTTGACATCCAGGGGAAGTTGCAGCCTATAGGCAACGGTTCCAACATGATCCACAATCTGAAATGGACCATAGAATTTTGGAGAAAGTTTATGACGCTTGGAGGCTGCAAGAGAGAGCTGATGGTAGGGTTGAAGAGGAAGCCAGACATAGTCCCCAGGTGCATAAGAGAGGTCCCGATGGCCCTTGTTATATATCTGCTTCATCCGAGAATGGGCTTGTTGCAAATTATCTTTGACCAGGTCAAGCATATGATCACGTTCGCACAAAGCCTGATCGAGAGCTGCCACGCGAGAAGACCCAGCCATATAAGATAAGAGGTGGGAGAGTTCACGACCATAAATCACTCTGAAAGGTGTAGTTCAGAGGGCTGTATGGTAGGAGGTATTTTAACAAAATTCTGCTCAGGCTAGCCAACGGACCCAACTCTTCGGATGATCCCCCACAAATCAATGCAAATACATCTCTATGGTCCGATTGACCACTTCAGTTTGTCCATCCATCTGAGGGTGGTAGACTGAAGAGAAAGCCAATTTGGTGTCATGTAAATGGGAAAGGTCCTTCCAAAATGTACTAGTGAAAACAGCGTCACAGTCACTCGTAATGGATTCAGGTAAGCCATGGAGGCGAACAATCTGGTCCATAAAAATCTGAGTGATGTGGGTCACCGTGTAAGGATGCGACAGTGGAAGGAAGTGACCATATTTTAAGAATCGATCCACCACCAAGATAATAGAGTTACAGGAAGACTTAGGGAGGCCATCAATTAAATCCATGGAAACATCTGCCCATACCTGAGAAGGGCGTTGTAGAGGCTGAAGCAATTAGGCTGGGCTTAAGGTCTTGGCCTTGTTCCTTTGGCAGACCTGACAAGCTAACACATAATCTGACACCATACATTTCATACCTGACCAATAGAAGTCACAGGTAAGCCTGAAGTATGTCTTTTACTGGCCCTCATGAATGATGTCGTGATAGGTGGATATGATGGTGTTGATCAATGCAGAGGTGGGCCGTAAATAAATAAAATTCTTATAGAGGATGAGGCGGTCCTGGATGGTCCACTCGCTGTCCATATCTTGTTGTTCAATTCGACTATACAGGTTAGTGAGCTCAGGAGTTTGTTGAATTTCGTCCTGGATGGAAACCAGCAAAAGGAACCTTGGTTGACTGATGGCATGGAGTTGTGGCTCAGATGCCTCCCTACGAGATAAGGCATCAGTGTCCTTGTTGAGTTGCCCTGATTTGTATTCAACCTTAAAATTGAAGCCCATCAATTTACAAAGCCAATGCTGTTGGGGGGAAGTCGTTATGCGTTGCTCTAATAAATACTTCAAGCTGAAGTGGTTTTTGCGGATAATGAAGTGTCGGCCCCAAAGATATGAGCGCTAATGCTGAAATGTTTTAGCGAGGCCAATAAGCGCGTGTTCATAGGTGGCCAACTTGTGGTATCGTGTGGGCAAGTGCCTGCTGAAATATGCAATAGGATGGCCCTACTGTTGTCAGACAGCACCAATGCCGCCTCCGGATGCATCACATTCTACAATAAACTATTCATCAAAATTTGGAAGTTGGAGAACAGGGATAGTGGCTAAGGCGTTCTTCAACTGGGAAAAGGAGGATACAATGGTTTTCGACCAAGAGAAGGAGTTACGCTTCAGTAAATTGTTGAGAGGAGCAGCCAGCTGGCCATAGTCTCGAATGAATTTCCGATAGTACCCCGCCAGGCCTAAGAATCCATGTAAAGCGGTGGCTGAATGTGGAGGAGGCCAGTCAACAACCGCTTGGATCTTGCTGCTGTCTGCCTTAACCCTAGAGGCAGGTATGACATGGCCTAGATGAGCCACATCGGTGGTGCCAAAGGAGTACTTGGATTGCTTGAGAGATAGATGATGTGAACACAACAATTGAAAGATGTGGCACAAATGAAAAAGGTGGTCGTCCCACTGCTTGCTATAGATCAAAATATCATCAAAGAAAACCAAAAAGTACTTTCATAAGAGAGAGTGAAATACCTCATTCATAAGGGCTTGAAATGTGGATGGGGCATTGGAAAGCCCAAATGGCATCACCAGGAATTCAAAGTGGCCATGATGTGTACGGAAGACATTCTTCTCCACATATGAAGGGTGTACTCGAATCTGGTGGTAACCGGATCTCAAATCCAGTTTAGTAAAGAAGTGTGCTCCATGTAATTCATCCACCACTGGAATAGGAAATTTATCTGCGATGGTTTTGGCATTCAGCTCTCTATAGTTTACACAAAAAACACCAGGTGTTATCCTATTTTTTTACCAATAAGACAAGTGAAGAGAATGGTGACCGGCTGGGCTGACTGAATAATACCTTGCTCTAACATTTGTTGACACTACCGCTCGATTTCATATTTTTTTAAATGGGGGTAGCGGTATGGATGCACTACTATTGGCTCAGTTCCCAATTTTAAGCGAATCCGATGGTCACAAGATCGGATAGGTGGGAGAGTTGTGGGCTCTTGAAATAAATCTGTAAATTCTATTAGGATTGAATGCAACTTACAACGGTTGGAGTCCTGAATTTTTAAATGCTGGAGAGTGCAAGTGTAGGATGGTGCATGAGTCCCATGAAGGATAATGGATTGTTGGGCAAAATAAAACTCATCGTGAGGGACATGAAATCCCATAAAATTGGACCCAATTGCTGTAGCCATTTGATACCCAATACCAAATGAAACCCTGTGAGTGGAAGGACCAAGAAGTCTATGATGAACTTGTGTCCTTTAATGAAAAATTCCACCATTGGAAATCTTGTCACCATTGGCTACAGAAACTGAAGTCTCAGAGTTCTGCTTAATATGCAAGCCAAGTTGTTGTGCCACGGGGTGGTTGATAAAGTTGTGGGTGCTGCCCAAATCAACTAAGGCCAGTAACATGAGGTGTTGGAGGACGGCACAGACCTTCATAGTGTTATTACTGTGCAACCCCATCATAGCATGTAGGGAAATGGCTGGTTCGACCTCCACTGGCTCTTCTGTAGCTGGTTCAACCCCCACTGACTCTTCCACTTCCTCAAATGGTGTGGTGTCCTCTGGATCTTCCACCTCTAACCAAAACAAACGTTTGCATTATTGCCCCTGAATGTGTTGCTCATCACAATTGTAACAGAGCCCTTTGGCCCTCCTCTGATCCTTCTCTGCTCTTGTAAGGCGGCAAATGAAGGGGGTGGGCGGCGTTAACTTGTGTGTCTCTGATTGTTGAGATCTGTTCTAGCCTTGCCGAATAGAGAAGCTAGGGGGATTTGGCGCACCAGTGGCCACACGGCCTTGCCATGGGGCCCGACGCACCATAGATTCTTTCAAGACCCTTTGTTTGGCATCAAGGGCATGGGCTAGATTCATAGCATGTGCTAAGTTTGGTGGGTCATATAATTCAACTTCCAACCGAAATGCTTCCCCTAGTCCAGTGGTAAATAAATTAACATACTGATCTAGACAAACATACCTGCTTGCTCTGGCCAGGCCTTCCTGAAATTGTTTTTGATAAGCTGCTATTGAACCAGTTTGTTTTAGGTTCACCAAATCACCCAGAGGGTTACTTCTTGCTGGGGGGCCGAATCTTAGCATGCAATACTCTTAAAAGTGTCCCCATCGTTGATGTGGTGCTCAGATTCAAACTGGTGGTACCATAGCTGTGCTTCATCGAGCATGTGGAAGGCAGCTAAAGGGACTCGGTCCTCCACTTGTGTTATTTGATTCCAAATGAAAATTTCACACCAATGTAATCATATTAAAGGGTTGAAGGACCCATCATAAGTGGGTAAATCGAGCTTTGTGTACCTGAAATGGTGGTGTGGACACCTGATAAGTACCTAGCCAATACATCCCAAAAGACTGGCCTATTAGGAGTGGAAGGCATATGTACTTAACCCTAGGACCATAACAGTACACCCACCTTCACGAGCTGACGACCACAACGGCTTGGATTAACACACACAACCATCGGCCGGGATTAATCACACCCAACTATTGGGACACCCGGGATTAACACACATAGACGCCCTGCGCGGGAGTCAAACTCAGGACGTAGTGCCAGCTCTGATACCAAATGATAAGCACCTAGCCAATACATCCCAAAAGATCGGCCTGTTAGGAGCAGAAGGCATAGGTACTTATCCCCAAGACTATAACAACACCCCCTACTGGTTGATATGCTGGACGCATAGGAGGTTGAGTTGGTAGTGGGTGAAGGGGCTGCTGGTCGGATGGCCTATTGGAACTACCCGGAAGAGAAGAATTCCTAGCTATCCACTCTCCAATTCGAAGATTGAGTTGAAGAACTATATCCCGAAGCTCTTGAAGATCAGTTCGAAGGGCTGCAGTTTCTGCCCGAAGTGCTACTGTTTGGGTTTGTCCTTCGATATGAATTTCTTCAACAACATTACGAAAATCACTGGGAGAAGAAGAATCGCCTACGATGGTCACATGTTACGGTCCCGGATCTTACACATGGATTTGTAGGGATTCGTAGGGAGGAAGAAGAGAAAAATGAAGATCAAGCCAAAGGGAAGCTTGAAAACCCTAGAACTTGTCAAGGAGAGCTCCCAATTTGTTTAACCTAAAATTATCCTAAAATCAATGCTTTTATTTCTCATTACTCTTACCTCTTAAATAGGGTTGACCCTTACAAGGTTTAAGATAAAATATTAAAAAATACCCCTATAAATGAAATATTCCAAAAATACCCACGTGGCTTAAAACTGAAATAAATAAAGTAAATTAAAGAAACAAATTAACATAATAATGTTATATTACACCCTCTCTGGAAGAAAGAACTTGTCCTCAAACTCGAAGCTAGGTCTGCTTGCTCGTGCCGATGTCTCCATCCATTCTCAAGTATCACCCACAATATCTGTGTCAGCCGGTTGGACTACAAAACTGGAACATCCAACCAGAGAAGTAACTTTTTTTTTACGGTTGAATCTAGGGATGCATGCCAAACGTCGCTACATTGTTATGGACTCCATAGCATCAAGAGTGGCTAACCGGAGAAGAGAATAGATGGAGTAAACTTGTATTTCAATATCTTAGGGGTTTAATTGTAATTTGAAGTTCCATAAGGGTCTAATTGTAATTTTAGAACCTTTGATGTTTTCCTTGACCTATTTAGGGCGTCAAGTGAAGTAATGAAGACAAGCATTGAGTATTAGTCTAAATGAGATCAGGTTCTCTCTCAAAAGAGGCCTAACGTGAGAGCTCCTTTCAAGGCTCACGTCCTTCACCATTGGGCGTTCCAAGAACCCCAAATCCTTCCCTTCCTCATCATTCAATCTGGAAGCTAGAGGAGATCGCCGGGTGACTCGATCCATGGCTAGAGAGCCTAACAACGTGGTATCAGACAGGACCACCCTTGGTGATTCCTCTTCACCTGCAGAAATTCGAAATTTTGTGGAAGAAAACCATGCTGGTCTACAATCTCAAATCAATGGCTTGGAGGGAAAATTCTAGATGTTGCTGTCACGCATGGAGGAAGGCTTCACCCAGCTGTCAGTCCAGATGGCATCCTCCTCACGTCCAGCAGATCCCCTCAACCCTCTTCCAACACCTCCACCTCCTCCCCTGCGCCAAACACCTCAACCTCGTGGGGGCCTCAATCCAGCCCCTCCTACCGTGCCAAGGTACACAAAGCTTGATTTTCCAACGTATGATGGGTCCTCCGACCCTTTAATGTGGTTGCACAGGTGTGATCATTTCTTTTCCAATCAAGGAACTCTGCCCGAAGGCAAGGTTCAATTGGCTGCCTTCCACATGCTCGATGAAGCGCTTATGTGGTTTCATCAATTCAAAAACGAATTCATGGTCTATGATTGGGAATTTTTCAAAGAAAATTGTATGCTACGGTTTGGTCCTCCGCTTCGCAGCAACCCAGTTGGGGATTTGGTCAATCTAAAACAGAGTGGAACTATAGAACAATATCAGAAATTGTTCCAAGAAAAACTTGCTCGTGCAAGTCATTTGGTCCGACCTGAACTTTATGTCAATTTGTTCACGGCTGGCCTGGTAGAACCCCTTCGCCTAGAAGTGGAATTGGCAGCCCCCACCTCCCTAGCCCACGCAATGAATTTGGCAAGAGCATTGGACACCAAACAGCGCCTCTTCCGTGAGTCCTTAAACAAACGTCCTCCTTGGCAACCTCGCCCACAGCCCCATGGCCCTTATCCCACTCACCCCAGGCCTCCTCCCACCCAACCATCACCACCACCACCAGCCTTTACACCCCCACCTGGTTTTATCAAACGTCTGACAAAAGCCGAAATTGATCAGAGGAGGGCTCAAGGCCTATGTTTCAATTGTGATGAGAAATTCGTCAAGGGCCATCTATGCAAAAGACTATTTTGGGTAGAAATAGAAGACCCCTCAGAGGATGACTTTCAGGAGGATATGGACCAAACCGAGGAGGAAACACCAGAAATCTCCCTCCATGCCATGACCGGCCTGCATAGCACAAATACCATGCAGGTCCATGCCACCTTGAAACATCATATTCTGCTAGCACTCGTGGACTCAGGCAGCACACATAATTTTATAAGCAGCCAGGCAGCACAACAGTTGGGTTTATCACTACAGCAGAAATCAGGCATATCAGTCTCAGTGGCTAATGGTGACAAGGTCACCACCGTGGGGTTCGGTTCAGCAGTGCCCTTTACTATTGAAGGTCACTCCTTTGTAGCAGATTTTTTGGTCATACCGTTGGCTGGGTTTGACCTTGTCTTGGGCATTAAATGGCTACAGCGCTTGGGTCCGATCTTATGGGATTTCCAATCCCTGACCATGAGTTTTAACCAGGACACCCATCCGATCACCCTCCATGGCAATAGCGCCCAGAGGCCATGCAGCCTCCACACACTTTCGGTGGATACTTCAAAAGGGGATAACTTAGCTTCATTGTTGGCCGAATATGCTGATTTATTTCAGGCACCTGCCGACCTTCCTCCTATCAGAGTGTGTGATCACAGAATTCGTTTGAAGATGGGCACAGAACCAGTGGTAGTGCGTCCCTACCGCTATCCCCATGTGCAAAAAGATGAGATAGAACGTCAATGTCAACAAATGCTACAACAAGGTATTATTCAGCCTAGTCGTTCTCCTTTTTCATCCCCGGTATTACTGGTAAAGAAATCAGATAAATCTTGGCGCTTTTGTGTGGATTACCGTGACCTCAATGCTCGCACCATCAAAGATAAATTTCCAATTCCAGTGGTCGATGAATTATTGGATGAGTTACACGGCTCTCAATTATTTACAAAGTTGGACTTAAAATCAGGCTACCATCAGATTCGGGTTTATTCAGAGGATATCGAAAAAACTGCCTTCCGCACCCACCATGGTCACTACGAGTTCTTGGTGATGCCATTTGGGCTATCCAATGCCCCGTCCACCTTTCAAGCGCTTATGAACCAGGTATTTCGCCCTTTCTTACGGAAGCATGTCTTAGTTTTTTTTGACGATATACTGGTCTATAGCAAAACTTGGGCAGCACACTTGCATCAATTGAGACAGGTTTTCACCATTCTCCGAGCACACCATTTATTTCTCAATCGTGCCAAATGTGACTTTGCCACATCCGAAGTAGCTTATTTGGGGCATGTGATATCAGCATCCGGGGTGAAACCAGACTTCAGCAAGATACAATCGGTGATGGATTGGCCCACACCTCACACCGTTACTGCTTTGAAAGGGTTCCTTGGTCTCGCAGGGTATTATAGAAAATTTATCAAAGACTACGGTCACCTGGCAGCACCATTGCATAATTTACTGAAGAAACATGCCTTTCAGTGGTCTCAGTTGGCAGACTCCTCATTTAACAACTTAAAACAGGCATTAGCGTCAGCACCAGTTCTCCAATTGCCCAACTTTGCCGAACATTTCATTATAGAATGCGATGCATCCGGGGGAGGGATTGGTGCCGTCTTGCAGCAACAGGGTCACCCTATTGCCTATTTCAGCCGCCATCTCGCTCCTCACCATCACAAGTTAGCCACGTATGAAAGGGAACTTATCGGTTTGGCCAAAGCGGTGCAGCATTGGAGGCCGTATCTGTGGGGCAGACCTTTTGTGATCCGGACAGACCACTGTAGCCTCAAATATTTATTGGAGCAGCGCCTTACTACCTCCCCACAACAACATTGGCTCAGCAAATTAATGGGATTCGATTTTCAGGTGGAATACAAACCGGGTTATCTCAACAGGGCAGCAGACGCTTTGTCACGCCGGGAACTAGAGGAGTCACACTTGCACGCATTGAGCCACCCCAAGTCGCCCTTGCTGGACACAATCCGTCAGGATACTAGCCATCATCCAGATCTCCTTGAGTTACAAGCTCAAATCGCAAACCATTCCAAGGACAAGAACTGGACACTACAGGACGGTCTCATTCTGTATAAAGGACGCATATATCTTCATCCTTCGTCGGTACTCATTCCTGCCATTATTGCCTCCTTTCATGATAGTACACATGAGGGCCAGCAGAAAACATACTTCCGCCTCAGTCGGGAATTTTATTGGAGCGGTATGAAGCGGGTCATTGTGGAGTATGTTGCAGCGTGCCAGATCTGTCAGAGGAATAAGTCAGAATCCTTACAACCAGCCGGCTTGCTCCAGCCACTTCCACTTCCTTCACAGGTATGGGCAGATCTATCAATGGATTTTATCGATGGTCTTCCTCCTTCTGCAGGGAAATCTGTTATTTTTGTTGTGGTAGACCGGTTCTCCAAATATGCCCACTTTATGGCCCTCAGCCATCCGTATACAGCCACACAGGTCGCTCAGCTCTTCATGGATAATATTGTCCGTCTCCATGGCCTTCCGGAGACCATCACCAGCGACCGTGATGCTATCTTCACCAGTAAATTCTGGGGGGAACTCTTTAAGCTCCATGGTTCTAAGTTAGCTTTTTCTTCAGCATACCACCCTCAAACAGACGGCCAGACAGAGGTGGTTAACCGCACCTTGGGTATGTATTTGCGGTGCTTTGTGGGGGACACGCCCCGACTGTGGGTTCGTTGGTTAGCATGGGCGGAGTATTGTTATAATACCTCATACCACACCGCCTTGGGTACTACCCCTTTTCAAGTTGTTTATGGACGCGAACCTCCGCGACTACTTTCTTATGAAATGGGGTCTTCTCGGGTAGAAGCATTGGACCAGGCCTTGGCCGACAGAGATGCAATGCTTGCTCAAGTCCGCCTTCAGTTACACCGTGCACAAGCAACTATGAAGCATACTTATGACAAAGGACACCGTCCCCTTACCTTTGCACCTGGAGAATTTGTTTGGCTCAAACTTCAGCCATATCGCCAACTTTCTCTAGCAGCCATCAAACGCCATAAGCTCTCTCCAAAATTTTATGGGCCATTCCAGATCACGCAACGTATTGGCACTGTGGCGTATCGTTTGAAACTACCACCAGACGCCAAGCTCCATGACGTCTTCCACGTCTCCCTTCTCAAGCCATTCAAGGGAGACTCACCACTGCTGCATACCCCTTTGCCTCCTCTCAAAGATGGCAGGTCCATGCCCACGCCTGCTCAGATCCTTCAAGCCAGGCGAGTTAACAACGCTTGGGAAGTGTTGGTTCGGTGGACTGACAAGGAATTGATAGAAGCCTCTTGGGAGACCCTCGAGTCCTTCCAGACTCTATTTCCCACTTTCGAGCTTGAGGACAAGCTCTTTCTTCAGGAGGGGGGTGATGTTATGGACTCCATAGCATCAAGAGTGGCTAACCGGAGAAGAGAATAGATGGAGTAAACTTGTATTTCAATATCTTAGGGGTTTAATTGTAATTTGAAGTTCCATAAGGGTCTAATTGTAATTTTAGAACCTTTGATGTTTTCCTTGACCTATTTAGGGCGTCAAGTGAAGTAATGAAGACAAGCATTGAGTATTAGTCTAAATGAGATCAGGTTCTCTCTCAAAAGAGGCCTAACGTGAGAGCTCCTTTCAAGGCTCACGTCCTTCACCATTGGGCGTTCCAAGAACCCCAAATCCTTCCCTTCCTCATCATTCAATCTGGAAGCTAGAGGAGATCGCCGGGTGACTCGATCCATGGCTAGAGAGCCTAACATACATCTCCCCAAGCAGCATCTCGGCCTTCCTGCAGTCATGGATTGCACTGCCTACACTTGGCCAGCAAGGCCGCAACAACATCATGAGCAGCCTCCTGGGATTGAGAAGACTCAGCTGCACTAACCCCTTCCAGTTGGTGCACCTTGAAACACTCAGAGGTCCCCGTAGAACGAGCCAGACCACATGTTTGCTATAATTCAAACGAGCAGGCAGGTAATAGAACAACACTAGGAAGCCCATTGTCAATAGAAAACCCAGCTTTGTATGTGTTATGGACTCAATAGCACACCGAGTCACTCAGAGGAGGAGACAATGACTCACCAAGTCACCTAATTTTACTTTTATTACTTGTGTTGCTTTTAATTTCGAATTTGATTGATTATGTAATAAGACGTGAAGGTAGGGGTATAGTTGGGATTTATAAACCTAACCCTAACCTATCTTGGCGTGAATGACCCTATTTAAAGGGTAAGGAATGAGAAATAAGGTAAGTTCGGATTTAGAGTAAAATAGAGTAATAGGTTCTTGCTAGGTTCCCTATCCTAGGGTTCTTGGCTTGAACTATCCTTGGTTGTTTGCTGCATCCATTGGGGAGTCTTTGAGGAGATCTTGGGAGGAAAAGGAGGAGCAATCAACCTTCTCTTCCATGCTGCAATAGTCATCCATCTCTTCCACAAACCACCAGTGAGGGAAGGAGGATTTGCATGAGCCTTAGCATCAAGAAAGGGATTTTTGAGTTGCTGATTGAAGGAGGTCTTCAAGAGGTATTTTTATCTATCTTTTTCGAGTTTAGAAGAGCTAGAGACTGCCCTCTTTACATTCAATATTGGTACTTGCATGAATTCAGAAACCCTACTCATTGACGTGAGGTATAAAGTGGGGTTTCATAATTGGATCCTTAAAACAGTCTCTTGAGTGAATTGGTGCATCTATAATTGAAAAAAGGAAACTCCTTTTCAATTATAACGTGTGAGGGAAGAAAAAGAGAGTTTCTTTTCAAAAAAAACGTTTTAAGAAACCCTCTAACAGTGCTGGATCCTTATTTGACTTGCCGAGTTACTAGATCCATGGCTAGGGACCATAACAACTTGGTATCAGAGCAGGGTAACCTGGCAGATATCAGCAGCCATGAATTGCTTGAAGCTATCCTCAAAGGCAATGCAGATAAGGAGAAAAGATTTGCTGAATTGGAGGAGAGGTTCTCCAACGTTGATATCGGTATGGAGACCTTGAATGGAAGAATGGACAACATGGAGACTGGTTTGACTACTGGAAGGAACACAACTCTAGAGCAAAGAGGAGGGGACCATTCATATAACAAAGGGGGAGATGAGTTTATGAGGCGCACGAGTTTCTCTGGCCAGCAAGGATCCTTCATCCTAGGGGGACCCTTCAACCAGGGGGAGGCACTGTACCAAGCCAGCAAGGACCCTTGATCCCGGGGGGACCCTTCCACCAGGGAGGAGGCACAGTACCTAGGTACACTAAACTTGAATTTCCCACTTATAATGGGTCAGAAGACCCTTTGGTATGGCTATATCGTTGCGAATTTTTTTTCCAATCAACGAGTACCAGCACTTACTGGGAGAAGCACAACTCTGGTATCAGCAAGTTGAGGCGGATAGACCAGTTGTGGAGTGGGAAGAATTTAAGAATTTATGCTCTCTTCATTTTGGTCCTCCGGCATACAGTAATCCCTTGGGTGATTTGGTTATGTTACGACAAACTGGTTCCATGGAGCAATATCAGAAATTGTTCCAGGAAAATTTAGCACGAGCAAACGGTATGGTACGAGTTGACCAACAAGTGGCATAATTTACAGCAGGCCTGATGGAGGCGTTAAAGCTTGAGGTGGAGCTCTATGCACCGATTACATTATCACACGTGATGAATATTGCCCATGCTTTAGAACTGCGGTAGAAGGCCCTACACAGATGACCCACATGGTCAGGGGAGAGGAGCACTTCCTCCACCTGGCAGAGCAGACGCAATTATCATCAGGGGGTTCGGACCACAACACCTCCTCCCAGACACATTCCGAGCACCACTTTACTAGGGGATACGAAATCGAGCAGTCATCCACCTCAGTACAAAAAAGAAATTGACAAGTGCTGAGATGATGGAGAGGCGGTCCAAAAATTTGTGTTACAACTGTGATGAACCATATCGGTTTGGTCATCAGTGTAAAAGATTATTTTTAATTGATATGGTTGATGATGGATGATATCGAGGTGACCGAGGATATGATAGAGGAAGCACCACCAGAAATTTCCTTGCATGCAATTACTGGGCAAAAGTCGCCCAAAACCATGCAAGTCAGAGCTCAGATCTTCGATTGGGAACTCGTGGGCCTAGTGGACTCGGGGAGCACCCACAATTTTCTTAGTTTGATGACGGCCCAGCACCTGCAGTTACAGATTCTTTCCCATCCGACAGCCACAGTCTCAGTGGCCAATGGGGAGAAGGTTCCTAGCTATGGAATCAGCAAGCCGGTAAATTTTACTACTGGCACTACTTTGTTTCATGCTGAGTTTTTTGTTATTCCTCTGGCTGGTTTTGATTTGGTATTGGGAATCAAATGGTTACAAACTTTGGGACCCATTTTGTGGGACTTTTCTGCATTGACAATGAATTTTGTCCTACGTGGTAGCCAAGTGCTCCTACAAGGAAGTCATACAGAAGCACAGCAGCACATTCATTCTTTGACTGCCCCGGATAATTCAGCAGGCAGTATTGATGGCATGATTGATGAGTTCTCCGACCTTTTCTATGAGCTTACATGGCTCCCCCCGCTTAGACAATGTGATCACCGTATATGTTTGAAACCAGGGTCAGATGTGGTAGTTGTTCATTCGTATTGGTACCCTCACCTCCAGAAAGATGAGATTGAAAGATAGTGTCAAGCGATGCTACAACGGGGCCTTATTTGTAGCAGTAGGTCCCCCTTCTCTTCACTAGTTCTACTCGTGAAGAAACATGATGGGACTTGGCACTTTTGTGTTGATTATCGTGAGTTGAACACGCTGATAGTATAAGACAAATTTCCCATTCCGGTGGTGGAGGAGCTCCTCGATGAGCTACATGGATCGTGGGTTTTCACAAAATTAGACTTACGGTCTGGGTATCATCAGATTCGCATGCATCGAGAAGATATTGAAAAGACGGCATTCCGAACACATCATGACCACTTTGAATTTGTGGTCATGCCTTTTGGGCTATCAAATGCTCCTTCTACTTTCCAAGCGCTGATGAATGAGAAGTCCAAATGCTCATTTGGGGCATCTCATGTTGCTTACCTGGGCCACATTATTTCCCATGAGGGGGTCACTATTGATCCCGAGAAGATTCAGGCCATTAGTGAGTGGCCACAACCTCAATCTTGCTTAGCAGTACGCGGATTCTTGGGTTTGGCATGCTATTACCAGAAATTTATTCGGAGTTTTGGTCCGTTGGCAGCACCTTTGACAAAACTCCTTAAAAAGAATTCCTTTTAGTGGAACGAGGAGGCTTCCATGGCTTTTGACACACTCAAGAATGCTCATGCATCTACACCAGTGTTACAACTTCCAAATTTTGATGACTTGTTTGTGATAGAATGTGATGCATCTGGTGGGGGTGTTGGGGCTGTGTTGCATCAGAACTCCCACCCCATTGCTTATTTCAGATGACAGTTGGCCTCTCGTTATTAGATATTGGCTGCATATGAACGCGAGCTGATTGGTTTGGCCGAGGCGGTCCAACACTGGCGGCCATATGTATGGGGACGTACTTTTCTCATCCGCACTGATCATTATAGTCTCAAGTTCTTACTTGAGCAACATCTCACGACGTCACCACAGCAGCATTGGATTAGTAAGTTGATGGGCTTTGATTTCTCAGTGGTGTATCATGCGGGCAGATTAAACAAGGCGGCGGATGCCTTGTCCAGACGTTTTGAACATCAGCAGCTCGTCTATGCCATCAGCCAGCCGCATTTTCTCATTCTGGACATGGTCCATGATGCGCATGCCCCTCTTCCAGCACTACAGGAGATGCACCGAAAATTTTCCAATGGGGAGATGGATTCTAAGTGGTCCAGTCAGGTTTCACTAATTTGCTATAAGCAGCGGATTTACCTTCCGACCACGTCTGAGTTGATTCCAGCCATTCTCTCGGCTTATCATGATTCTACCCATGAGGGGTTACAGAAGAGTTGTGGCGTATTTGGGCGAGTTTCTATTGGCTGGCTATGAAGTCCTCCATTACTACATATGTCTCCGATTGTCAGGTATGTCAAAGGAACAAATCAGATCATTTGAGTCCTGCAGGTCTTTTCCAGCCTCTTGCTCTCCCTACTCAGGTATGGGCAGATATTTCAATGGACTTCATGGAGGGTCTTCCCCTCTCAGCCGAGAAGTCTATTTTGTTTGTGGTGGTTGATTGCTTCTCCAAGTATGGTCATTTTATTCCAATGGCTCACCCCTACACGGCAGCCCGCGTGGCTCAGACCTTCTTGGAGCATATTGTACGATTACATGGTATTCCTGAATCTATTGTGAGTGACTGGGATGCGGTTTTCATGAGTACTTTCTGGAGGAAACTATTTTGACTGAGTGGCACACAATTGAAATTTTCCTCTACACATCACCCTCAGACGGATGGCCAAACCGAGGTGGTTAATCGGACCATCGAGATGTATCTCCGGTGCTTAGTGGGAGATCGACAAAAATAGTGGGTTCAATGGCTACCCTGGGCAGAATACTATTATAGCACTTCATTCCACTCGGCCTTGTAGTCCTCTCCTTTCTGGGTTCTTTATGGGAGGGCCCCCCCAAGGCTTCTCTCTTATACCAGAGGCACCACCCATGTGGATGCCATTGATGAGGCACTCATGGATCGAGATTAGGTGTTGAAGACATTTACAGACCGGCTACAAAAGGCTCAGGATCGGATGACTACGGCTTACAACAAGAGCCACCGAGATGTCTCATAGTGGTTGGGGACTATGTGTGGCTACGTCTTCGGCAGTACTGACAACACTCTCTTGCCGGGCCAGCACGCCATAAGCTATCCCCCAAGTACTTTGGGCCCTTTGCCATTATTCGACGCGTCGGGCAGGTGGCGTATCAACTAAAATTTCCGGACACAGCGAAGCTGCATGATGTGTTTCATGTCTCACTACTGAAACCTCACAAGGGGCCAGCCCCTTCTTCTCCACCGTTCCTTCCTCCAGACAATGGCCACGTCATTCTGACACCCTACGTGGTGTTACGGGTGCGTGTGACAAATGACCAGTGGGACATCCTCGTGCAGTGGACCGCTACAGACCCCGAGCCAGTGACATGGGAGGACATGTCTATCACGCTTACGACCTTGAGGACAAACTCTTTCTCCAAGGGGACGCAGATGTTATGAACTCAATAGCACACCGAGTCACTCAGAGGAGGAGACAATGACTCACCAAGTCACCTAATTTTACTGTTATTACTTGTGTTGCTTTTAATTTCGAATTTGATTGATTATGTAATAAGACTTGAAGGTAGGGGTATAGTTTGGATTTATAAACCTAACCCTAACCTATCTTGGCGTGAATGACCCTATTTAAAGGGTAAGGAATGAGAAATAAGGTAAGTTCAGATTTAGAGTAAAATAGAGTAATTAGGTTCTTCCTAGGTTCCCTATCCTAGGGTTCTTGGCTTGAACTATCCTTGGTTGTTTGCTGCATCCACTGGGGAGTCTTTGAGGAGATCTTGGAAGGAAAAGGAGAGCAATCAGCTTTCTCTTCTATGCTGCAATAGTCATCCATCTCTTCCACAAACTACCGGTGAGGGAAGGAGGATTTGTGTGAGCGTTAGCATCAAGAAAGGGATTTTCGAGTTGCTGATTGAAGGAGGTCTTCAAGAGGTATTTTTATCTATCTTTTCTGAGTTTAGAAGAGCTAGAGACGGCCCTCTTTACATTCAATATTGGTAGTTGCATGAATTCAGAAACCCTACTCATTGACGTGAGGTATAAAGTGGGGTTTCATAATTGGATCCTTAAAACAGTCACTTGAGTGAATTGGTGCATTTATAATTGAGAAAAGGCAACTCCTTTTCAATTATAACGTGTGAGGGAAGAAAAAGAGAGTTTGTGTTATGAAACCGTCTAACAGTGCTGGATCCTTATTTGACTCGCTGAGTTACTAGATCCATGGCTAGGGACCTTAACAGTATGAATCGAACCAGCTATTCCTTCTCAAAAATCCAGATAGCAGAAGCTCACTTTCCTGGAGTACTGCAAACACCTACCCATATGTTTCGATCTCTACCACTACTGTTTGAATCCATTTCAGATAAAATTGGTCATGAAATTTCAAATTCAGAGGGAAGTGATGAAAAGAGACCACCATGCTGATTGCAGCAACAACAACAATTTTAAATTGTATCATTCTCTCACTAGACCCTAACCCATTAAGCACTGCATTAGCGGGAGGACCTTGGCCATAAAATAGTTGTTGTCCCACCCCTGAGGCATCTGGGAAATAAAAGGGAACACGATCAACAACTGTAGGTGGCATTGTGTTATGGAATCAATAACACTAAGTCATCTACTTTACTTTCATTATAGATGTTGCTTTTAATTTTGAATTTTATTGAGTTGTAATATGACTTAAAGGTAGGGGTAGAATTGGGTTTTAATAACCCTAACCTATGTTGATGTTAATTACCCTATTTAAGGGGTAAGGATGGAGAAATAAAGAAAATTCAAAATTAGCATAAACTAGGGTAATTTAGGTTCTTTCTAGGCTCCCTATTCTAGGGTTCTTGGGGTGAAATTTCTCTGGTTGTTTGGTGAATACATTGGGGGGTATCTAAGGTGATCGTGAGAGGAGGAAGAAGAGGAATTACCTTTCTCTTCCGAGCTGCAAGAGAAGACTATCTCTTTCACAAAAATTCTAGAAAGGGAGAAGGGTTGGCGTGAGCTAACCAGGAAGGAGGACGAATTCTGGATGCTGGATTGGTGTTGACGTCAATAGGTAATTCTTAATCTTGTTCCAAGTATTGAAGATGACAATTCTGTTTCTTTTTACGTAAGGTACCAGTATTGCATGGTAGAGGAAACCCTACCTTGACGTGAGTCATAAGAAAGGGGGTTTCACGTTGGGGCATCAAGGAGCTCCATTGATTCTCTGGTTTCATCCATAATTAAGAAAATGAAACTCCTTTTCAAGGGAAATGAATTCAGCAAAGGGAACAGGTTCTTGGATCATTATAGTGAGTCAAAACCTCTTAATGTGCTGGATTCATCTATACCTCACCGAGTTACTAGATCCATGACTAGGGATCATAACAACTTGGTATCAGAACAGGGTAACTGGCAGAGAGAAGCACCAATGAATACTTTGAATTGCTTGAAAGAAAATTTGATACAGTTCTAGAGAGGTTCTCCAAAATTGATATTGATATGGAGACCTTGAAGAGAAGGATGGATAGCATGGAGACTGGTCTGACTACTTGCAAGAAATTTGCTGCATTGGAGGAGAAGTTCACTCTTAGTTTGGAAACCTTGAAAGGAAGGATGGATAGCATGGAAAGTGGTCTGAGCACTGGCAAGAACCCAATTTCTAGGGACCATTCGTAGATCAGAGGGGGAGAGGAGTTTACTAGACACACGAGTTTCTCGAGCAAAGACCCTTCATTCCGGGGGGACACCTCAACCAGGGGGGAGGCAATGTACCTCTCATTCCAGATCAGAGAGGAGGGGACCATTCGTATAACAGAGGGGGAGATGAATTTCCTAGGAGCATGAGTTTCTCGGGGCAGCAAGGACCCCTCATGCCAGGGGGACACTTCTACCAGGGGGAGGCACTATTTTGAGGTATACTAAAATGGAATTCCCTACTTATAATAGGTTAGAAGACCCTTTGATATGGCTGTATCGATGCGAGATTTTTTTCAGCCATCAGCGAGTCCCAGCCTATGACCGAGTCAACATGGTTGTTTTCCACTTACTAGGGGAAGCACAACTTTGGTTCCAACTAGTTGAGGTTGATAGCGACGTGGTAGATTGGGAGGAATTTAAGCAACTTTGCTCTCTCCATTTTGGTCCTCTGGCTTACAGCAACCCTTTGGGAGATTTGGTTTTGTTACGCCAAACTGGGGCTATGGAGCAATATCAAAAAATATTCAAGGAAAAATTAGCACGAGCCAGCAGTATGGTACAAGTGGATCAGCAACTTGCACTGTTTACAGTAGGACTGACTGAAGCGTTAAAGCTTGAGGTGGAGCTCTATGCACCTGTTGACTTATCCAGCGCTATGAATATAGCTTGTGCTTTAGAACTATGACAGAAGGCACAACACAGATGACCTCCATGGTTAGGGGAGCGCATCGCTCCATCCACGGGGCAAGGGGAGCGCATTTCTCTGAGAAACAACCCGGGTATTACTTTGACAGGGGATCCGAGATCTAGTCATCCTACACCTCCTTATATAAAAAAATTGACAAGTACTGATATGGCGGAACAACGGGCTAATAATCTGTGCTACAACTGTGATGAACCATATCGGGTTGGGCATCACTGCAAAAGATTGTTTTTGATCGATAAGGTTGAAGATGAGGATATCGAGGTGGCAAAGGATATGATAGAGGAAGAACCACTGGACATCTCCCTGCATGCCATTACTGGGCAGCAATTGGCCACAACTTCGCAACATGGGAGTGGCTTGACAATTTCCACCAGGTCTACGCAGCTTCCGATCTTGAGGACAAGCTCGATCTGCAAGGGGGCGGTGGATGTTATGGACTCAATAACACTAAGTCATCTACTTTACTTTTATTATTTATGTTGCTTTTAATTTCGAATTTTATTGAGTTGTAATAAGACTTAAAGGTAGGGGTAGAATTGGGTTTTATAACCCTAACCTATGTTGATGTTAATTACCCTATTTAAGGGGTAAGCATGGAGAAATGAAGCAAGTTCGGAATTAGCATAAACTAGGGGAATTTAGGTTTTTGCTAGGCTCCCTATTCTAGGGTTCTTGGCGTGAACTCTCTCTGGTTTTTTCGTGAATACATTGGGGAGTATCTAAGGTGATCGTGAGAGGAGGAAGAAGAGGAATTACCTTTCTCTTTTGAGCTGCAAGAGAAGACTATCTCTTTCATAGAAATTCTAGAAAGGGAGAAGGGTTGGCGTGAGCTAACCAGGAAGGAGGACGAATTCTGGATGCTGGATTGGTGTTGACGTCAATAGGTAATTCTTAATCTTGTTCCAATATCATAATCTTTTTCGTGAATCTTGTTCCCTACCTTGACGTGAGTCATAAGAAAAGGGGTTCCATGTTAGGGCATCAAGGAGCTCCATTGATTCTCTAGTTTCATCCATAATTAAGAAAACGAAACTCCTTTTCAAGGGAAACGAATTCAGCAAAGAGAACAGGTCGTTCTTGGATCATTACAGTGAGTCAAACCCTCTTAACGTGCTGGATTCATATATAACTCGCCACGTTACTAGATCTGTGGCTAGGGATCATAACACATTGCAACTGGCTTCATTTGGATGAATTGACTCTGCTGCTGCTTGAACTTTGGAGGCGTCTCTTGGCTTACTCTGCTCTTCACCTTCCATCCAGCAGATACCTTATTTGGTCAATTTTTGGCAGCAGTGTCCTCTTCATCATCAACATCTGCATCATCTTTATCCTCATCCCTTTCTATCTCATCATACTTGTCACCCTGAACAGCCTTTCCCATAAACCATGAGACAACATGTGGGATAATTTTGGCTCTGACGATGGATCCAATATCATAATCTTGGTCCATTTGAGTCTGAAGTGGTTCAGCAGTTTCTGCACTCCCTAGAAGCCACTGAATCTCTATCCCTGTTGCTTTCCCAGAAATGGTTTTATCCTCAATGAACATGTGATAAGTTTTGACAAAGACAGTATTTGTAAAATATGGATTGGGATAAAAAAAGAACTCCAGCTTGCAGCCCTTGGGAGTATCAATCCTAGACCACTTGATATCTTTCAAATAGTTACGAGCCCATCATCATGCTCTTGTATCTCCTCTGCAAGCACTTCATTAGTTTGCATCTCTGTAAGCCAGAATTTGGGAACACCTTTCCCCTCAACTGCATTTTCTTCTCCAGAAACCTCCTCAACGGGTGCTGTAGATTCTTCGATTTCAATTACTCCATTTACTTTCTCATATCTATTGGTATATATTGGTTCATAAAGTTTCTGGTACTTGGCTGCATTATATGTTTCCGTTTGTAGGTTCTGCTGTGTTGCCCTTATCTGCACTGCAATAGCAGCAGCCATATGAGATAGCATCATCATCTTGGGCTCAAGAGCTCCACTAATGGTACATGCACTAAGAACAAACATTACCGTCACTGCTGCTACTACTTTCTGAATAATCAACACTAGTTGCAGCAGTGGCACTGTTGGCAACACTGGATGCTGCAGTGCCACAACAGCGACCTTCTTTGGTCCAGCAAAATCAGGAGCAACCAGTCGTCCTCCTTGAAGGATTTCTCCCTGTAAATCATAGAAGATTTCTGTCATCTCATTGGCCATCTCTGGATCCTTGCTGTAACTCTTGTAGCAACGGCCCCATCTGGGGTCTCTGCAAACAGCAATACATGGAGCAAAAACGTACTGAATCCCAGTGGTCGTGACTTCCAAAACAGCTTCTTCTCCAATCATCTTCACAAGCTGAGGATCCAAGTTCTTCAAGGACAGGTTCACCCCTTGGAACTTGGCTACGGTCTCGTTATTATTCTGCTCAACCCGTCCCTTCAATTCCATCTCCCTTTCTGATTTCTTCTGGGCCTTCCCAACATACCACTCCTTGTCATCAAATTTTTTCCCATTACGCTCCTCAACAGCTAGAGCAGCATCTTCTGCATTCTCAAAGTTAACAAATCCAAAACATTTGGATTTCCCATCTCCTTCGCTCATTACTACAGCGCTTGTAATGTTTCCATACTCGCCAAATAGTTTCTTCAAATCTTTGCCACCAAAAGGCACACCAGGTTGAAGAATTATGACAAACAATGGTCGAACATCCTACAATTAATCCAAAAGAATTAACACGACTTTTTTAAATGGACTGTTACTGCTGGAAAAATGACCCGAAGCAACTACGCTGTTGCTGTATTAATTCACCACGCATGCATTCTTAGCAGTGGAAACAACACTAATGCATACTTCTGCATTCTCAAAGTCAACAAAACCAAAATATTTGGAATTCCCATCTCCTTCTCGCATGACCACAGACATGGGACCCAAAAAATTAAGCCCATCAACAGCTAGAGTAACATTTGCTGCCTTCTCAAATTTAACATGCTTATCATGCAGGAGCATCCCATTAAGCACAAACATATACGGGACATTCACACTACTGGGGGTCTTGTTAATAGAAAAATTAAACAGCCTCACCGTGTCAATTGAGCAACGAACCCACGCACAGTGACTGTGCTCATCAACAACAAAACATAGCCCCCCCAAAAAAAATTTCAGCAGTCCCCATAAAATTATTTCTATGAATCCCGGCATCCCCAGCAAAATTTCATCTCGAAATTGATACACCCAAGCCCAAATACCTTCAATTGGGTAATATTTCTCTGCTTCATGGAATAGAGAACCTCCAGGCCAAAAATTTGAGCAGCGTCGCTCAGCCCCTTGGAGCCCCTTCACCCACATGGAAAAATCGTGTAGACATAAAATTCGATGGCGTTTCATAAGCTTACCCCAAAATACATTGAAGTGGGTTCCCCGCTGGACTGTCGAAAGCTGGATTGAGAGTGAGACGTGGTGGCCGGAAGTCAAATCCCACCAGACTTGTTTTCGATAGTGCCGACGGAGCCTCCTCAGTGTTCGATGGTGAAAAGCAGCCCTTTTGGTCTTCGCTACTTGGGAATTTTTCGACACAGAGGGCTCTCGGAAACACATCCTTGTCAGAAGAATCACCGGAAATATTATCTTCTCCTGTTCTAGGAGACATTCCTCTAGCTTTGAGGAGGGGTTTTTTGAGGTCGAATCCACAACAGCCATTACCGACGCGGTTTTGGCAGGATGCCCTTCCAATTTCCAAAAATAGGAGTTCCCGCTTTTTGATTTTGAAAGTTTGGAGGCCGATTTCGGATTTGAAGTCGATTAGACAAGACCACCGTCAGCAATTCCTCTTCCCCTACGGATGTGAGTAATCAGGTGGATGCACTCCAAATGGAGACACAACATTCTATAGCTTATTTCCACACATAACTCATTGAGCTGCGGGACTCCTTCCAAAAATTTGCTCTTTGAATGGAGGATTTTACGACACAGGCCACTACCCCTTCTGCTTACCCGCACCACCAGCACCAGCAGCCACCTCCCCCACCACCACCAATGGCTCCTCTGTGCCCAGCCCACCCTTTTCCAGGAAGACTTCTCGCCAACAGCCCTTCAACAGTGCCCAGGTACACTAAGCTGGACTTTCCTCCTTATGACGGGTCCACTGACCCTCTGATTTGGTTGCAACGGAGTGACCAATTTTTTTTAACCAATGAACCCAGCCAGAGGACTGGGTTTCGTTAGCAGCATTTCATATTCTGGATGAAGCCAACCTATGGTATCATCAATTTAAGTCTGAGCATCCGGTGCGTAATTGGGAATTTTATAGAGATTTTTGTATGTTGCAATTTGGGCCCCCCGCCCGTAGCAATCCTCTGGGGGATTTGGTCAATCTGAAACAGACAGGTTCCATTGTGACCTACCAAAAACAATTTCAGGAACGCCTTGCCCGAGCTAGTCCATATGTGTGTTCTGATCAATATGTTAATCTGTTCACTGCTGGCTTAGTGGAGGCACTTCGCCTCGAGGTGGAATTACATGACCCCCCTTCTTTGGCCCATGCTATGAATTTGGCACGCACGTTGGATACCAAACAACGAATTCTGAAAGACTATGGTATGTCACCCACCATGGCCAGGCCGAGAAGCTACTGGAAACTCCTACGGCTACAACTCCCCTATGCGCCAAGGGACAAATCCTACTCAAACCACAGAGCTTTCCCCACTCCCCACTAAAATACATTAAGTGCCTGTCCAAATCAGAAATGGAGTAGCGCAAGGCACACGGGCTTTGTTTTAACTGTGATGAAAAATATTTACCGGGTCACTTATGCAAGCGGATCTTTTGGTTGGAAGTAGAAGATCCAGAGGAGGACTCTCCTCCACCAGATGAAGAAAACCTTGAGGAGGAAGAACCGGCCATTTCCATCCATGCCATGACTGGCTTACACAGCACCAACACTATGCAAGTACATGCGGGCATTCAAAACTTCCGGTTACTTGCCTTGGTGGATTTGGGTAGCACCCATATTTTCTGAGCCAAACTGGCCTCCCATTTGGGATAAGCAATTCAGAAGAATTCTGGACTCTCCGTTTCAGTAGCTAACTGGGAAAATCTCACCAGCATTGGTCTTTGTTCAGTAGTACAGTTTGTTATCGAGAACCACCACTTGGCTGCGGATTTCTTGCTTATTCCATTGGCTGGGTTTGATCTCGTCTTGGGCATTAAGTGGCTCCAACAGTTGGGTTCGATATTGTGGGATTTCACTTCATTAACCATGGGCTTCACTTCGGGCAAGCACCACTACACCCTTCATGGGACTCATGCCCCTTCGTTGTGTGCACTCCACCACCTTCAAGCAGCTGAATCTGATCGCAGTCACTTACACTCTCTCATTACAGAATTTGGGGATTTATTTATGGAGCCGCAACCACTCCCTTCTATCCATAACTGTGACCACCGGATTCGTCTGAAGACGGGAACAAAGCCGGTAGTGGTAAGACCATATCGTTACCCACATTTTCAAAAAGGTGAAATTGAACGCCAATGCCACTAAATGCTTGAGCAAGGCTTCATCCAAGCTAGCAGGTCTCCCTTTGAGTCTCCAGTGCTCTTAGTGAAGAAAAAGGATCATACTTGGCATTTTTGTGTCGATTACAGAGAATTAAATGCACACACTTTCAAGGATAAATTCCCCATTCTAGTGGTCGATGAGCTTTTGGATGAACTACATAGTGCCAAATTCTTTACCAAGTTGGATTTGAGCTCCGGGTACCATAAGATTTGTGTCTACCATGCGGACGTGGAAAAGACAGCCTTCCGCACCCATCACGACCATTTCGAGTTTTTGGTCATGCCATTTGGTCTTTCCAATGCCCCCTCCACTTTCCAGGCGCTTATTTTGACCCCTTTTATGGAAATTTGTACTGGTTTTCTTCGATGATATTTTGATCTAAAACTCTATCTGGGAAGGCCACCTACAACACTTGCATTCCGTATTCCACTTATTGCGTACTCATCACTTATTTCTCAAGCATTCGAAATGCTTTTTCGGTGACCCAGAGGTCGCTTATTTGGGACATGTTATTTCAGCCTCTGGTGTCAAGGTTGACAGTACTAAAATTCAGGCCATTATTGATAGACCTTCTCCTTAATCAGCAACTGCGTTAAAACACTTCTTGGGCTTATCGGGCTACTATCGCAATTTATACAAGATTATGGCCAAATAGCAGCTCCACTGACAAGTTTGCTGAAAAAGATTGCTTTCATGTGGTCCGAGTCCGCATCTTCCTTCTTTGCACAACTCAAGCACGCCTTAGCGTCAGCACCAGTGCTCCATCTTCCTAATTTTGAGGATCTCTTTATTATTGAATGTGATGCGTCTAGGGGCGGCATCGGCGCGGTATTACAACAGCATGGCCATTGTATTGCTTATTTCAGCAGAAAACTGGCTATACATCATTACAAATTGGTGGCTTATGAGAGAGAACTTATTGGCTTAGCCAAAGTCATTCAACATTGGAGACCATATCTGTGGGGCCGCCACTTCCTTATTTTGAACCGACCACTGCATCCTGAAGTACTTATTGGAGCAACGCCTTAGCACTTCACCCCAGCAGCACTGGCTCAGAAAATTAATGGGGTTCAATTTTTGGGTTGAGTTCAAACTAGGCCAACTCAACCGAGGCGCCGACGCTTTGTCACACAGAGATATACCAGCACCACAACTCAATGCCATCAATCAACCTTGGTTCTTGTTGCTGGATTCAATTCAGGATGAAGTTCATCAAACACCCGACCTCCTCACCTTAGTGCACAACATAGAACAGCAGGCCATGGACAACAACTGGGCCATCCAAGACCGCCTCATCTTGTATAAGCAACGGCTTTATCTTCCTGTCACTTTGGCCTTACTGCCCACCATCCTTTCTACATATCATGACAGTACCCATGAAGGACAACATAAGACTTATTTCCTCCTTAGTCGCGACTTTTATTGGAAAGGAATGAAAATAATGGTAGCTGACTATGTCTCCACCTGCCAAGTCTGCCAACGCAACAAAACAAAAACTTTAAACTCAGTAGGCTTACTATGGCCACTTCAGCTCCCTACTCAGATTTGGGCCGATGTATGGACTTCATTGAGGTCTTCCAAAATCTTTGTGTAAATCTCTCATATTAGTGGTGGTGGATCATTTCTCAAAGTATGGGCATTTTATTTCTCTATCACATCCACGCTCAAATTTTCATGGATCACATTGTCCGACGCCACGGCCTTCCGGAATCCATCACCAGTGACAGAGATGCCATTTTTATGAGTAACTTCTGGAAGATGGTTTTCCAGCTATAGGGCACCAAGTTGGCTTTCACCTTTGCTTACCACCCCCAGATAGATGGGTAAACCGAGGTAGTCAACCATACTCTCGAAATATATTTGCGTTGCTTGGCGGGCGATCATCCAAAAACTTGGGTCCCTTGTCTTGCGTGGGCCGAATATTGCTACAATACTTCCTATCACACCACGCTCAGGACCACTCCCTTCTAGGTGGTTTATGGTCGGGAACCCCCTCGATTTGTCTCTTATATTGCTGGTTCTACTCAGGTTGCTGCTATTGATCAGGCATTGGAGGAATGAGACCGCATGATAGCCCAGGTTCGAGCGAACTTGCAAAATGCTCAAGTGCTCATGAAGAATACTTATGACAAGAGCCACCGTGACCAATCTTATGCTCTCGGTGACTATGTGTGGTTGCGTCTTCATAAGTATCACCAGTTGTCTCTCTCTGTGTCCCAAAGCCACAAACTCTCACCCAAGTACTATGGCCCATTCCAGGTCTTGGAGTGCATCGGCAGCATGGCTTACCGTCTCCTGCTACCCCCGATGCCCAAATTCATGATGTCTTCCATGCATCACTACTAAAGCCTTTCAAGGGTGACTCACCGATGTTGCACACTCCTCTACCGACCCTTCATGATGGTCGCGTCTTACCCACTCCAGCCCGTGTCTTTCAGGCTCGCCGTGTCTAGGATCTTTGGGAAATCATAGTTCAATGGGCAGAGACGGATCCGGTAGAAGCCTCGTGGGAACCATAGGCGGAATTTTAGGCCCTCTACCCCAACTTTGACCTTGAGGACAAGCTCTTTCTCCATAAGGGGAGTGATGTTATGGACTCCATTGCCTCTAGAGTCATTGCTAGACGCAGAACTTAAGTGGGCTCACTTTCAAATAAAGTTAAGGGTTGGTTATAATGTAATTTTTGGTTATGTGTTGGGATCGTCATGGTGGTTTGAGTCAAGCTTTGGGAAATGGTTAGGGTGGTTAGCGTCAAACTTTGGGAAATGGTGGTTAGCGTTAGAATTTGGGAAGAGTATGGTTGGGGAAATGAATGGACGTCATATGGGAAGAGAATAGCTTGGGAAATGAGTGGATGTCATTGGAAAATGTGGGGCTTGGGCAGTGTAACATCATGGTCCTTCTTGTTATAAGAAGGAAGGTAGTCTAAATATAATCAAGCTTTGATCAATAGAATTAGTACAAGGTTGGATTCTCCCTTCTAGCCGAGGTCCTGGGTGAGCTTGCCTTCACAATCTTAGTTATTCATCCTCTTGTATTACACTATTGGTCGATCAAATAATTCCATGTTTCCTTCAATGTCGCACGTCAACCTGGTAGGTAGGAGTGATCATCGGGTGGCTCGATCTATGGTGAGGGAACCTAACAGCCACCACTGCTTCAGGTATGCTATCTGCGTCCTCTTCATCCTGGATAATTGACTCAGGTGCCTCCGAGCATCTTACAGGTAACAGACATTTATTAAATTATGTATCTCCCTGTCTTTCACATAAGTTTGTTACCATAGCTGTCTGTTCTCAAACCAAGGTTCAAGGGAAAGGATCCACTTTCGTTACACCATCACTTCCACTCATTGATATTCTATTTGTTCCTACCTTCCCTTTGAATCAGTTATTTGTTAGTCAGTTGACAAAGTATTTTAAATGCTCTATCTCCTTCTCACCCACTTCGTGTGTATTTTAGAATCTTATAACGAAGCAGGTGATTGGTGGAGGTCATGAACAAGGGGGGCTATACTACCTGGATGTGCCAAAAATAAATACTATTTCCACCAGTGAAAATGAGACAAAGCTATGGCACAATGTTATAGACTCCATAGCATCCCGGGTAATAAACAAGTGTAGAACTTAAATTATGGAATTTTCCTTTTTATGTAAGTTGGTTTTGGTTTGGGTTGGTTTTATTATAATTTTCGTGAACTTAGTGACCGATGGGTCAGGTTTGTCATTCACATCCCTAATCCTATTTATAGGGGAGAAGGGCTTAATGAAGGTAAGCATTGAATCAAGTAGAAAGTCAGAGGTCGGATTCTCCCTCCTAAGGTCCAGGTCGAGCCTCCTTCAAGGCTCAATTCACTTTCACCATTCCACGTTCCAAACACCGAAATCTCCTTCCCACGTCAAGGGCAAATCTGGAGGGAAGAGAAGGAAGAAGGGTGACGAGATCCATGGCCTGGGAAGATCCCAACATCTTGGTATCAGATAGGTCCACCCTTGGGGATTCCTCTTACCCAGAGGATTTACGTTAACTTATAGAGGCACAAAAGGTCATTAACGATAATCACAAGTACAATGCTGACCTTCAATCGGCAATGGCAGCCTTGAATGATTTCGTCCAGCAAATCCTCCTGCGACTAGATGAAGGTGTGGTTCGAGGGCCGCCACCGTCTAGAAGCTACACTCCTCCGCCAGAGCACCACCATCACCACCCGCCACCACCCCCACAAAAACTACCACCACCCCCACAAAAACTACCACCACCCCCCCCCCCCCCCACCCCCCTCCGCATCCCACAATGGGACCCCACGCACAAGTCCCTAATTTGGTACCAAGGTATGTTAAATTGGATTTTTTGACATTTGATGGGTCTACAGACCCCTTGATCTAGTTACACCGATGTGACCAGTTCTTTTACAATAAAATAACACCTACGGATGACCGGGTCCAGTTAGCCACATTCCATATGCTCGATGAAGTGCTTCTATGGTTCCATCAATTTAAGAATGAACATCTGATTCAGGATTGGGATTTATTTAAAAAATCTTGCATGTTGAGGTTTGGTCCTCCCACCCATAGCAATCCTTTGGGTGATTTGGTGAATTTAAAACAGACGGGAGCTATTGAATTGTACCAAAAGCACTTTCAGGAATGCTTGGCCCATGCCAGTAACTTTGTCAGGCCCTCTCAGTATGTTCATCTCTTTACTGCTAGCTTCACAGAGGCCCTGCATCTAGAGGTAGAATTACATGACCCTCGAGACTTGGACCATGCTATGAACTTGGCAAGGACATTTGATGCTAAAAAGTGCATCCTCAAAGAGTCCCTGTTCAAAAGACCCTCTTGGCCAAGCAGGGCGCCCACCAATCCCCCCTCATCCTATTCAGGGACTACACGCCATGGGCCAAATTCAGCACCCCGGGTAGACATTTCACCCTCCACGCCACCAGTTTCATACATTAAAAAACTGTCCAGGCAGGAGATCGTAGAGCGGCGGGCCAAGGGCCTTTGTTATAATTGTGATGAACAATATGTCTAGGGTGACCTATACAAGAGGTTATTCTATGTGGAGGTCTTCGATGACACAGAGGAAGTTCAACCAGTGGAAGACAATGTTGAGGCCGAACAGGATGCACCAGCAATTTCATTCCATGCTATGACTGGCATGCACAAATCCAACACAATGCAAGTTTGGGCGGGTTTGCAACACCTCCAGTTACTGACCTTAGTTGACTCCGGCAGCACCCACAACTTCATAAGTCAGCCAGCAGTAGAACAGTTTGGCTTGGTAATTCAGCAGAACATCGGCATAGCCGTCTCCGTGGCCAATGGGGCCAAAATCTCCAGTGCGGATATCTCTACAACCACACCATTTTGTATTGAGGGACACTCCTTTGTAGCCGATTTTTTGGTCATTCCACTGGCAGGGTTTGACTTGGTTGTTATGGTCTTGAGTTAAGTACCTATGTCTTTCGCTCCTAATAGGCCGGTCTTTTGGGTAGTATTGGCTAGGTGCTTAACATTTGGTATCAAAGCTTTGGCTAGGTTGCGAGTTCGATTCCTGACAATGGCGCAGAGGCTGGATCAAAATACTGGTAGTCGCGCCGCTGTTGCGATGCTGTGGTTGGGCCAATGTCATTGCGCCGTTGTGGCCATCGGCTCGTGAAGGTGGGGTGTGATGCTATGGTCCTGGGTTAAGTACCTATGTCTTCAGCTCCTAACAGGTCGTTCTTTTGGGTAGTATTGGCTAGGTGCTTAACATTGGTACTCGGAATTAAATGGCTCCAAACATTGGGGCCTATCTTGTGGGATTTCAAATCACTGACCATGATGTTTATAGCTGCCCAACGTCAGATTACCCTTCATGGCACACATGTTACTGCACCTTGCATTCTTTAGGAAATTCAGGTCCAGAGCATTGAGCATTGTAAGTTAACTACTTTACTTACAGAATTTGGTGATTTATTTCAGTCCCCTACTGCCCTCCCGCCTATTCGCCATTGTGATCACCACATAAGGTTGAAATTGGGGACTGAACCTGTGGTGGTCAGGCTTTACCATTACCCCCACTTACAGAAGGATGAAATTGAGTGCCAATGCCAAATTATGCTCGCCCAAGGAGTTATTCAGCCCAACAGGTATCCCTTGTCATCCCCCGTGTTACTGGTCAAGAAACATGATAGGTCTTGGCGGTTTTGTGTTGACTACATGGAGTTCAATGCTCATACAATTAAAGATAAATTTCCTATACCAGTGGTTGATGAGTTATTAGATGAATTACATGGAGCTACCTTATTTAAAAAGTTGGATTTGAAGTCAGGTTATCATCATATTCGGGTTCATCCGACCGATGTGGAGAAGACGGTGTTTAGGTGGCACCATGGGCATTTTGAGTTTCTAGTCATGCCATTTGGTCTATCTAACGCCCCTTCCACTTTCCAAGCCCTCATGAACAAGGTATTTAATTCTCTCCTGAGGAAGTTTGTTCTTGTTTTTTTTTTTATGATATCCTGGTATATAGCACAAATTGGGACGAGCACCTTCATCATCTTCGCCAAGTTTTTACTATCTTACGTTCCCATCATTTGGTTTTAAACCAAACCAAGTGTTCCATGGGCACATCCGAAGTGGCATATCTGGGGCACGTTATATCAGCAAAGGGTGTGAAGGTCGACCAGAGTAAAATACAAGCATTCACCGACTTGCCTCTTCCCACATCCATCTCTGCATTGAGGGGTTTTTTGGGGCTTGCTGGTTATTATAGAAAATTCATCCGTAACTATGGACAAATTGTTGCTCCACTCAAAAATCTCCTTAAGAAAAATGCATTTCTCTGGTCCGAGATAGCAGCTTCTTCTTTTCAGTAGTTGAAAGCAGCATTATCTTCAGAGCCGGTCTTGCAGCTACCAGACTTTGATGACTTGTTTGTGGTTGAATGTGATGCGTTTGGTGGGGGTATCGGCCCAGTATTACAGCAACATGGCCACCCGATAGCTTATTTTAGCAAACAGCTTGGCCAACACCATCACAAACTCGCTGGCTATGAAAGGGAATTGATCGGGTCAGTGAAATCCATCTAGCACTGGCGGCCCTATCTCTGGGGGTGCCCATTTATCATACAAACCGATCGTTGCAGCCTGAAGTATCTCCTTGAGCAGCGTCTTACCACCTGCCCCTAGCAGCATTGGTTGACCAAATTGATGGGGTTCGATTTCACCGTTGAGTATAAACCGGGCAGCTTGAATGTGGGGCAAAATGCCTTGTCTCTCTGGGACATGCCAATGCCACAATTACATGCTATCAGTCACCCCAGACTTCTTTTGTTGGACTCTATTCGGAATGAAACACAGCAGCATTCGGAGCTCTTTGAGTTCTATCATAATATTGAGTAGGGTACCACGGATAGTCATTGGACAATCCAGGATCATCTTATGTTGTTTCGGAATAGGATTTATCAGCATCACACATCGCCCCTCATTCATAGCATCTTGTCCACTTTTCATGATAGCACACATGAGGGCAGGAAGAAAACATATTTCCGTCTTAGTCGGGATTTTTATTGGAGGGGCATGAAGAGAAGTGTCACAGACTATGTGACAACTTGTCAGATTTGTCAGCGGAACAAAACCGAATCATTAAGTCCAGCAGGATTGCTCCAACCACTTCAGTTACCTTCATAGGTGTGGTCCGATATTTCCATGGATTTCATCGATGGACTGCCACCATGTTCAGGAAAATCAGTTAGTTTTGTAGTGGTCGACTGTTTCTCAAAATATGCTCATTTTCTGCCTCTAGATTGCCCAGCTCTTCATGGATTATGTTTTCTGATTACATGGGGTGCCTTCATCCTTTACTAGTGACAGAGACACCATCTTTACCAATAATTTTTGGAAGGAACTCTTCAAACTGCAAGGCACCAAGTTGGCTTTCTCTTCCGCCTACCACCTGCAGACCGATGGCCAGACAGAAGTCGTCAACAAAACTATTGAGATGTACCTTCGTTGTTTTGTGGGGGACACACCTCAATGGTGGGTTAAGTGGCTGGCATGGGCAGAATTATGTTATAATACTTCCTACCACAGTGCACTTGGCACAACTCCTTTCAAGGTAGTGTATGGCTGTGATCCACCCCTGCTCTTTTCGTATAAACCTGGTTCTTCCAAGGTGGCCACTCTGGACCAGGCCCTAGTAGAAAGGGACGATATGCTCAATCAGGTGCGCACTCACCTCCAAGCAGCCCAACAAGCAATGAAACACTCTTATGATAAAAAGCACCGGGAGGTGGTCTTCTCTCCAGGGGAATATGTGTGGCTTCATATCCAACACTACCAACAAGTATCTCTCATGGCCTCAAAGCGTCACAAATTATCCCCAAGATTTTATGGGCCCTTTCAAGTGTTGGACCACATTGGCACAGTAGCCTACCACTTGCAGCTACCCCCAGAGGCTAAGCTCCACAATGTTTTTCATGTCTCGCAATTGAAAGCCTTCCATGGTGACTCTCCATTCCTCCACACACCTTTGCCACCACTACAAGAGGGTCGGGTACTTTGTACTCCAGCTCAGGTGTTGCAGACTCGCCGCATTCAGGGCGACTGAGAGATTCTCATGCAGTGGGCTGACATAGACCCCATTGACATTACCTGGGAGCCTCTGGCGTCATTCCAGGTTCTCTACCCCACCTTTGAGCTTGAGGACAAGCTCTTTCTCCAGGAGGGGGGGTAATTTTATGGACTCCATAGCATCCTGGGCAATAAATAGGCATAGAAATTAAATTATGGAATTTTTCTTTTTATGTATGCTGGTTTTGGTTCGGGTTGGTTTGATTGTAATTTCTGTGAACTTAGTAACCCATGGGTCAGGTTTGTCATTAACGTCCCTAATCCTAATTATAGGGGAGAAAGGCTTAATGAAAGTAAGCATTGAATCAAGTAGAAAGTTAGAGGTCGGATTCTCCCTCCTGAGGTCCAGGTCGAGCCTCCTTCAATGCTCAATTCGCTTTCACCATTCCCCGTTCCAAACATTGAAATCTCCTTCCCACGTCAAGGGCAAATTTGGAGGGAAGAGAAGGAATAAGGTGTTAAGAACCTAGGCAAGAGTAGTTAGCACCCAGCCAAAACTACCCAAAAGACTGGCCTGTTAGGAGCAGAAGACATAGGTACTTAACCCAGGCCCATAACCAGGATGTCCCATAACATCACACCCGCCCTTCGTGAGCCGACGACCACGGCGGCACAATGACACAAGCCTGACCCAGGTTTTTATCCTATGGCCTACCTGTATTTTAATCCAGCCTTTGCGAGTGACACAATGACACTGGCCCGACCCCGGTTTTTATCCTACGACCTACCAGTATTTAAATCCAGCCTTTGCACCATTGCCAGGAATCAAACTCACGACCGAGGGTCGGCTCTGATACCAAATGTTAAGCACCTAGGCAAGAGTACTTCCTAGGAGGTCACCCATCCTAGAATTACTCTCGCCCATGCTCGCTTAACTTCGGAGTTCTGAGTCAAGTACCCAGCCAATACTACCCAAAAGACTGACCTGTTAGGAGCGGAAGACATATATACTTAACCTAGGCCCATAACTAGGATGTCCCATAACATAAGGGTAATGAGATCCATGGCCCGGGAAGATCCCAACACACAACCGAATGAGACATCCATCTTAATAATCTCTTCATTATATGTTTTCTACTCTTAAAGTCAGGTTCGAGTTTAATTGTGAAGTTTGTCAATTGAGTAAACATCAAAGGAGTACATACTCACCACGTCCAAGAGTCAAAAGTATTACTCCATTTTCATTAATTCATACCAATGTATGGGGACACTTGAGTGTCTCAAATATTTCTCAAGTTAGGTATTTTATTAAATTTATTGATGACTTCACTCGTACCACTTGGTTGTTTCTATTTAAGAAGTGTTCTGAGATACCATTGATTTTTAAGTCTTTTCAAGCTATGGTACTCACTTAGTTAGGTCAGAACATAAAAATAATTCGGTCTGATAATGCCAAAGAATACATTTCCAAAGAACTAGACTCTTTTTGTCAAGAAAATGACATTATCCATCAAACATCATATGCCTACACTCTTCAACAAAATGGTGTAGCCGGACGAAAAAATTGTCATATTCTTGAGGTAGCTTGAGGTCTATTATATGCCATGAAAGTTCCATACTTTTATTGGACTCATGTAGTCCTTACCGCATAATATCTGATAAATCGTCTACCATCTTCCGTTCTTGGTAATAAATCTCCTTACTCTATATTATTACCAAATGAATATCCATTTTCACTGCCCTTGAAAATCTTTGGGTGTCAATATTTTTTCCATATTTCCTCCCCAAAACATAGTAAACTTGATCCTAAATCTATCAAGTGTATCTTTCTAGGATACTCTCATACACAAAAGGGTTAAGCTTGTTATAATCCCACACTTCAGAGTTTACTTGTGTCCAGGGAAGTCATATTTTTTGAAGACTCTCCATACTATTCTGACAATGCTCCTCTAGGTTTATCTTCAATACCGGAATCTCCTCGATCGGTTGTGCCCCATGGTACAGAAACTTCTTAGCCCCCAGAAACACCGACTGACACCACACCTGCCGAGTTTACGGATCTCACCGAGGTAAGTCCATCTTCTCCAGTTTTTTTTGGCACACAATATGATACTAGTCCTATCACACAAAGAAAACATTGACACCATACCCTCTACGTCTCATCCCATATCAAAATTTGTGTCTCATCATCATCTGTCCCCTGCATGTTGTCAATTTATCTCTATTATTTCTTCCAAATTTGTACCATAGTCCTATCAGGAGGCTCTCAAACATCTAGGGTGGAAGGCAGCAAAGGATGAAGAAATGCAAACACTTTATGAAAATAAGATATGAGCTCTAATCCCACTTCAATTAGATAAGAAACCCATCAGTTGCAAATGGTGTTTACTGTGAAATACAATCTGGATGAGTCTATGGCTCGGCTGAAGGTTCGTCTCGTGGCTACGGGCTATACACAATGTTATGGACTTGATTATGGAAAATCCTTCTCCAGTGGCAAAAATGAACTCGGTAAGTGTGTTATTATCTTTGGCAGCTAACTCTTCCAGGCAGGTATATCAACTTGATGTGAAAAATGCCTTTCTGAATGGGGACATCAAAGAAAAAATTTATATGCAAAAACCACCTGGGTATGTGGTTGAGGGGGAGTCAGTATGTCGACTAAAAAAATCTCTGTATGGTCTAAAACAGTCCCCTCGTGCATGGTTTGAGAAATTTAGTCAAGCCCTCATACGGGCAGGATTTTACAGATGCTTTGGAGATCACTCGGTTTTTATTAAAAACACACCTAGAGGCAACTGGCGATATATGTTGATGATATCATTTTAACTGGTAGTGATTCCGAAGGCATCCAGGAAACAAAATAAAAAATATGTGCTGAATTCAAGACAATGGATCTTGGACTACTCAAATATTTTTTGGGTATTGAAGTATTACAATCCAAACATGGGATTGTCCTATCCCAAAGGAAGTATGCCCTTGATCTAATGGAGAAGACATAAATGCTGGGATGCAAACCACCAAACACTCTTATGGACTCAAATAAAAAATTACGTGCAGGTATTGGAGAAGATGCAGATATCGAGAAATATCAGAGACTAGTGGGAAGACTTATTTACTTGTGTGTAACAAGGCCAGATATATCATATGCAGTAAGTGTGGTAAGTCAATACATTCACAAACCACAACTAAGTCATTGGCAAGCACTTGAAAGGATATTAAGATATCTGAAAGGAGCTCTAGCAAGAGGGCTTCTCTATAAAAATCATGGTCACTTCAACATCGAAGGATTCTCAGACGTTGACTGGGGCGGATCCCCAGATGATAGGAAATCTACTTCGGGATTTGTACATTGGTTGGAGGAAATTTTGTTACATGGAGAAACAAGAGGCAAAATGTAGTAGCACGGTCTAATGCAGAAGTGGAATACAGAGCCATGACACACACTGTTAGTGAACTCCTATGGATAAGATCTCTTCTCACTAAATTGGGATTCTACAAAGAAGCTCCAATGGATCTATATTGTGATAATCAAGCAGCAATACACATTACATCGAATCCAATCTTCCATGAAAGAACAAATCATATTGAAGTGGACCGCCATTTTATACGAGAAAATTTCCAAGCGGTTCTTTTATCTCTAAAGCCTATATCATCACAAAGTCAAGTTGCAAATATTCTCACCAATCACAAGATTATGTCTACCATCTGCTGCAAGCTGGGCATCTATGATGTTTTCTCATTGCCAGCTTGAGGGGAAGGGTTACCATGTGGGACCCACCATGGTACATGAGCTGGTGGGACCCACCATGAGGACATGGGATGCCAAGAAGAGTCCTCACCCAAGCTAGCATGAGTTAAGAAGATCAGAAGCACAAGCTAAAATGAGTTAGAAGACTTGAAGATCAAGTGGGACCCACAAAGATACCTCTGAGTGGGAATCTTATCCATATGAGCTGGAAGATCATGTGGGACCCACAAGGATAATGGCACAAGCTCACCTCCTCCTTATTTTCACGTTATTGAAGAAGAGTTATAGCTCAACTTATATTACAACTCTATTAGATTGTGTTATCCTTTCATGTTAGACTTACCTTAGAGAGTTAGAGTTGGAATGTAATTAGGAGATTTAAAGGTTAATTGTATAAGGACTATATCACTTCATCTACTATAAATAGAGGTGTTTTAATTTGGAATTAATCAAGTTCTACAATTCTCTCTTGAGCAAATCTTTTTCTCTTTGCTTGGCGCACACCTTGTTCCTCTTCTCTTCTTCTCTCTACCTGAGAGCCTTCTTCCCCTTTTATCCTTTTTCTTTCTCTCTTACCTTGCTCGGAATATTGGAAAAGGGATCCTAAATTCAACAAAAATGACCATGATTTTTATAGAGAAGCCCTTTTCCTGGAGCTCCTTTCAGATATCGTAATATCCTTTCAAGTGCTTACCAATGACAAAGTTGTGGTTTGTGCATGTATTGACTCACCACACTTACTGCACATGATATATTTGGCCTTGTTACACACAGGTAAATAAGTCTTCCCACTAGTCTCTGATATTTCCCGATATCTACATCTTCTCTAGTACCAGCACATAATTTTGTATTTGAGTCCACAGGAGTGTCTACTGGTGTGCATCCCAGCATTTCTGTCTCCTCCAGTAGATCAAGGGCATACTTCCTTTGGGTTAGCACAATCCCATGTTTAGATTGTAATGCTTCAATACCCAGAAAATATTTGAGTAGTCCAAGATCCTTTGTCTTGAATTCAGCACATTTTTTCTTTTGTTTCTTGGATGCCCTTGGAATCACTACCCGTTAAAATAATATCATAAACATATACTACCAGATTTACCTTGCCTCTAGGTATGTTTTTAATAAAAATTGAGTGATTTCCAGAGCATCTATAAAATTCTGCCCGTATGAAGGGTTGACTAAATTTCTCAAACCATGCACGAGGGGGCTGTTTTAAACTATACAAAGATTTTTTTAGTTGACATACTGACTCCCCCTCAACAACATACCCTGGAGGTTGTTGCATATAAATTTCTTCTTTGATGTCCCTATTCAGAATGGCATTTTTTATATCAAGTTAATATACCTGCCAAGAAGAGTTAGCTGCCAAAGATAATAACACACGTATCGAGTTCATTTTTGCCACTGGAGAGAAGGTTTTCTCATAATCAATTCCATAACATTGTGTATAGCCTTTAGCCACGAGATGAGCCTTCAACCAAGTCACAAACCTATCCAGATTGTGTTTCACAGTAAACACCCATTTTCAACTGACGGGTTTCTTATTTGATGGAAGTGGGACTAGAGCCCATGTCTGATTTTCATCAAGTGCCTGCATTTATTCATCTCTTAAGGATAATTTCACTTACATTAGTGATACAAAGATCTTGCATTTATTAGTTGGTATAAGAGGTTTCCGAAGTGGCTAGTCATTTTGGGATAGGGTCTTCGACCCAATTTAACATGGTATCAAACCAAGTTATGTGAGTTGACTTGGTCAACCCACAAAGATAATGAGATCCATTTCTCTAAACCCTAAGTCTAGGTTCGTAGTTATTTTTTTCTGTCCCTACACCAATAGTTTTCTTTACGTTTTTCACCTCTATACTAAGATTTTAATATTGAAAATTATATATTGACGAAAATATATTTGAGTCTACTTTCCAAGGAAAAATGAATGTTTCCAATCGGAGTTATCTACAAAGAGACATCGATATTTAAATAATCGAAGGTCAGATTACAAAAAGGTTTGAGCAGCAGCAGAAAGCTTCCAATTCCGAGGGATTTTATGCTATCAAAAAGTAGACTTTATATGGAAAAGTATATATCAAAAGAAATATCTATAAGTAAATTTTTTTACCTATTCAACCAAATTTTTATCTGAGTTATCTACAAAGAGAAATTGATATTGAAACCAGCAAAGGTCAGATTGAAAAAGAGGTTCAAGCAGAAGCAGAAAGCTTCAATTTCTGAGGTATTTTATGCTATTAAGAAAGAGACTTTATATGGAGAAATATATATCAAAAGAAAGATATGTAAGTTTATTTTCTTACCTATTCAACCAATTCTGGGTATTATTTTTATATAAGGAGATATTGATCTTGGGAGAGTCAATGGTCATGCTAGAAAAAAAAAAGAAACAATGCTTAGTTTGGGTTGATAACAGAGACCAAAATCTATCAGATTATTTATCTTTTGATAACTATATTTTAATAATATAATTTATACTTGGATGAAATTTACTTAACTCTCATTTCATAAGGAGAAAATTTCATGTCAATATGATCTATATTTAGAGATATATCACATTGGAAGAATCAAAGGTCATGTAGGTATTCTATTGTATTGAAAAATCTGAATTTATGCCTATTGTTTTGCGTCACTTTTTGAGTTGATATATTAGAAAAATATCTCACTTCTCCCTGTTTTGAGGGCTTATCTATACATCTTTGTTATATGTGCTTTTGGCTACATCTATGATATTTGTTTCAAGCTAGGATCACTGCCATTACTTCCCAGCTTGAGGGGGAGATGTAGAAGAAGTAAAAGAAAGAGGTATTTCATTCCATGTGTTGTGGATAAGTTTATGTGACCAAAATATTCAAAAAAGGGGGTCAACAAAAGATGAAGCTTCTGAATCTAAGAAAAAAATATTTATATCGGATTATGATTATTTCATGGGTCCTTCTACAAGGTTTATTATTTCGGTTCGTGTTATATGAGTTGGAAGATGGTCGTGTTATATTCAGCTGAAGTTATTATGGCTCTTTGGGGACATTATTATTTGAGACAAGGGGCCTTCAGTTCTTTTTCTCATACTATAATTTATTTGACTCTAAAAAATGTCACGGTAGGGACACCATGAGAGTCGGTGCCCGGATTGGGACAACATTATAAATTTAACTCTAAAAAATATTATGGTTGGTATACTGTTATGGTCCTGGTTTAAGTACCTATGTCTTCCGCTCTTGACAGGCTGGTCTTTTGGGTAGTATTGGCTAGGATCTTAACATTTGGTATCAGAGCTAGCGCTACGTCGCGGGTTCGATTCCCGTGTGCTACAAGCGGCATGTGGAGGTGTGTAGCCCTTGGCAAAGGGGGAGACCTAGCGGAAGGGGCGACCAGATGGTGTTCCCGCACCATGGGCCATCACTATAAGCGAAAGGGACAACCTGAGTGTGCTCCTGTACCGTAGGGCCATCGCTAGAGTGGGCCGTCTCCAGTGTTGGCCATCGTGGGCATCGGCCTCGTGACGATGGGTGTGATGTTATGGTCTTGGGTTAAGTAGCTATGTCTTCCACTCTTGACAAGTCGGTCTTTTGGGTATTATTGGCTAGGTGCTTAACATTTGGTATCAGAGCTAGCACTACGTCGTGGTTTCGATTCCCATGTGCTGCAAGCGGCGTGTGGAGGTGTGTAGCCCTGGGCGGAGGGGGCGACTAGAGTGTGTTCCCACACCATGGGCCATCGCTATAAACATAAGGGGTGACACCATTATAAATAAACCCCCAAACCCCCTGTAATGGCTTTTATTACTCCTACTACTTGAGAGTCATTGTCCTGCAAATTTATACATAATTTGCAGCAAGTTGGGAGTTCATGTTATTCTCTCACCCCCAACTTGAGGGGGAGTGTTGGAAGATGGGCTCAAGCCCACACAAACAAGGAAGACCCACATATCTAAGAGAATTATAACATGGGCCACACGACCAAGAAAGGCCCATAAGATTGGCCCAAGGACCCACCATGATTACCACAAGCTGGCATCCTTATTGTTATGGACTCCTTAGCATCACGAATTATCCATAAGCATAGGAATTAAATTATGTCAATTTAATTTTCAAGTAATTTCATCTGGTTTGGTTAATTTTGTTTGGTTTGGTTTACTTTGGGTTGGTCCAGTTGTAATGTGGCGTGAACCACTTGACCTATGGGTCACCTTTGTAATTCCGTCCTCAACCCTATTTAGGGGGATGTCAAGGGAAGGAGAAATCAAGTATTGAGAAAATTAGATTAAATAGGTCAGATTCTTCCTTAGAGGTCTAGGTCGGATTCTCCCTTTGAGGTCTAGGTTAAGCTTCCTTCAAAGCTCCTTCGTTCTCTTTGATTTCCATCATTCCACATTCCAGAAACAAGAATTCTCTTCCAGCGTCAAGAGCATCCATGGAGGGAAGAGAGGAAAGAAGGGTGACTCAATCCATGGCAAGGGAAGAGCAAGCCAAAGGCCATAAGTTTAACAAATTACAAATAAACCCCTAATGAATAGAAATTGTAAATAAACCCCTAATGAATAGAAATTACAAATAAACCCTTAATGAGTCGATAACATTACTCCCCTCCAGGAGAACGAGCTTGCCCTCAAGCTCGAATGTAGGATGGTGTACCGTTCTGAAGGCTGGGTCCATGTAAAGTGGCAACCGCAACTCTGATACCAAATGTTAAGCACCTAGCCAATACTACCCAAAAGACCGGCCTGTTAGGAGTGGAAGACATAGGTACTTAACCCAGGACCATAACATCACACCCCTCCTTCGCGGTCTGACGTCCATGGCGGCTGTTATGGACTCAATAAGACTGAGTCATCTACTTTACTTTTATTATTTATGTTGCTTTTAATTTCGAATTTTATTGATTTGTAATAAGACTTAAAGGTAGGGGTAGAATTGGGTTTTATAACCCTAACCTATGTTGATGTTAATCACCCTATTTAAGGGGTAAGGATTGAGAAATAAAGCAAGTTCAGAATTAGCATAAACTAGGGTAATTTAGGTTCCTTCTAGGCTCTCTATTTTAGGGTTCTTGGTGTGAACTCTCTTGGGGGTTTGCTGCATCCATTGGGGAGTCTTTGAGGAGATCTTGGAAGGAAAAGGAGGAGGAATCAGCCTTCTCTTCCATGCTGCAATAGTCATCCATCTCTTCCACGAACCAGTAGTGAGGGAAGGAGGATTTGGTTGAGTCTTAGCATCAAGAAAGGGATTTTCGAGTTGCTGAATTGAAGGAGGTCTTCAAGAGGTATTTTTGTCTATCTTTTCCGAATTTAGAAGAGCTAGAGACTGCCCTCTTTACATTCAGCATTGGTAGTTGCGTGAATTCAGAAACCCTACTCATTGATGTGAGGTATAAAGTGGGGTTTCATAATTGGATCCTTAAAACAGCCTCTTGCTTGAATTGGTGCATTCGTAATTAAGAAAAGGAAACTCCTTTTCAAGGGGAATGAATTCAGTAAAGGGAAAGGGGTTGTTCTTGAGTAATTACAGCAAGTAAAACCCTCTTCACATGAATCATAAAAGAGGGGTTTCATATCTGAGTGCTTAAACAGTCCTTTAACTTGCTGGTTGCATCTATAATTGAGAAAAGGAAACTCCTTTTCAATTATAACATGTGAGGGAAGAAAAAGATAGTTTCTTTTCACAAAAACGTGTTAAGAAACCCTCTAACAGTGCTGGATTCATATTCAACTCGCCGAGTTACTAGATCCATGGCTAGGGACCATAACAACTTGGTATCAGAGCAGGGTAACCCGGTAGAGAGAAGCACCATTGAATACTTTGAATTGCTTGAAAGAAAATTTGATACTGTCCTAGAGAGGTTCTCAAAAATTGATATCGATATGGAGACCTTGAAGGGAAGGATGGATAGCATGGAGAATGGTCTAACTACTGGCAAGAAATTTGCTGCATTGGAGGAGAAGTTCACTCTCAGTGTGGAAACTTTGAAAGGAAGGATGGATAGCATGGAGACTGGTCTGAGCACTGGCAAGAACCCAATTCCGGGAGACCATTCGCAGATCAGAGGGGGAGATGAGTTTACTAGACACACGAGTTTCTCGGGTCAGCAAGGATCCTTCATTCCGGGGGGACACCTCAACCAGTGGGGAGGCACTGTACCTCTCATTCCAGATCAGAGAGGAGGGGACCATTCGTATAACAGAGGGGGAGATGAATTTCCGAGACGCACGAGTTTCTTGGGACAGCAAGGACCCTTCATTCCGGGGGGACACTTCTACCAGGGGGGAGGCACTGTTCCGAGGTATACTAAAATGGAATTCCCTACTTATAATGGGTCAGAAGACCCTTTGATATGGTTGTATCGATGTGAAAAATTTTTTAGCCATCAGCGAGTGCCAACCTATGACCGAGTCAACGTAGCTGTTTTCCACTTACTAGGGGAAGCACAACTTTGATACCAGCTAGTTGAGGTTGATAGTGAAGTGGTAGATTGGGATGAATTTAAGCGACTGTGCTCTCTCCGTTTTGGTCCTCCGGCTTACAGTAACCCTTTGGGAGATTTGGTTTTATTATGCCAAACTGGGGCCGTGGAGCAATATCAAAAATTGTTCCAGGAAAAATTAGCACGAGCCAGCAATATGGTACAAGTGGATCAACAAGTTGCGCTATTTACAGCAGGACTGACGGAGGCCTTAAAGCTTGAGGTGGAGCTCTATGCACCTATTGACTTATCCAGCGCTATGAATATAGCTCGTGCTTTAGAACTGCGACAGCAGGCACAGCACAGACGACCTCCAGGGTCAGGGGAGCGCATTCCTCCGAGAAACAACCCGGGTAATACTTTGATAGGGGATCCGAGATCTAGTCATCCTACAACTCCTTATATAAAAAAATTGACAAGTGCTGAGATGGCAGAACGACGGGCTAAGAATCTATGTTACAACTGTGATGAACCATATCGGCTTGGGCATCAGTGCAAAAGATTGTTTTTGATCGATAAGGTTGAAGATGAGGATATCGAGGTGACAGAGGATATGATTGAGGAAGAACCACCGGACATCTCCCTGCATGCCATTACTGGGCAGCAATCGGCCACAATTACGCAAAATGGGAGCGGCTCGACAACTTCCACCAGGTCTATCCAGCTTCCGAGCTTGAGGTCAAGCTCGATCTCCAAGGGGGGGCAGATGTTATGGACTCAATAAGACTGAGTCATCTACTTTACTTTTATTATTTATGTTGCTTTTAATTTCGAATTTTATTGATTTGTAATAAGACTTAAAGGTAGGGGTAGAGTTGGGTTTTATAACCCTAACCTATGTTGATGTTAATCACCCTATTTAAGGGGTAAGGATTGAGAAATAAAGCAAGTTCGGAATTAGCATAAACTAGGGTAATTTAGGTTCCTTCTAGGCTCTTTATTTTAGGGTTCTTGGTGTGAACTCTCTTGGGGGTTTACTGCATCCATTGGGGAGTCTTTGAGGAGATCTTGGAAGGAAAAGGAGGAGGAATCAGCCTTCTCTTCCATGCTGCAATAGTCATCCATCTCTTCCACGAACCAGTAGTGCGGGAAGGAGGATTTGGTTGAGTCTTAGCATCAAGAAAGGGATTTTCGAGTTGCTGAATTGAAGGAGGTCTTCAAGAGGTATTTTTATCTATCTTTTCCGAGTTTACAAGAGCTAGAGACTGCCCTCTTTACATTCAGCATTGGTAGTTGCATGAATTCATAAACCCTACTCATTGATGTGAGGTATAAAGTGGGGTTTCATAATTGGATCCTTAAAACAGTCTCTTGCTTGAATTGGTGCATTCATAATTAAGAAAAGGAAACTCCTTTTCAAGGGGAATGAATTCAGTAAAGGGAAAGGGGTTGTTCTTGAGTAATTACAGCAAGTAAAACCCTCTTCACATGAATCATAAAAGAGGGGTTTCATATCTGAGTGCTTAAACAGTCCTTTAACTTGCTGGTTGCATCTATAATTGAGAAAAGGAAACTCCTTTTCAATTATAACGTGTGAGGGAAGAAAAAGATAGTTTCTTTTCACAAAAACGTGTTAAGAAACCCTCTAACAGTGCTGGATTCATATTCAACTCGCCGAGTTACTAGATCCATGGCTAGGGACCATAACAGCGGCCCACTTGTGACGGCCCACTCCACCAAGGTCGCCCCCTCCTCACGTGCGGTGGCCTACTCCACCTTCACAGTCACCCCCTCCGGGATTCGAAAACGCGACGTGGGAGCTAGCTCTGATACCAAATATTAAGCACCTAGCCAATACTACCCAAAAGACCGGCCTATTAGGAGTGGAAGATATAGGTACTTAACCCAGGACCATAACACATGAAGCGCAGTATAGCCGATTATGTGGCGGCTTCTCAGACTTGTCAACAGAATAAAGTTAAAACATTAAGTCCAGTTGGGTTGCTCCAACCACTTCAACTACCGTCACAGGTCTGGTCTGATATTTCTATGGACTTCATAGATGGACTTCCCCCTTCGTCAGGCAAATCCGTTATCTTTGTTGTGGTGGATTGTTTCTCAAAGTATGGGCACTTCATGCCTGTGGCACATCCTTACACTGCCACTCAGGTCACTCAGCTCTTTATGGATAACATTGTCCGCTTACATGGGATGCCTAATTCCATTACCAGTGATAGGGATGCAATCTCTACAAGTACCTTTTGGAAAGAACTCATCAAGCTGCAGGGCACAACATTAGCCTTCTCTTCAACCTACCATCAGCAAACGGATGGTCAGACAGAGGTCATCAATAGAACAATTGAAATGTATCTTCACTATTTCATGGGAGACTCACCTAAAAGGTGGGTTAAGTGGCTCGCCTGCGCTGAATTCTGTTACAACACCTCCTACCACAACGCACTTGGCACAACCCCATTCAAGGTGGTCTATGGTAGAGAACCGCCCAACCTTTTATCATATGAACCAGTGGTCAGACAGAGGTCATCAATAGAACAATTGAAATGTATCTTCACTATTTCATGGGAGACTCACCTAAAAGGTGGGTTAAGTGGCTCGCCTGCGCTGAATTCTGTTACAACACCTCCTACCACAACGCACTTGGCACAACCCCATTCAAGGTGGTCTATGGTAGAGAACCGCCCAACCTTTTATCATATGAACCAGGGGCCTCTAAAGTCACCACTTTGGACCAAGCATTAGCCAAAAGAGACACCTTCCTCACTGAGGTGCGAACTCATCTCTAGGAGGCACAACATTCTATGAAGATGTATTATGACAAGAAGCACCGGGAAGTCTTCTTTTCTCCAGGAGATTATGTGTGGTTGCGTCTCCAACACTACATGCAGCTGTCGCTGACAGCCTCCAAAGGCCACAAGCTCTCTCCGAAATATTATGGTCCCTTTCAGGTTATGGACCGCATTGGTATAGTTGCCTAGCATTTGCAGCTTCCGCCAGAGGCCAGGATTCACAACGTGTTTCATGTCTCCCAACTGAAGGCATTCCAAGGTGATTCTCCCTTGCTGCACACACCGCTGCCCCCACTACATGAAGGATGTGTTGTTATGGTCCTGGGTTAAGTACCTATGTCTTCCGCTCCTAAGAGGCCGGTCTTTTGGGTAGTATTGGCTAGCTGCTTAACATTTGGTATCAAAGCTAGCTCCCTCGTCGCGCGTTCGAATCCCGGAGGGGGCAACCTTGAAGGAGTAGGCCACCGCATGTGTGGAGGGGGCGACCTTGGTGGAGTGGGCCGCCGTGGGCCCGCTAAGGAGGGGTGTGATGTTATGGTCCTGGGTTAAGTACCTATGTCTTCCACTCCTAACAGGCCGGTCTTTTGGGTAGTATTGGCTAGGTGCTTAACATTTGTGTTGCTAGAAGGAGGGCTGACTAATGGTGTTTAATTGCGGCTCTGTAATATCCCGACGAGATAAGGCATCAGCCCCTACATTCAAACTTCCCGGTTTATACTTGATAGAAAAGTCAAACCCCATAAGCTTACTTAACCAATGCTGTTGTGGTGAAGTAGTGAGACGCTGCTCAAGAAGATACTTGAGGCTGCAATGATCAATGCGAATAAAAAAAGAATGTCCCCATAGATAAGGGTGCCAATGATGTATAGCTTTCGCCAATCCGATCAATTCCCTCTCATAAGCTGCCAACTTGTGGTGGTGTTGGCCCATTTGGCGGCTAAAATAAGCAATCGGGTGGCCCTGTTGATGCAACACTGCGCCAATACCGCCCCCTGAAGCATCACATTCCACTACAAAGGACTCCTCAAAGTCGGGGAACTGCAAAACTGGGGCTGATGATAAGACATCTTTCAATTGCTGAAAGGAATGAGCTGCTGTCTCTGACCAGGTAAAAGCATTTTTCTTGAGGAGATTGTTGAGCGGAGCTGCAAGCTGGCCATAGCTACGAATAAATTTTCTATAATATCCAGCTAGGCCCAAAAATCCTCTTAAGGCTGTAATAGATGTAGGAATAGGCCAATCTGTGAAGGCCTGTATCTTACTCTAGTCTACTTTCACCCCTGATGGTAAAATAACGTGGCCAAAATATGCCACTTCTGATGTGCCCATAGAACATTTTGACCGATTTAAAACCAAATGATGTGAATGTTTAAGAGAAAATACCTGCTGAAGGTGCTGAAGATGTTCTTCTCAGTTGTTGCTATAGACCAAAATATCATCGAAAAATACCAATACACATTTTCTCAAGAGAGAGGAAAATACCTCATTCATGAGGGCCTAGAAGGTGGAAGGCGCATTTGACAGACCAAATGGCATTACGAGGAATTCAAAATGGCCGTGATGTGTGTGGAACGTTGTTTTCTCCACATCTGATGGATGAACTCGGATTTGATGATAGCCAGATTTCAAATTGAGTTTAGTAAAAATAGTAGCTCCATGTAGTTTGTCTAACAGCTCGTCCACCACTGGAATAGGAAATTTATCTTTAACCGTATGGGCATTGAGTTGTCGGTAATCCACACAGAACCTCCATGACTTATCATGCTTGCAGACTAGTAATACCAATGAAGAAAAAGGAGACCTGTTGGACTGAATAATACCCTGTGCTAACATCTGCTGGCACTGCCTTTCAATCTCATCCTTCTGTAAGTGAGGGTAATGATACAGACGCACCACTATCGGCTCGGTACCAGTTTTCAAACGGATACAGTGATCACAGTGCCTAAGTGGCGGTAGGGCAGTTGGGTCTTGAAAGATATCTTCAAATTCTGTAAGTAGGTGAGATAACTTACTTGTGTTTGTGGACTAGATTTGGGCAACCTGTAGTGTGCAGGTGAGTGGTGCTTGTGTGCCATGAAATATAATCTGATGTTGGTCCTCTATAAAAGACATGGTCAAAGCTTGGAAATCCCATAGTATTGGTCCCAACAATTGTAGCCATTTAATTCCTAGCACCAAATCGAATCCTGATAGTGGAATCACCAGAAAATCTGCAACAAATGCATATCCCACAATATCAAAGTGTGTGGCTGGTGATATGCCTACACTAGTAATTTTAGCCCCATTGGCTACTGATACAGAAAGTCCGATCTGTTGCTGTAGTACTAACCCAAGTTGTTTTGCCGCCTGTTGACTGATGAAATTATGTGTACTACCCGAGTCAACTAAAGCTAATAACTGTACATAATGTAATTGGGCTTTAACCTGCATTGTGCTTGCACTGCGTATACTAGTCATAGCATGAAGGGAAATCTCTGGACCTTCTTGGTCAGTTTCCACAATTTCCTCCTCTGGTGGTATTTCTTCTCCATCCTCCCATAGACATATACTGAATAATCGTTTGCAGTGGTGTCCAATGACATATTGTTCATCACAGTTAAAACAGAGGCCCTTGACCATTCTCTGATCCATTTCCTGTCTAGTAAGTTTTTTGAAGTAAGGAGCAGGTGGAGCCGAATTAGAGATGTCTGGGAGTGGGGCTGCACTATCTCTAAATCTTGGAGGTCCATAGGAAGGGTTTGGTGCTGAGGCATTGTGCCTCCCTGACCAAGTTGGTTTTCTGACCAGTGACTCCTTTAGAACACGCTGCTTGTGCTCAATTGCCCTGGCTAAATTCATAGCGTGGTCTAAATATGTAGGAGCATGTAATTCAACTTCTAAACACAAAGCTTCTGTCAAACCAGCAGTAAAAATATGAACATACTGTGTGTGGCTAACAAGCTGGTTTGCTCAGGCTAACCTTTCCTGGAAGGTCTTTTGGTACACCTCTAGTGTTCCAGTTTTTTTGTAATTGATTAATTCTCCCAATGGATTGCTACTAGCTGGAGGACCAAATCTCATCATGCAAGACTGTCTAAAAGTTGCCCAATGCTGAACCACTTGGTCATTTATGAATTGGTGGTACCATTGAAGCGCTTCATCGAGTATGTGGTAGGCGGCCAAATACACTTTCTCATCCGTAGGTGTTTTTTGATGATAAAAGAACTGATCACACTTGGCTAACCAAATCAAAGGGTCCTTAGACCCATCATACATAGGAAAGTCAAGTTTTAAATACCTGGGCACAATGTTTGGTCCTTGAACGGCAGGCCCCAGATGGGGATGGTGTTGACGCATTGGTGGTTGTGGGGAAGTGGTGGGTGGAATGGATGGTGGTCGGCCGGTGGAGAGTTGGCAGCTGGTGGTTGGGTTCATGTATCATGGTCCTCTTGTCACCGGAGGAGGGTTTGGATGGCAGCATCCATTGATTTTATTGCCTCACGCAAATCAAAGGTTGTTTGATGCACCTCTTCCAGGGCATGAGCCTGGTTATCTGTCCTCTGCCTAGTATCAAATCATCACGGGAAGAGGAATCCCCAAGGGTGGACCTGTCTGATACCAAGATGTTAGGTTCTTCCCTTGCCATGGATCGAGTCACCCTTCTTTCCTCTCTTCCCTCCATGGATGATCTTGACGTTGGAAGAGAATTCTTGTTTCTTGAACGAGTAATGGTGGAACTCAAATAGAACGAAGGAGCTTTGGAGGAAGCTCAACCTTGGACATCAAAGGGAGAAATCCGACCTAGACCTCAGAGGGAGAATCTGACTTGTAAAATATAATTTTCTCAATACTCGTGTCTCTTCTCCTTCATGTCCCCCTAAATAGGGTTGAGGACGAAAATACAAAGATGACCCATAGGTCAAGTGGTTCACGCCACATTACACTGAACCAACCCAAAGTAAACCAAACCAAATAAAGTAAACCAAACCAAATTGAAATTACATGAAAAATAAATTGACATAATTTAATTCCTATGCCTATGGATAACTCGTGATGCTTGGAGTCCATAACACGTGTCCTTTCTACTCCCACACAAGTATTACAGGCTCGCCGCATTCAGGGTGATTTGGAGATCCTAGTGCAATGGGCAGATGATGACCCCAGTGACATGACATGGGAGCCATTACCTGCGTTTCGCACCCTCTACCCATACTTCGAGCTTGAGGACTAGCTCTTTCTCCAGGAGGGGGTGATATTATGGAATCCATATGTAATTTCATTTGGTTTGGTTAACTTTGTTTGGTTTGGTTTACTTTGGGTTGGTCCAGTTGTAATGTGGATTGAACCACTTGACCTATGGGTCACCTTTGCAATTCCATCTTCAACCCTATTTAGGGGGACGTCAAGGGAAGGAGAAATCAAGTATTGAGAAAATTAGATTAAACAGGTCAAATTCTCCCTCAGAGGTCTAGGTCGGATTCTCCTTTTGAGGTCCAGGTTGAGCTTCCTTCAAAGCTCCTTCATTCTCTTTGATTTCCATCATTCCACATTCCTGAAAGAAGAATTCTCTTCCAGCATCAAGAGCATCCATGGAGGTAAGAGAGGAAAGAAGGGTGACTCGATCCATGGCAAGGGAAGAACCTAACACTTATCACATAGGTTGGAAGATCGAGGACTCACAATGGCGTCTTTATCTTATGGTCACGTCCTAGGAGAGTTCTAGTTTGAGTAATGTTTGTTTTTTTACCTATATTGAGTTATTTAATTATGCTAGGACTTATCTTTAAGAGTTAGAGTTTGGGTGTAATTGGGAAAAAGGTAGTTTTATTGTAATTTGACTCTACCACCTTCCTCTATTATAAATAGAGGTTCATGTACTATTGATTACAATAAGTCAATGAATGATTTCTATTTTTCATAAATTCAACATGGTATCAGAGCAAGGTTCTCATTTGTGGACATCCACCCAAATTATCCACGTGCCACCACATGAGGGCCTCTTCCCAAATTATCCACATGCCTACACATGAGGGGGAATCCCTACATACATTAGTGAGTACAAAGATCTTGCATTTATTAGTTGACAGAAGAGGTTTCCTAAGTGGCTACTCATTTTGGTATAAGGCCTTCAACCCAATTTAACATCATCCATTGCTTCCTTCCACCCTGGATGTTTGAGAGCCTCCTGATAGGACTGTGGTATAGATATGGAAGAATTAGTAGAGAGAAATTGACAACAGACAGGGGACATATGATGATGAGACACAAAATTTGATATGGGATGAGATGTACAGGGTATGGTGCATGATCTTGGTTCTTGTCTTTGTGCAATAGGACGAGTATCATATAGTGGGCCAAAAACAACTGGAGAAGATGGACTTACCTCATTGGGATCCGTAAACTCAGTAGGTGTAGTGTTAGCCAGTGTTTTTTGGGGCTGAGAAGTTTTCATAGCATAGGGCACAACCGGTTGAGGAGAACCTGGTAATAAAGATAAACCTGGAGTAGCATTGTCAAAATAGTATGGAGAGTCTTCAAAAAATGTGACACCCCTGGACACAAGTAAATACTGAGGAGTGGGATTATGGCAAACATAACCCTTTAGTGTACGAGAGTATCCTAGAAAGATACACTTGATAGATTTAGGATCGAGTTTATTGTGTTTTGGGGAGGAAATATGGACAAAACATTGACTCCCGAAGAATTTCAAGGGCAGTGAAAATGAATCATCATTTTGTAACAATATAGAGTAAGGAGATTTATTACCAAGAACGGAAGATGGTAGATGATTTATAAGAAAGCATGCAGTAAGGACTGCATGAGGCCAATAAAAGTATGAAACTTTCATGACATATAATAAACCTCGAGCTACCTCAAAAATATGACAATTTTTCTGTTCGGCTACACCATTTTTTTGAGGAGTGTAGGCACATGATGTTTGATGGATAATGCCATTTTATATACAAAAATAGTCAAGGTCTTGGGAAATGTATTCTTTGGCATTATTAGACCGAAGTATTTTTATTTTCTGACCAAACTGAGTGAGTACCATAGAATAAAAAGACTTAAAAATTAATGGTATCTCAGAACACTCCTTAAATAGAAACAACCAAGTGGTACAAGGGAAGTCATCAATAAATGTAATAAAATACCTGACTTGAGAAATATTTGAGACGCTCAAGGGTCCCAAAACATCGGTATGAATTAATGAAAATCGAGTAATACTTTTGACTTATGGATGAGGTGAGTATGTACTCCTTTGATGTTTACTCAGTTGACAAACTTCACAATTAAAATCTGACCTAACTTTAAGAGTAGGAAACATATAATGATGAGAATGTGCTGATGGATGTCCCAACCGATTGTGCCATAGCCTTGTCTCATTTTCACTGGTGAAACAGTATTTAGTTTTGGCACATCCAGGTAGTACATTGTTCACGGCCTCCACCAATCACCTCCTTCGTTATAAGATCCTGAAAGACACATGAAGTGGGTGAGAAGATGATTGAGTAATTAACATACTTTGTCAGGTGACTAACAGATAAAAAATTCAAAGTGAAGGTAGGAGCAAATAGAATATTAGTGAGTGAAAGTGATGGTGTAATAGGAGTGGATCATTTCCCTTGAACCATGGTTTGAGAACCATCAACTATGGTAAGAAACTTATGTGAAAGACACTGAGATACAAAATGTAATAAATTTCTATTACCTGTAAGATGCTCAGAGGCTCCTGAGTCAATTATCTAGGATGAAGATGAGGCAGATAACATACCTGAAGTTGTGGTGACAACTCTATTTAATGAGGAACTTGGAGAAGAACCCATCATTTTCTATAACAACTCATATTCTTCATCAGTAAAATTTTGCTTTTCAGTTGATTTTGTGGGCTTATCCTCCTTTCTATCACCTACTAAGGCTTGATTAGCCTTTGTCAAGTCTGAATTGTCATTGCCATTATAGCATATTTCTCCATAGTTACCATTTTTTCCACTATAACTTCCTTGTAATAGCATTTATCGATAGTGTGGCCATATCTCCCATAATGAGTGCATTCTATCCACAAATTTTCCATGATTTTGATTATCCAACTAATCAAAATGGTATCATTTTTTAACCTTTTTAAAAAAATGTCTTCTTCATCAATAGGTGGTCTACGGTTGGTGAGATGACTAAGTAGGTCCTTTGTTATAAGAAACCTCCGAAGCGTTGTGGACCTATTGATAATATTTTAAACCCTTCGTAAGGGTATTATGGTAATTATGAGTATACCACTTTTGCTACTCATATTATCTTTAACCATAATAGGGCACTTCAATGAAAATAATTCTCCAAAAAAATTCTAGTCAAAATATCCAAGTACATTCTTCAAACAACTTGGTGCATGGAGAACCTTAGAATTGAAGCCATTATTCTGATTTTTTTCCTTCATAAATACCATTCATAAGAGACTCAATATAAATATTATACATCAGGGGACTCTTGTTCCCTCGAAATTTTTTTTCCAATAATCTGATCATGGACTGGTCTCGGTTATCAGAAATTCCAAACCGACAAAACTGTATTGAAAGTTTTCTTCGAGATCGAGAGGCATTCATATCCACAATCTCATAAGATGAAAAACATTCACATACTCATCTTTAAATCATCTTCTTAATTCAGAAACCATTAACATGAAATAATAATAAAAAAAAAATTATCGCATGATTTGTGATCTTTCTTCACAAAGAGTCTTCTATGAGTGGTGTTGTTGATATCTTCTTAGAGCATTCCTTTTGATATGGGGATCCTAAATTTAAAGCCCTGATACCATGTTGAATGTAGGATCCCTTTTCCAATATTCAGTGAAAGAGAAGAGATAAAGAAGAAGAAGAAAAGGGGAAGAAAGCTCACGGGTAGAGAGAAGAGAAGAAGAGAAGAAAGGTGTGTGCCAAACAAAAAGAGAGAGATTTACTCAAGAAAGAATTGTAGAACTTGATTAATTTTAAATTAAAACACCTCTATTTATAGTAAAGGAAGTGCTAGAGTCCTTATACAATTAACCTTTAAGTCTTCTAATTACATTTGAACTCTAACTCTCTAAGATAAGTCTGTCATGAAAAGATAGCACAATCTACTAGAGGTCTAATATAACTTGAACTCTAACACTTCTTCAATTAGGTGGACATAAGAGAGGAGGCCGGCTCGTGGTCTTATCTTTGTAGGTCCCACATTACCAGCTCGTGGTTTCTTTGTGGGTCCCACTTGATCTTCAAGTCTTCTAACTTATTCCAACTTGTGCCTCTTATCTCTTAACTCGTGCTAGCTTGGGTGAGGACTCTTCTTGGCATCCCACATCCTCATGGTGGGTCCCACTTGCTCATGAATCATTATGGGTCCCACATTGTAACATTATACAACTTGTGGCTTGGCCTTTTGTGTTAATCTTATATTTGTTGAAATGCCTACAAAATATTGGGCGTCCTGAAATTCTTTAATTAGCGGTTATGAAATGCGTGGTAATATGGCATCTGAAAGGGAGTTGTTTGACTTAATGCCTGAACAAGATTTTGTATCATGGAGTGCTTTGGTTGATTGTTATATCAAGGATGGCAACTATAGGGGTCCCACCAGGTCCTTATCCGCAGAGGTTATCGGGCCCACATAGGAAAGGAGATAGCATGCATGAAATGTTGGAACTGTTTAGTAAGGTTCACATTAACATTGCACTTCTTGGTGCTATTAGGCAAGTCCCTACTTATGCATGATTTTTGAAAGACCTTTGTACACAGAAGAGAAAATAACTTGTTTACAAAAAAGGTCTTTCTTACTGAGAATGTAAGCTCAATTCTGAAGCACAACACTCCTCCTAAAGTTAAAGATCCTGGATGCCCCACAATTTCATGTGTCATTGGTGAACATACCATCCAGAGAGCTCTTCTTGACTTAGGGGCAAGTGTGGATTTGCTTCCTTTCTTTGTGTACCAGCAATTAGGTTTGGGGGAATTGAATCCTACCCCCATCATACTTCAACTAGCTGACCGTTCTGTCAAGACACCAAGAGGAATAGTTGAAGATGTTTTGATAAAAGTGGACAAATTTATGTTCCCGATTGATTTCATTGTTCTTGATACATAACCAGTAGCCAATGTGACCAACAAAACTCTTGTCATCCTAGGACGTCCCTTCTTAGCCACATCTAATGCTGTCATTCATTGTAAAAGTGGTGAGTTGGAGTTGTCTTTTGGAAATTTTAAGGTCTCGTTGAATGTGTTTAATGCCGGGCATCATCCACTTGAGTCTGATGATCTGAGTCCTGCATTTAAGATAGGGACTATTATGCTTGGTGACGAATCCACTCTTGAATCTTTTGAGTCGTACATAACATCTTTAGACCTGGACTATTTTGATTAGGAAACATATTTCCGAGAGGTTGACTCTTTACTTAGTTTTGTACCTTTGTTGGAGGAAGCTTATGAGGTTGTCACAACTGAGTATCCATAGGATCTTCATCTGGACTTGGACAAACCTCTTGAAACTTCCAAGTTAAGCCACTTCCTCCCATGTTGAAGTATGCGTTCTTGGAGCCCATCTGGACTTGAGTACTGAGTAGGAGGAACAATTGACTGAAGTTTTACAAGCACACAGAGATGCATTGGGGTGGACTCTTGATGCCTTAAAAGGGATTAGCTCCTCCATATGCATACATCATATTCATTTGGAGGAGGGGACTAAAGCCTCACGTGAGATGCAACGTAGGTTAAATCCCCATATGTAGGAGGTTGTGAGAGACGAAGTCATCAGGTTGCTTGTGTCAGGCTTCATTTACCCTATTTTTGATAGCACCTGGGTGAATCCAATTCAAGTTGTCCCTAAGAAAGGGGGGATAATGATAATGAAAAATGAGAGGGGTGAATTGATTCCCACAAGAACTACCACCAAGTGGTGTGTCTGCATTGACTATAGAAAACTTAATTCTGCCACTAGGAAGGATCACTTCCCACTACCTTTCATTGATCAGATGTTAGAGCGATTGGCCAGCCACAATTTTTATTGCTTCTTAGATGGATACTTCGGCTACAATCAAATTCCCATTGCTCCAGAAGACCAGGAAAAGACCACATTCATGTGTCCATTTGGAACCTTTGCTTACAGACGCATGCCTTTTGGTTTATGGAATGCGCCCGCCACTTTCCAACGGTGCATGATGAGTATCTTATCTGACATGATTGGTGACTTTTTAGAGGTCTTTATGGATAACTTTTCTGTGTTTGGCTCTAGCTTTGAGACATGTCTGCACAATCTTTCACTCGTATTGTCCCATTGCATTAAGTCAAATTTGGTCTTGAATTGAGAGAAATGCCACTTCATGGTAAAAGAAGGAATTGTTTTAGGACATGTAGTTTCTGAACGGGGTATAGAAGTGGACAAAGCCAAGGTTGACCTAATTGCCAATCTGCCACCACCTACTTCTGTGAAGGGCGTGCATTCTTTCCTTGGCCATGCTGGTTCTATAGGTGCTTCATTAAGGACTTCAGCAAAATTTCTTGTCCTTTGACGAATTTGCTTGCTCAAGATATTGCTTTTGCCTTTGATGATGCATGTATTCATGTTTTTGAGACACTGAAGAAATGTTTGTCCACTGCACCCAATGTCCAACCCCCTACTTGCTCTTTGCCTTTTGAGTTGATGTGTGATGCCTCTGATTATGCATTGGGGGCTGTTTTGGGGCAAAAGGCAGATAAAACTCCCTGTGTCATTCAGTATGCTAGCCGCACTGTTCATGATGCTCAATTGAATTACACTACCACTGAGAAGGAGTTGCTAGCTATTGTGTTTGCCTTGAACAAATTCAAATCATATCTGTTAGGGTCAAAGGTTATAGTGTTCACTGATCATTCTGCTTTGAAGTACTTATTATCCATCAAGGACTCTAAACCTTGCTTGATTAGATGGATCTTGCAATTGCAAGAATTTGACCTTGAGATTCGAGATAAGAAGGGTTGTGAGAATGTTGTTCCTGATCATCTATCTAGGATCTGTGTAGCACCTCCGGAACGATCCCTTCCTTTAAATGATTCCTTCCTATTAGGTTCTTCCCAAGCCATGGATCGAGTTACCCGTCTTTCCTCTCTTCCCTCCATCGATGCTCTTAACGCTTGAAGAGAATTCTTGTTTCTGGAACGTGGAATGATGGAAATCAAATAGAATGAAGGAGCTTTGAAGGAAACTCAACTTGGACCTCAGAGGGAGAATCCGACCTAGACCTTTGAGGGAGAATCTGACCTGTTTAATCTAATTTTCTCAATACTTGATTTCTCCTTCCCTTGACGTCCCCCTAAATAGGGTTGAGGACAGAATTACAAAGGTGACCCATAGGTCAAGTGGTTCATGTCACATTACATCTAAACCAACCCAAAGTAAGCCAAACCAAACAAAGTAAACCTAACCAAATGAAATTACATGAAAAGTAAATTGACATAATTTAATTCCTATGCCTATGGATAACTCGTGATGCTATGGAGTCCATAACATCACCCCCTCCTGGAGAAAGAGGTTGTCCTCAAGCTCGAAGTATGGGTAGAGGGTGCGAAACGCAGCTAATGGCTCCCATGTCGTGTCACTGGGATCAGCATCTGCCCATTGCACTAGGAGCTCCCAATCACCCTGAATGTGGCAAGCCTGTAATATCTGTGCGGGAGTACAAAGGATACGTCCCTCATGTAGTGGGGGCAGCGGTGTGTTCAGCAAGGGAGAATAACCTTGGAATGCCTTCAGTTGGGAGACATGAAACACATTGTGAATCCTGGCCTCTAGCGGAAGTTGCAAGCGGTAGGCAACTATACCAATGCGGTCCATCACCTGAAAGGGACCATAATATTTCGAAGAGAGCTTGTGGTGTTTGGAGGCTGTCAACGACAACTGCGTGTAGTGTTGGAGACACAACCAAACATAATCTCCTGGAGAAAAGAAGACTTCGCGGTGCTTCTTGTCATAATACAACTTCATAGAATGATGTGCCTCCCGGAGATGAGTACGTAACTCAGTGAGGAAGGTGTCTCTTTCGGCTAATGCTTGGTCCAAAGTGGCGACTTTAGAGGTCCCTGGTTCATATGATAAAAGACTGGGCGGTTCTCTACCATATACCACCTTGAATGGGGTTGTGCCGAGTGCCCTGTGGTAGGAGGTTTTGTAACAGAATTCAGCCTTGGTGGGCCACTTAATCCACCTTTTATGTGAGTCCCCCATGAAATAGTGAAGATACATTTCAATTGTTCTATTGATGATCTTTGTCTAACCATCAATCTGTGGATGGTAGGCTGAAAAGAAGGCTAACATTGTGCCCTATAGCTTGAAGAGTTATTTCCAGAAGGTACTTGTAAAGATTGCATCCCTATCACTGGTAATGGAATTAGGCATCCCATGTAAGTGGACAATGTTATCCATAAAGAGTTGAGTGACCTGAGCGACAGTGTAAGGATGCGCCAGAGGCATGAAGTGCCCATATTTTGAGAAATGATCCACCACTACAAAGATAACGGATTTGCCTGACGAAGAGGGAAGTCCATCTATGAAGTCCATAGAAATATCAGACCAGACCTGTGACGGTTGATGAAGTGGTTGGAGCAACCCAACTGGACTTAATGTTTCAGCTTTATTCCATTGACAAGTCTGGCAAGACGCCACATAATCGGCTATACTGCACTCCATGCCCGTCCAATAAAATTTTCGACTGATCCAAAAATATGTTTTTTGTCGGCCCTTATGTGTACTGTCATGGAAGGAGGCTAAAATGCTGTGTATCAGAGGGGATGTGTGGTGTAGAAAAATTCTAACTTTTTAGAGGACCAGATTGTCCTTAACCGTCCAATGGTTGGCCGCTGTTCCCTGCTAGATGTCATGACATAAAGCTATAATTTCCGGGTACTGTTGTGCCTCTTCCCGTATAGAATCCAACAAGAGAGCTCTGGGCTGATTGATGGCATGTAATTGCGGCTCTGGAATGTTCCGGCGAGATAAAGCATCAGCCCCTACATTCAAACTCCTCAGTTTATACTCTACAGTAAAGTCAAACCCCATAAGTTTACTTAACCAATGCTGCTGCGGTGAGGAAGTGAGGCGCTGCTCAAGTAGATACTTGAGGCTGCAATGATCAGTGCGAATAAAAAATGAATGTCCCCAGAGATAAGGGCGCCAATGCTGTATAGCTTTCACCAATCAAATCAATTCCCTCTCATAAGCTGCTAACTTGTGGTGGTGTTGTCCAAGTTGGCGGCTAAAATAAGCAATCGGGTGTCCCTGTTGGTGTAACACTGCACCAATACTGCCCCCCGAAGCATCACATTCCACTACAAAGGACTCATCAAAGTCGGGTAGCTGCAAAACTGGGGTGGATGATAAGGCCTCTTTCAACTGCTGAAAGGAATGAGCCGCTGTCTTTGACCAGGTAAAGACATTTTTCTTGAGGAGGTTGTTGAGTGGAGCTGCAATTTGGCCATAGCTACGAAAATTTTTCTATAACATTTTTCTATAAAATGACTTATCATGCTTGCAGACTAGTAATACCAATGAAGAAAAAGGAGACCTATTGTCGGTAATCCACACAGAACCTCCATGACTTATCATGCTTGCGGACTAGTAATACCAATGAAGAAAAAGGAGACCTGTTGGACTGAATAATACCCTGTGCTAACATCTGCTGGCACTGCCTTTCAATCTCATCCTTCTGTAAGTGAGGGTAACGATACAGACGCACCACTACCGGCTCGGTACCAGTTTTCAAACGGATACGGTGATCACAATGCCTAAGTGGCGGTAGGGCAGTAGGGTCTTGAAAGATATCTTCAAATTCTGTAAGTAGGTGAGATAACTTACTTGTGTTTGTGGACTAGATTTGGGCAACCTGTAGTGTGCAGGTGAGTGGTGCTTGTGTGCCATGCAATATAATCTGACGTTGGTCCTCTATAAAAGACATGGTCAGAGCTTGGAAATCCCATAGTATTGGCCCCAACAGTTGTAGCCATTTAATTCCTAGTACCAAATCGAATCCTGACAGTGGAATCACCAGGAAATCTACAATAAATGCATGTCCTTCAATATCAAAGTGTGTGGCTAGAGATATGCCCACACTAGTAATTTTAGCCTCATTGACTATAGATACAGAAAGGCCAGTCTGTTGCTGGACTACTAACCCAAGTTGTTCTGCCGCTTGCTGACTGATGAAATCATGTGTACTACCAGAGTCAACTAAAGCCAGTAACTGTAGATGATGTAACTGGGCTTTATCAAGCATTGTGCTAGAACTGCATAGACCAGTCATGGCTTGAAGGGAAATCTCTAGACCCTCTTGGTCTGTCTCCCTAATCTCCTCCTCAGGTAGTATGTTGTCACCATCCTCCCACAGGCAAATACTGAATAATCTTTTGCAGTGGTGACCAATGACATATTGTTCATCACAATTAAAATAGAGGCCCTTGGCCTTTCTCTGATCCATTTTCTGTCTGTTGAGTTTTTTGAATTAAGGAGCAGGTGGAGCCAAATTAGAGATGTATGGACGTGGGGCTGCACTGTCTCTAGAACGTGGAGGTCCATAATAAGGGGTTGGTGTTGAGGCATTGTGCCTTCCTGGCCAAGCTGGTTTTCTGACCAGTGGCTCCTTTAGAACACGCTGTTTGTACTCAATTGACTGGCTAAATTCATAGCGTGGTCAAAATATATAGGATCATGTAATTCAACTTCCAATCTCAGAGCTTCAGCCAAACCCATAGGAAAAATATGAACATATTGTGTGTGACTGACAAACTGGTTTGCTCAGGCTAACCTTTCCTGGAAGGTCTTTTGGTACACCTCTAGTGATCCAGTTTCTTTGTAATTGATTAATTCACCCAAAGGATTGCTACTAGCTGGAGGACCAAATCTCATCATGTAAGACTGCCTAAAGGTTGCCCAATCCTGAACAAATTGGTCATTTCGGAATTGGTGGTACCATAGAAGCGCTTCATCGAGCATGTGGTAGGCGGCCAAATAAATTTTCTCATTCATAGGTTGTTTTTTATGATAAAAGAACTGATCACACTTGGCTAACCAAAGCAAAGGGTCCTTAGACCCATTATACGTTGGAAAGTCAAGTTTTAAATACCTGGGAACAATATTTGGTCCTCGAAGAGCAGGCCCCAGATGGGGATGGTGTTGACTCATTGGTGGTTGTGGGGGAGGTGGTGGGTGGAATTGACGGTGGTCGGCCGGTGGAGAGTAGGCAGGCAGTGGTTGTGCTCGTGTACCATTGTCCTTTTGTCCCCGTAGGAGAGCTTGGATGGCAACATCCATTGATTTTATGGCTTCACGCAAATCAGTGGTTGTCTGATGCACCTCTTCTTGGGATTGAGCCTGGTGGTCTGTCCTTTGCCTACTATCTTCCAATAATTGCCTCAAATCCTCAGGGGAAGAGGAACCCCCAAGGGTGGACCTGCTCTGATACCAAGATGTTAGGTTCTTCCCTTGCCATGGATCGAGTCACCCTTCTTTCCTCTCTTCCCTCCATGGATGCTCTCGACACTGGAAGAGAATTCTTGTTTATGGAATGCGGAATGATGGAAATCAAAGAGAACGAAGGAGCTTTGGAGGACGCTCAACCTGGACCTCAGAGGGAGAATCCGAACTAGACCTCTGAAGGAGAATCTGACCTGTTTAATCTAATTTTCTCAATACTTGCTTTCTCCTTCCCTTGGCGTCCCCCTAAATAGGGTTGAGGACGGAATTACAAAGGTGACCCATAGGTCAAGTGGTTCACGACACATTAAAACTGGACCAACCCAAAGTAAACCAAACCAAATGAAATTACATGAAAAGTAAATTGACATAATTTAATTCCTATGCCTATGGATAACTCGTGATGCAATGGAGTCCATAACAAATTCCTTCTTTTATGATGAAGTGGCATTTCTCCCAATTCAAGACTAAATTGGACTTAATGCAATGGGACAATATGAGTGAAAGATTGTGTAGACATGTCTCAAAGCTAGAGCCAAACACAGAAAAGTCATCCATAAAGACCTCTAAAAAGTCACTAATCAGGTCAGAAAAGATACTCATCATACACCGTTGGAAAGTGGTGGGCGCATTGCATAAACCAAAAGGCATGCATCTGTAAGCAAAGGTGCTAAACAAACACGTGAATGTGGTATTTTCCTGGTCTTCTAGAGCAATGGGAATTTGATTGTAGCCGGAGTATCCATCTAAGAAGCAATAAAAATTGTGGCCGGCCTATCGCTCTTGCATCTGATCAATGAAAGGTAGTGGGAAGTGATCCTTCCTAGTGGCGGAATTAAGTTTTCTATAGTCAATGCAAACACACCACTTGGTGGTAGTTCTTGTGGGAATCAATTCACCACTCTCATTTTTCATTATCGTTATCCCCCCTTTCTTAGGGACAACTTGAATTGGACTCACCCAGGTGCTATCAGAAATAGGGTAAATGATGCCTGACACAAGCAACCTGATGACTTCGTCTCTCACAACCTCCTGCATATGGGGATTTAACCTACATTGCATCTCACATGTGGCTTTAGTCCCCTCATCCAAATGAATACGATGCATGCATATGCAGGGGCTAATCCCTTTTAAGGCATCAAGAGTCCACCCTAATGCATCTCTGTGTGCTTATAAAACTTCAGTCAATTGTTCCTCCTGCTCAGTACTCAAATCAGAGGCAATAATGACTGACAATGAGTTCATGGGCCCCAAGAACGTATACTTCAACATGGGAGGAAGTGGCTTAAGATCTAGCTTGGAAGTTTCAAGAGGTTTGTCCAAGTCAAGATGAAGATCCTATGGATGATCAGTTGTGACAACCTCATAAGCTTCCTCCAACAAAGGTACAAAACTGAGTAAAGAGTCAACCTCTCGGAAATATGTTTCCTCATCAAAATAGTCCATGTCTAAAGATGTCATGTTAGACTCAAAAGATTCAAGAGTGGATTCGTCATCAAACATAACTGTCTCTATCTTAAATGCAATACTCAGATCATCAGACTCAAGTGGATGATGCCAGACATTAAACACATTCAATGAGACCTTAAAATTTTCAAAAGACAACTCTAACTCACCACTTTTGTAATGAATGACAGCATTAGATGTGGCTAAGAAGGGACGTCTGGTTGGTCACATTGCCTACTGGTTCTGTATCAAGAACAATAAAATCAACAGGGAATAGAAATTTGTCCACTTTTATCAAAACATCTTCAACTATTCCTCGTGGTATCTTGATAGAACGGTCAGCTAGTTGAAGTGTGATGGGGGTAGGCTTGAATTCCCCCAAACCTAATTTCTGGTATACAAAGAAAGGAAGCAAATTCACACTTGCCCCTAAGTCAAGAAGAGCTCTTTGGATGGTATGTTAACCAATGACACATGAAATTGCGGGGCATCCAGGATTTTTAACTTTAGGAGGAGTGTTGTGCTTCAGAATTGAGCTTACATTCTCAGTAAGAAAGACCTTTTTGTTAACATGTTGTTTTCTCTTCTGTGTACAAAGGTCTTTCAGAAATCGGGCATAAGCAGGGACTTGCCTAATAGCATCAAGAAGTGGAATGTTGATGTGAACCTTACTAAACAATTCCAACGTTTTATGCATGCTATCTCCTTTCCTATGTGGGCCCGATAACCTCTGTGGAAAAGGAGCTGTTGGGACTTGGTTAGGGATCTGTCTGGCTGTTGGTGGAGAACTTGGAGGTTCTTCACTCAATGATGTGTCCCCATTGTCATCCTTTGACTCCTTAGACTTAGTGGTCCCTACCCCATTGTTCAACTCACAACCACTCCTAAGGGTGGTTATGGGTTTGGCTTGCTCATGGTGGGGATTGGAACTTGACCCACTCTCATGTGTGCTTTTGGGGTTAGGAATGGTTTGACTCGGGAGTCTATTTTGTGCCTGTTCACTCATGTGGCTGGCCAACTGACTCACTTTCATTTCAAGTTTAGCAATGGAGGAGTGTGTATTCTGCATGAATAATTGAAGTGTATCCTCAAGTGAAGGTTTTTGTGGAATCAATGGCTGTTGAGTGAAGTGTGGGCGTGAAGCTTGGGGTTGAGTAAACCCTGGAGGACCCCCAACCTATGGGCCCTTGGACCATGAGAAATTTGGGTGCCTAGCCCAACCCGGATTATATACTTCCGAAAAAGGATCATTCTGGTTTGGTCTATGAAAACTCTGGACTGCATTCAAGTCCTCAATGAGCTCCGGGTAGGATGAACTAGATGGACACATTTGTGTGGGATGAGATGAACTAGAGCATATGGAACAAACAATAGATGGGTTAGGAGCAGGTGAACTCTTGGACACCATAAGGGCATCAATTATTCTAGTCAACCCCTCAATCTTGGCCATGAGCTTGGGTGATTCACTAACCTCGTAGAGATCCCCTCTTTTGGCTTCGTGGGATCTCCTATCAACATTAAATGATGAACCTGATTGCTGAGATTGATCACTCAATGTTTCAAAGAAGTCCCACGCCTCACTAGCACTCTTACCCATCAAACTCCAAATTGATCACTCAATGTTTCAAACAAGTCCCACGCCTCACTAGCATTCTTACCCATCAAACTCCCACCACTCGTTGCATCTACCATGGATCTAACCTGGGGTGTAAGACCTTGATAAAAGTATTGCACTAAATGCCATTTCTCAAACCCATGATGTGGACACCTACAAATCAAATCCTTCCATTTCTCCCAAGCCTCATAAAAGTGTTCACCCTCCTGCTGCATAAAGTTGGAGATTTCTCTCCTGAGGGCTGTAGTTCTCTGAATGGGAAAGTACATGGACAAAAATTTCGTGACTAATGTGTCCCATGAAGTAATGCTGCCCACCTCTGAGGAATTAAGCCAAGACTTGGCCTTATCCTTCAGTGAAAATGGAAAAAGTCTTAACCGTATAGAGTCATCTGAGAAATTCTGAAATTTGAAAGTCGCACAGATATCTAAGAATTCCTTGATGCGGTAATAAGGGTCCTCCTTCTCCAACCCATAGAATGTAGGGAGGAGCTGGATCACACCCGGTTTCAACTCATAACTGGCAGCAGTAGTGGGTGGCAATATAATGCAAGAAGGTGATGTGAAGTTGGATGGGATAGAATAATCCCTCAGGGCTCTATGGTCACCTACTGTAGGTAACTGTAATGGTTCACCCTGATTGACTATGGTAGCTCCTAACTTGACTTCTGGTGTTTTCCTACAAATATGTTCTACCTCATAAACAAAGGGAGCTAATGGTTCACCTAGGGAGCGGCGCCCGTGCATAAAAACACAAAAAGAAACAAAAGTAACTATCAAATTATATTAACAAACTAACTACTGAAAATACAAAATAACTAGAAGAAATAAAAATAACTCCACACAAAATCATCAAGATAAAACAGAAACATAAAATTATGAAAGCAGAAAAATAAATCGAACCTAAGACCATGGAGAACAAAGAAATACACTTAATACTTGCCTCCCCGGCATTGGTGCCAAAAACTTGATGTGAAATTTAATTACATCGGCTTTTATACCTCGAAAGCGTACGAATCATTCATGTAATCTAGCAGGAAGCGAGGGTCATATCCACGGGGATGACTGAATTTTGTGTATTCTTCAGTCAACTAGCCTAACCAAATATGATGAATTAATCTAAACTAAACACTAATTCTATCCTAAATTATCAAGCAATGATCTAATTAACTACTTGCACAACAGGAAATGTCAACTCTGGATTTTACCGTGATTCATACCTCTCTCGAGTGCCACGTAACCACGAATCCGGATTCTCAATCCTTGCGTCTAGCCCCTCTCGGGCACCTAGAGTTAAGGACAAAGATTGGATTATAATACCAGAATCCAACCTAAATTATAATCCTGCCCTAACTAGTTAATTACTCAAAAAATTCGGAGAACAAATATTCGATAAACATCAATTCTCAAATCAAATTTAATAAGCATTCAAACCTAAGCTCAAACTATAGAAAACTAATTAAATTAAAAAATGACGGATTACTCCCCTTCTTCTTCCTCTTGCTCAGGCAGCAATTCCGTTCTCACAGTTGCAGCAATTTCCAGAAATTAGGGGCTTCGGGTTGCAGGAACGAGCAGCCGGAAGTGGGGGCGACGCCGGTGAAGAGGAATTGAAATTGGCCCTGGAGGAGGTGGTGATGTGGAAGATGAGATGGAAGCAAAATCCTCTGACCGGCCCTCTCGAGTCTCAGTCGAAGTCGGACTAGGCTTGGGAAGTGGTCGAAAATGCGTAATCAATGCCGAAGGATGGTCAGAATGTGGAATCGGCGCCGGAGGAGCCCTCTCAAGTCCCCTCTTGGCCTGGAGAGCAGAAAATGGCAGTGTCGAACTCACCGCGATAGAGACTCCCTCGAGCTCTCCATGGGTCTATTCTCGATTGCCGGACGACGGTGGCGTGTAGCGAATGACTGCTGGAGGGAGCCCTCTCGGGTCTCTCTTCTTTTGGTCGGTGGCTAGCTTCTTTTTCTCCCCCTCGAGCTCTCTTCCCTCTCCAGTCACCTCTAAACGATTTTGTCCTAAAAAAATTTCTCCCTTTCACTATTGGCATTTTTTTAAATATCTCCTGAAATTCCATAATTGAATCCATAAAAATCATTTTAGGAAGAAATAAACCCTAAAAGCAATGAAATATAATTTAGGAGAGAAAAATATGCAATATAAGCAGTGATTAATGCCAAATTCAATAAATGCACGTTTCATTTGAAAATCGTAAATAACAACCTATAACACAATTATAAGGGCTATTCTATTATAATTAACCTAGTTCTCATGTCTGAATCTGGCATGTATCAAAAGCTCTAGCTTTAATTGATAGGATGCAAATTGAAAATCCCAAAGCAAAGGATGTGACAATGGTGAGTGTTTTGTGTGCTTGTGCTCATCTTGGTGCTCTGGGGCCAGAGAGGAAGATGCACCATTATGTTGTCCACAATGGCTTGTAGTTGCGTCTGGCCTTGCAAACCTCCTTGATTGACATGTATTCTAAGTGGGGATCCATAGAGGAAGCTGCAAGAGTGTTTCGTGATGCCTCACTTGATCACACCGACCTATTCACATGGATTGCGCCGATTACTAGTTTTTCAGAACCTGGTTAATGAAGCGATTCACTTGATTTTTTTGGTGAATTTCAATCTCATGGCATTGTACCCTATGAGATAACTTACCTGGGGTCTATTAAGTGCTTGTTCTCATGATGGTTTAGTACATGATGTCGGGCCCTTCTTCATGTCCCTTGGTGAACATGGACTGGCTCCAAGGATTGAACACTATGGTTTCATGATTGACATTCTTGATCGAGCCTGTTTGATTATTGAGGCACATCAATTCCTAAATGGCATGCCCATTGAACCTAATGCCATAGTCTGGAGAATAGTGTTAGATGCATGCAAAGTTTGTAAAAACGTTGAAATTGGGGCATAATCATTAAGGCAGCTCTCTAGTGGTGATTATATACTTATGTATAATATTTATGCATATGTGGAGAGGTGGGAGGATGTCCGAAAGGTGTGCAGGCAGACAAAGGAATTGCAGATTTTCAAGTTGTTCGAGCTTGTCATTTTTACAGATGCCAACAAACCAATGCCGAACATTCACTCAATTCTTAAAGAGTGTGAAATGGTGAACTTGTATGGTGAACATAATTATCTGAGTACCTTCACACTTCAGTGCCTGACACTTGGGTGTTTTTCCAGAGTCAAACTAGTTCACACTTCAGATAAGATACATGGCCAAGTCTATATTCCTGATAGTAACTGCATCTTACTACTCCTTTGCCTTTCCATCACTATTGATTTCAGAGATATTGGACACTTTGGAAATGTAGAAAATCTTGCCATAATCACTAGGTTGCTTGCAATAACTTGTATCGTGTCACTCATAATCTCGCTATACTGGGAGAAGAATATATTGATCTTTTCCTTGTTTTCAAATTTTTTGGAGCCGTAGAAGCTATGAATTTTTTAGCTTGTGTCCTAAATCTTCATGAAAGTGCAGGGTTTTTCATCTACTTTGTGATTTTTCTCATGGTAGTTATGTTGACATGACACTATGGAACCATAAAAAAGTATCACTTCGATTTACACAACAGGGTTTGCATGGATTGGCTAACTGATCTAGGTCCAAGTCTTGGAGTTGCTCGAATCCCAGGAATTGGATTTATATACACAGAATTAGTTAGTGCCTTAACCAGTACTGTTGTGGCTGCTTGTGGATTTCACAAAGATATGCAGAGTGATCCTAGGGCAGTAGTTTATGCAAAGAAAAGCGATGGTACACTGGAAGAACTGGGTCATCCTGTTTGGATTTCACAAATTGGAGTTTTGTCTCAATTTGAAACTTCCCAACCACTGGTATGTAGGGTTTATGATGTTGCTACCCAGTTTTATGACATGCCTATCAAGGCACTTAAGGTGGATGCGCAAGAATTTCTTTGTGAAGGTACTTGTGTTCTATCAGAAATAGTAACTAAACAAAGTAGGAGTTTAACCCTCCATCTTCAAGCGAGCAATTTTGTACATGATAGTGTCAAGTACATGGGAACACTTATAGTCCGTGCTGAAGAAATATTTGCAGTAAGGAAGCTTGTAGGCACGATTATGCAGCTTTTGAAAGAAATGGAGAATCCTCGGAATGATGCACTGAGGTCGATGAGGTCAGCAACCTAGCACTCTCGAGATGCTAATAATGTCTATATCAGAGGTGATCACTTTTTCTGCTCAGCAGCTTTCCTTAAAGGCTCGAGAGGAATTGTTAGTTGCAGAGGAGTTGAATGGACATGAAGCTAAAAAAATTTTATGTATTCAGAACAATCAACATGACCAATGGCAACTAGATTTGCATGGCCTGCCTGCATCT